>NW_012117488.1:9260829-9277816 GCF_000951035.1 Colobus angolensis palliatus | reverse complement strand
GATTACCACACCTGGAGCATCTGTGTATTTCAACTTTCTGTTTCAACTGAGGTGAATTTTGGTAAAATGATTTTGTGAGGAAAATGTTGATCTCATCTACTACATAGAACAATATGAAGTAATCTCTTTGGGGTTTTACAATTTCCCCTTTTAAATTTTATATTAATGATATAGTAACTGGAGGAGAAAAATTCTTATTTTTTGTATCTTAGCTTTTTCACTGCTTTTTCTGAATTAGGTCAGCAATGATTTTTTCATTTTTGTTTACTTTTTCAAAGAACCAGTATTTTCATGTATTTGTCAGTTTTATTGTTTTTCTATTTTATATTTTGTCCTTTATCTTAATCACATTTTATCCCATTCATTTACTTTCTTATGGAAGCATTTCTATTGTGCATTAAATATATGGAACGTCTGCTAATTATTGCTTTAAATGTATTCCATGAATTCTTCAAGGCAGTGTTTTTATTACTACTTTTTAAGAAATACCACCATTTAAGTTGTATTTACTCTTTTACCTAAGATTTGTGTAATAGAAACTTAAAAAATTTCCAGGTGGACAGGTCTTAATTCTTTTTTGTTGTTACTTTCTACTTTCATTGTCTAGTGATCAGAGAATCTCGCATATGGAATATGCTAAAATTATTGAGGCTTTCTTTGTGCCTTGTGGTTACATAGAACGTTTTTGTATATGCTTCATGTTTTAGCCACAATCAGGTATGTTTTCTATTATCAGAGTGCAACATTGCATAAGGTATTCATATGATATACCTCATTAGGATTATGTTGTTTAGTCCATCTGTATCTTCATACATATCTTTGTTCACTTGACCAAATTTGATCAGAGACTTATATGTTAAAGTCTCCTATTAGTATGTTTCTGCCTATTTTTCCCTGAATATCTTGTAGTTTTTGCTTTATGAAGGTAGTTGCTATGGTATTTGGTACATAGATAAAACTTTTGTCTGCATTAACATTTGTGATTTTAGCATTATAAACTTACATTGCATATCTCTTTGTAAATAAACAATTACTTTGATTAATAATTCCAAAACTACTTATAACTTTTTCTAAAAATAAATCATTAATTTCACCTAGATTTTCAAATTGATTTTCTGTGAGTTGACCAAATTCACATCTTGGAAATATCTTAGATTTTTTAGTATCTTTGCTTATTTTGCCATTTAAAAAATTTTTGTATTTTGTATAGTCACACTTACTCTCTTTTTCTTTTTGTCATGAATCCAACATTGTCTGATATTAAGATTCCTAATCTTGCCTTCTTTTTGTTTATATCTGTCTTGTATACCTTTCCCTAGCCTTTTTTTTTTTTTCTGAGACCTTTTGTTTTGACTTTGTGTCTTTTTATAGCAAGTTTAAAAAAGTAGACTTTTGCTTTGTTCAGCCTGAGACCCCTTTTCTTTGATTTTCTTTCTCGCATTATTATGGGTTCTTTTCTTAGTTTTCTCCTATGTGCGTGGATTTTTTCAGGTAATTTGGAAGTTTGCCTCTTTGGTTCTTACAGTGATTACATTTATATCATAATTTTATGTAATATACTAACTACTACTCTTCGTCGTTAGGCAGTAACTATTAAATCTCCATTTTGTGCAATAACAAAATTGTTATAATTTCGCAATCTTTTCCCTTTATTTCTACCATGAAATTACAGATGAACACAGTCTTTTTCTTAGCTTTACTACTTTGTTCCATTATACACTTTTTAAAAATGGTATCTCTATTACACTTATATCAATCTTTAAAAGTATATTTTAATCACTAGCTACTCAAGATGAGGAAATAGAGTACTTATACTACTTTCCATTTTTCTCTTCCTTTTGTATCCACATTTTGGGTAATATGTTTTTGACTTATTTTTATGGTTTGCAATATTTTCTTTTGATTTTCTAACCATAAGTTTATCAGCACTTTGGTCTCAGTCTTGGGCTTAAATGAATTCAATATTCTAACCAATCCCTTACAGTTTCTCTATTTGTCTTTTTGTTGGCTCTATTAGTTTCCTTAAAAAAGGTTTATGGGAATTAGAATTCCTACACATGTGAAAATGTCTGTCTTCTGCCTTGGTTTGCATCTAGATTCCTGATTATAAAGCTTTTCGTGTTACTATTTCTTTCTCTGAAAATATTGTAGCCATTTGGCAATCCAATCCGTTCTACTGGTAGGAAGTTCCGAACAGAAGTCTCTAAGGCTAGCCTGAATCTTCCTCCAATGGTGACTTTATCTTTGTGAACTTGATGCCAAGCAGAGTTTTTTTCTTTTGTTTTGTTTTTAGAAGACCGCTAACTCTACCCATGTATATTTCAGGCTTGATCATTCTGTATCAATTTTTCCTGGACACTTACCCCAGACAGTTTTCTCTTTCATTCTGTAGCTCCGTTATATTTCTAGAAAATAATTTTGATTTACATATTTGAAAATGTTACCATTCCAGTTATGGTTACTGCTTTTAAAACTCATTGTTTGAATGAGCATTGCTCATTTTTTTCTCATACTTGACCTCCATTTACTTGTTTTGTGTTTTTAGCAGTAGGTTTTCCTTAGCATTGTCATCAGTGAAGCTTCAATAACTCTTTTGTTTTCTACTCAATGGTTTCCCTAAGCTTCTATTTCTTTGCGCTATTACATATTTCCTCAAGCCCTGTGTATTTGCTTTGAACCCTTTGGCTATTTTACTAAATTTTTAAAATTTCATAATAATAGATTTGATATTGTAATTGTTTCTGTTGTTCTTTGTAGCCTTCATCTTTTACTTTGTAGCATTTAGGGGGAGATCTGCGACTGGTTAAGTTTGATTGTTTAAATAAGATGAGCTCTTTCTGGACTGGCTCTGTGCAAAAGGTTTGTCTGAGAGATCAAGGAAGTGCATGTCAGCTAGTAGGAATTCATCTTGGAGGCTACTCAAGGTGTCACCTTGGATGACACCATTTATTTATTTATTCATTTGTTTATTTATTTATTTATTTAAACCATGACTTTTCCATGGCCAGGAGAGGTGAACAGCTATAAGAGGCTCCAAACTCCTGCTCAGTTTTTCCACTCCAATCTGTCTCCAATCTCTTCAATAATGTCATGTATGTCCGTCTCCTTGTGGAATTCCTGATACACCATGGTACCAAATGACATCTTGTGGAGCTTTTTCCACCAGCCTGGGTATTCTATTTCCATTGTTTTAAACAGAAAAGATTTTAAACAAAAATTGTTATTTCTTTGGCTTCTGAGGAAGCAATCCCTATTTAAGGATGACTATGCTCTGCTGGCTTGGCTTGAGATCTACAGGTTTTCACATGTGATGTTTTTCCACACCTGTCTAGTCTTTGCTACATTTTGCAGTTCTTCCATAAATTTTGAGGTTTAGGGTTAGAGTGCCCTGTAATTTTGGAAAGGTAAAATAATTTGTATTTCTATTTCTTCAGTCAGTGTTTTTGAGGGATTTTTATGGACAGAAAGACAGAGCTATAAGTACTCTGCTGTATTCTTTGGCTTCTTAATACTGGAGGGCTAAGGAAGTATGATGAATCTTAACTAATACAAAGATTAACATGGGTGATGCTGAGACCCTGAGGTATTCGTAGTTTATGAAACTGCTATCAAATACAGAGATGCTTAAGGTATGCAGCATAGAATTTGAAAAATAAACTCAATCTTAGCCTTTGGTGTATGTCAGCATGTTCTTCTTTATTGAGTTATAATTTATATGCGAGAAAATGTACCAGGTTTTAGCTTTATATTATCCGTTGGTTTTCCAAATTTGTTTCTCTCTGTCTTTTTTTTTTTTTTCATAATCACCATTTACTTTTATCTTACTCCTTACCATTTATGGTTTCAAATAGAAAGTTTTGGCCAAGAGTAACAGAACCCAATTCAAAATGACTCTTTCCAGTGGTCCTCAAACTTTATGGGGCCATCAAGATCCCCTGCCCAGAGTTTCTAATTCTGTAGTGTTGGGGTGGTGTCTGAGAATTTGCATTCCTGACAAGTTCCCAGGTGATGGTGCTGCTGCTGATCTGAAAGGCACACTTTGAGAATCACTGGGATAAACAATTTAGAGATTTATTATCTTGCAATGAAGGGTGGTAGGATGTTTCAGTGGCTGGTTAATATTCTATTTCAATAATCACATCATTCTTTATTCTCAGCAATAGGGTTTCTCTTTCCTCATAGAGCAAGCTGTTTGTAGCACGGCAGAGGGCAACAGTGTTCAGAGTGAGGAGAAAAAAGAAGGGCTGAATGAATCCTCCTTATTTTCTGTACCTTTCCATGAAGCACTCTCACTGGTGAAAATTAGGCAATGCAATCTTTTCTAAACCTATTTACTAGACAGGAGAATCAAACTACTGTCCATTATTACATTGAACTAATCAAAACTTACTTCCTGGATCTGGCCCCAGTCTAAATAGCTAAATGAGATCTGAGCTTGGGGCTGGAAGTGGTTGGTTAAGTCGCCCAGATGGGCAATGTGGCAGAACTATAAATTATTATATCTACATGTTTCTTACGGTCTTTTTACAGTTTGGGGCCAGGCTTTCCCAGTTTATTTTCATCTGTTCAGTAGTCAGAATCTAAGTGTTAAATGTCAAATCAACACTTTTTGTTAATTAGCAAGAACAACAATGTCTCAGCCGATTTTTTCAAATTTACAAGTTCTATTCTTACTGTCTTTTAGGGGAATCAAATTCTGCACAGTTTTTATGTTAGTTGTGCAAAATATCTTCTTCAATATTTGCTTCTGTTTTTTCTTACCTGTTTCTTTCCCTGTTAAATACATATGTACAAATATATGTTTTTTTTTTTTTTCTGTTTTTGGAATAAACTTAAAGTAAGTTTTCTTCAGCTGAAATTGTGAGCTTCTTTTTCGTTGTTGTTTTGGCTATTTTAGTGTTTCATGTGTTCATGATTAATTCACAATGACCTTGTTCTATCCAGGTAATTATATCTTGTTTACTTTATAATAAAGAGACTGGAGAATTTCATAATGGAGCCCAGTACATGTTGAATAATTATCATATCTGTGATGGTTTTATAGACATTTTATTGAAGTACACAAAAAATAAATAATTAGTGTGATAAAAGTGAACATACTACCTCTATCATCAATCAGGTCAGTGAATTGAACATTACAGGCAGCCCGCCATATCTGTGAATTCTGCATTCACAGATTCAACCAACCATGAATTGAAAATGTTCAGTGTAATATATTAAAAGTACAGTATAATGACTATTTATGTAGTATTTACATAGTATTAGGTATTGTAAGTATTTTAGGGATGATAAAGTGTACTGGAAGAAGTACCCAGGTTATATACAAATGCTATGTCATTTTATAAAAGACAGTTGTGGATTTTGGTATTCGCAGGGGTCCTGGAACCAATCCCCAGCGGATACTGAGGGATGACTGTATATGCACCCTAAAAGTCTCTTTCAAACATCCTGCTACCTACCACACCTCTTCTCCACAAGGGAATATAGATTAGTTTTGCTTATTTCTGAACATAGCATAAATTGAATCACATGGTGTGAATTTTGTGTCATTCCTCTTCCTTTCAACCTTACGTATGAGATTCCCTGTTTTTTCATGTATCAAGCAGTTGCACCAATTTGTAGTCACAGGGTATATGAACATTCCAGTAGTTTCATATCACGACAATCCTTATTATTTTCTATATTTAACTTTAGCAGTTCTAGTGGATTTAGATAGCACTTATTTTAGTTTTAATTCGTATTTGTCTGTGGCTAATGAAGCAGGTTTTCATCCCAAGTTTAATGTCTTAAACACATAAGACTATTTAGATTTGTTTTTTTCTCATCAGTTTTGCTAAGTTACATTGTTGTAGTTACCTGTCTTGTCATCTGAATTTGCACATATTTTGGCATATAGTTGTTTATAATAGCTATTTTTAAAAATCTCTATAAATTCTGAAGTGATGCCTCTTTTTTATTCCTAGCATTTATCATTTGTATCTTATTATTTATTGATATTTTAATTTTGCTTTTTTTTTGCTAAGGTTTTGCTAGGGTAATTTGCCCTTTCAAAGGCACACTTTTGGTTTCCTTTTTTTTTTTTTTCTATTGAGGTTTTTTTTTGATTAATTTCCACATTTTTTTCCTTCTTAATTTCCTTCATTCTGTTATCTTTGGGCTTAACTAACTGTTTATTCTCTAACCTTCTGGAAATGGATACTGCTATGGTTTGAATGTTTTACTCAAAGTCTGTGTGTTGGAAAGTTAATTCCCACTTAAAGATCCCAACCTTAAGAGGATCTTTAAGAGGTGATTAAGTCATGAGGAATCTACCCTTGTGAACGGACTACCCTGATGCATAGGTTCATGCTATTACTGCAGGAGTGGGTTTGTCATCATGAGATGGATTCATTAATATGAGAGAGTTTGGTCTCTCTTGGGCTTTCTTGTGTTCTCTTGCCCTTTACCTTCCATCATGGGGTGACACAACCACAAGGCCCTCAGCAGATGTAGGCCTCTTAACCTTGGATTTTCCAGTCTCCAGAACTCTAAACAATACATTTCTTTCATTTATAAATTAACCAGTCTTTGATATTCTGTTATAGCAACACAAAATGAATGAAAACAATTACATAAATAATTTATTATCAACCGCTTTTTATTTAAATATGTACATTTCAGATTTAAATTACTTTAGATTTTAATTTTGTTAAAAATATCTAATTTTTCATTGAGCTTTCTTCGAGATTTCTTTGACTCATCAGCTATTTGGAATTATAGTTCTTAATTTCCAAACATCTGGGGCTTTTCTACATTTTAAAAATTGTTTTCTAGCTTAATGTCATTGTGTTCAAAACAAAATATGTATAGTCTCAATTATTTGAAATGTGTTAAACTTGCTTTATATCCTGGTGTATGATCAATGCTGAAAATGTTCTGTAGTTGCAGGATGCAGTGTTCTATAGATAGCAATTAGTTCAAGTTTGTGAGTCATATTTTGCAGATCTGTGATTTCAATGACTTTGCATGTTTTTCTTATCAAGTATTGAGAGAGTTGTATTAAAATCTTCTTTTATAATTATGTGTTCATGCTTGTGATTTCTTCTTTCACTTATGTCATATTTTGCATTACATACATGTATTCATGCATTTAGGTGAATACAAATTAATAAACTTTTTAGCTTCCTGGTAAATGAAACATTTTGTATTATGAACTCCCTAATATTACTTTTTCTATAAGAATTTGCATTCTGTATTCTAAATAACTAGGCTATAAATTTTCAAAATATATAATTTCAGCAATATTGTAAAAATTTCTAGCATTATGTCCAAATGAATTGTTGTGTTACAGCTCTTTTGATGATACTCAGTTGTTTACTGGCCTTTTCAATTGCAAAAGTACTTTTAAGTCTTTTAGTAAATACTTTATGGTGCCTATTTGGCTTTGAAACCTTAAATTTTGAATCAGACTTGTCATCCCATAATCACCTATTATAGTCTGCTTGGGCTGCCATAAGAAGAAATTATAGACTGGGTAGCTTAAACTACAGAAGTATATTTTCTCACGGTTCTGGAGACTGGAAGTCCAAGATCAAGGATTCAGCAGGTTTGTTTTCTCCAGAGGCTTCTTTCCTTGCCATGTAGATGGCTGTCTGTTCATTGTATCCTCACATGCTCTTCTGTGTGTGTACATCCCTGGTCTTTTATTTGTGTGTCCAAATTTTCTCTTCCTATAAGAACCCACCTCAATGGCCTCATTTTAATTTAATCAAATGTTTAAAGTCCTTCTCTTCAAATATAGCCATATTCAGAGTTACTGAATGTTAGACTTCAGCATATGCATTTTGGGCGTACATTTCATCCCATAGCAACATCACTGGCTACTACATCTACTACTAGAATTAGTAGGAAGGAATTTTATTATGCACTTTTCTGGTGGTTACATTTTTAATAAACTCTTTATATGATATTTTTTCTTATTTAAATGCTCTTATGTAATTAAGAAATTTTCCTCTTCGTTTTCATGGGCGTTTGTATATGTTACATGAATACCTCATAATACTCTTTAATATTTAACAACAAATATTCTTTCAGTAATTAACATGTAAAATGCACAAAGAGAATACGCTTATTTGGAATGGTTGCAAATAACACAATGGGATGTTGAGACAGCTCCTTGTATCAGAATGTTCAGACAGACCTATATATTTTGAATACTTTTCTTACATTTTAGATAGCTCACAATCCAACTAATCACTCATTTTGATTCAAGCTTACTTGATTAAAAAAATGAAAACATATAATGCTTTCTTATGAGGCTCATAAGTCAATTCTAAATAGCCATCAATTTTCATCTGTTCTTGCTCATGTGTTGTTTGTCAAGAGTTGAGTGTTGTAAATTCCAGCCTGAACAGACTGACATTTTAGATGGTATGGCAAGCTACTATGGGCTTCTAAAAATACTAAAACTTTTTCTTTTCTTTCTAGTCTTGATTTAAATTGAATGGGGCCCATGTGATTGAGTTCTGGCCAATAGAGTTTAGACAAAAATGATGGACACCATTTCCAGGCCGAAGTAATTAAAACCTTCTGTAATCATTCCTTCACTTTCTTTCCCCGTGCTTTTGCTGAATAGAGATTCCTCCATGGATTCAGAGGAGGGCAAACTACAATACAGAGGAGTCTAGATCCATAACTGACAATACGGAAGGCTGTCTGCTGATCAGGAACATGTAATTTACACATAAAAAAACAAACTTTTATTGTAATATGCCATTGAAATTTGGGGCCTTACTTACCACAGCAGCAAATATTTACTTAACAGATACAGATGGTCAATGTGTAATTTTACATATTTTACATAATATTCATTGCTGAAAAGCTTCCTGTTCAATGTTTTATTATAAAACACTTCAGGACTTTTTCTCTTAAATTTTTTTCTACTTGATTAAAATGTTATTGATGTTCTAGATGATGTCCATAAAAAATTAGAAGTTTCTTCCACTGCTTCTTACTTATCCATTCTTAACTTTCTCTACCCCACTTTGCATTGTTTAGCTTCTAGTTTGATGAATTTTCTACTTATTATTTCTCAAACATCAAATAATTCCCTCTATACATTTGTTTTTCTGGTATATCTTCTCCCACATGGTCATTGAAGTCCTGAATTTTCTGTTGAAGGCTTTATTATTACTCAGTGAATTATTATGTTATGACTCTTATTTCTGAACCATTATTTTGACATTTGTCAAATCGATACATGATGTTAGGAGAAAGGACTCTAGTCTTTATCAAGTACCTCTTATGAACCACTATATATTGTAAGCGTATTTAATGGTTACAATCAATTGAGTGCTCACTATGTGCCAGATGCGTTCAATCACCAGAATTACCTTATGAGGTGTGTGTGTATATATATATATATATACAAGGTCTCACTGTATCACGCAGACTACAATGCAGTGAGTGGCATGATCTCAGCTCACTGTAGCCTCAACCTCCTGGGCTCAAGCAATTTTCCCACCTCAGCCTCCCGCGCAGCTGAGACTACAGGCGTGTGCCACTATATCCAGTTAAATCTGGTATTTCTACAAAGAGATGGAGTTTTGCCATGTTGCCCAGGCTGGTCTCAAACTCCTGAGCTCAAGCAATCCACCCTCCTTGGCCTCCCAAAGTGCTTGGATTACAGGCATGAGCCACCGCACCTGGTTTATAAGATAGATTTTTCACTCCCATTTTATAGAGAAGAAACTGAGGTATTAAAGAGGTGAAAAAGTTTATAACCTAGTGGGAATTTAAAAAATCAAGCTTTTCCAACTATACCACATGCTACTTACCTTTCATGAATAGTTTCTGTTTCTTTCATTAAGCTTGAAATGCATCTTAGATTTCTGGAGTCAAAAATTGTGCTTTGCACCAAAATTGTTCAGTAAATATTTGGTAGTTCATATCTACATTTGGGTTTCTTTCAGAGCAGTGTGTTTTGTTGTTACTGTTTTTTGGTTTTTGGTTGTTTTTGGAAACAGGCTCTCATTTTGTTGCTCAGTCTGGAGTGCATTGGCCCAGTCATGGCTCACTGCAGCCTCGACCTCTTGGGCTCAAGTGATCCTCCTGTGTCAGTCTCCCAGGAAGCTGGGACTGCAGGTGTGCATCACCATGCCCAGCTAATTTATTTATTTTTTGGAAAGATGGTGTCTCACTATGTTGCCCAAGCTGGTCTTGAACTCCTGACCTCAAGCGACCTTCCCATTTAGGCCTCCCAAAATGTTGATACCACAGCAGGAGCTGCCACATCCATCCCAGAGCAGATCTTTATTTCAGAAAAATGTACTTAGGCTTTAACCCTATGCTTGACCTCTCCATTTGGCAAAGTCAGCATCCATGTTCAAATGCCCAACACCATGATTCAGTAGTCGGGCCCCCTGGGAATTGAATCAGGAATTTCCTGGGATTGCAACTCATATCAAGTCAGGCATGGACAAATCCAGATTTCTTGAGTTTACTGTATTTTTTAAATGAAGGGACTGACATGTACCCAGAGCAAGTCTGGACCAGAACTGCCCTGTTGATATTTTTTACAACTCAAAGTTCATAGGTTCACCTGTAAGAATCCATCTTGATATTCCATCTTCTATGAAATAATAAGCACTCAAAATTTGTCTGGCTCATTATAGTCTTACCTTAGTCTCTAATCTATGTTTCCCTTTAAGAAGAGAATTACGAGGTCTTTAAATGAATATCAAAATGAGCAGAGTGTAATTAGGGCTGCATTCTATAACAACCCTACTTTACTTATTTAATACTATTTAAAAGTTCATCTCATGTACTTTGGTCACTGAAAAATATGAAATTATTTTAATTATTAATAATATCATTATGTTTACAACCTGTTTTCAGGTATTCATGAATTTTATATATATTTATTATTTTATGACAATGTATATATTTTATGCATTCCGTTTTCAGCAGAAAAATGGGTTGTAAATAGGATAATTGCTAATATATATTCCATGACTTTAATGGCCTTTTCTTCCTGGTGGATCATTATTAGTTTTCTCCTAAAACCCCTTTTAATTAATCAAAAGAAAATATGAGATTTCCATTAATATCTGAGCATCTTTTCACCTTAATTTGTTCTGAAGCGCATATGTGTCATGAATTGTGAGTCCTTGGACAGATAGGGGGAAAATAATGAAACTCATGTTTTCTTACATTGGTAAAACATGGTCACTTCATAATCTGATAGATTATAATGGTGTTCTTGGCCTTTCTTGTACTACTTGCTTCTCTGAAAATATGTTTATTCAGGCTTCTCTGCCCTTTGTGTTTGACAGCCCCTGGGAATAGAGTGTTCATAAATGTGACACTATTAGACACACAGACAGATTTTTAAAAATTATCTAAACCAAAGTCGTATCATTTGAAAGTTTCATTTGGGTCTAAGGGATAATGTAAGCACATATCACCAAGGACTGCACTTTACAGTGTATACTCAGCAGAACTGCAGATAAAAAGAACTAAATATCATTAACCTATGGGTCTCAGAAGAAAGAAAACAACAAGCAGCCCCTGGGGATTTTACTCACAGGACAGATGCTATATTTAAAATTAAATTCTTCTCCTTTAAAATTAGACCACGAATTAGGCCAGAAAATAAAGATATAATGAACACTGCAATACTTATGAATACTGAAGACAGCCATACTTATATGGTTTTTCTTTCTGATTTTAATTTGTATATGTCCCAAAATATGAGACAGAGTCTTCACTTAGAAATGTTCAGGCAGAGCAAAATCCCAAATGAGGGGAGGTTACAGAAACATCAGGAGAGCAGAGTCCATTGTCACTGGGTACTGTGTAACTCACAAATGAAATTACCACTAACACATCTTATGTCCCAAACTGAATTCACTGGAATAGCAGAAGACAAGTGATAGGTTTTCTGATTTCCTCTGGAAAGATGAGTGTGTGTCTGTACCTGGAATCTAATTACAGGCAAGCCACTAATAAAACTACGAGATACTTGACAATATGAGAGGGAAAATTGTACAAACAGAAAATTTATGACAGTGATTCACAGCACCACTGCAATAAAAGAATCTAGTTTGAGTGACACTTCCTGAATAGTAATAAAAAATTAGAAGCCCATTCAACCACCCAGGATATTATCAATATTTACTCCTTCTTTGGTTGTCAGTTTCATGTCATGCCCCCAAACCTCCTTTAATGGAAAGGAAAGAAATATAAGTTCTCCTCCCCACATACATTTAAACAATAAGTCTTTAGCCTTTAGGACTCTTTTGTTTTTATGCAGGCAAAAGCAAGGAATTCACTTTTGTCACTCTTGAGAAAAGCTGCTCTGTGGTGAAGAGCACAATTTTAAAGCCAGACAGACTTAAACTTTGATACTAACATTTCCAAATGCTAGAAGAATGTGATCCTACCTGTTTAAGCACTGATTTCTCATTTTTAATATGAATATGATAATTGCTGGGGGAGATAGTGGAAGAATTAAATTAGGTATTATATTAACTGTGAAATGCAATGTCTTGCAAAGGTAAATACTGAATACACAGTAGCTGAGAGAAAGTGTGTGTATGTGTGTGTGTACAAGAGAGAGAGAGAGAAACAGGGGATAAAAAGAGGTAGAAAAATAGGGAAGAATTTAATCCATGATTCTACAACAACTTTTTAGACAACATGGTCCAAGCTTTATCCAAATGATTTGGTCTTTTTAAAGCTTGAGTAAAGAAGAAATGGGTCACTTTTGAAAAGTTACATTGAAGATGTTTATTTTTCTACATAGAATTCTGGTTGGCTGCTGATTTAATTACATATTTTTAATTTAACGACTCCATAATTAGAGACTGATCTTTACCTGTTATTGATCATTAATTGAAAAATTCCCAAAGACACTCCCTAAATCTCATAGTAACATATAAAGACAATGAAATACATTGGGTTGAATACAAGCTAAAATAACGTGTTAATGCAATTAGTAATCATTTCTGTAAGTGTGTTAATAATTAGTTAACATTTTTGTTCTTTAATTCCTAGGTGTTATTTTTTCCTGAAGTGGATTTGTGGATTTGTGTCTTTACCCATTCTTGGCCAAAGACTGAGACCAAAATTAAACTACTTCAAGAAAACAGCACTATTCTGGAACACTCCCGTTATTTTAAGTATTGATAGAATTTCAGGAGCCTTTATTGACTATATCTTAATTCTTAGGGATAGTATTGCTATAGATAAATTATTGATTTTGGGAGGCTTTACTCAGACTAATATCATAGCATATATTAACTGTGAAATGCAATGTCTTTCAAAGGTAAACACTGAATACACAGTGGAGGAGAGCAAGTGTGAGACAGAGAGACAGAGAGATAGAGGGAGACAGAGAGAGAGAGAAACAGACAGGGGATAAAGAGATAGAGAAACAGGGAAGAATTTAATCCATGATTCTGCAACAACTTTTCAGACAACATGGTCCAAGCTTCATCCAAATGATTTGGTCTTTTTAAAGCAGAAGTAAAGAAGTAATGGGTGACTATTAAAAGTGCTAATTTTATCTCAGATCAGCAGAGAATTCAAAAGTATAATTCTGCAGACTGATATAGAGGCATTTCCTAAGGATATTACACAGAATTTAGCATCAAAAAGTGAAACAAAACAAACAAACAAAAGCTATGGAGATTGGGCACTATGGTCCATGGAAATATGAAAGCCGTTCCTAAGAATTTTCATGTCACCATAGGTATTATAGATATATACAGCAATCAATTAATAAGCAATTCTGCAGACTGATATAGAGGCATTTCCTAAGGATATTACACAGAATTTAGCATCAAAAAGTGAAACAAAACAAACAAACAAAAGCTATGGAGATTGGGCACTATGGTCCATGGAAACATGAAAGCCGTTCCTAAGAATTTTCATGTCACCATAGGTATTATAGATATATACAGCAATCAATTAATAAGCAATCACAGATTTTTTCCCCTATCCGCATTTATTTTGCTTGTCTGTGGGGAGGAAAGAAATGTGTAGAGGAAGGAGAGACTTTAAAGGTGACGGCAAAAATGCATACTTCTACATTCTTCCTTTTCTCCCATCTCTTCCATGCAGGGAGGCGAAGGTCCACAAGTTCTAACATTCCAAAAATCCTGCCAGGGCCATACTTGGTTCTCAATTGTCAGATATGAAATTAGTTTCAGAACTGCAGCTCTAGAGCAGTGTTTTCCTCAGTGTGATCCTGAAGCCTCTGGTAGACCACAGGGAACTTGCCAACTTCATGGAAAAATAAAAATAGCAAGTCATTTATGTACTTCTCATGCCAAATGACTAGCAATTCTATATACTTTTACTCCAGAGAAAATTGGGCTATTTAGAGGAGAGTAAGGGTTAAAAAAATTCAGTATCCTTAAGCAAAAAGAGCATGTTACTAGAACTTGTACGGCCTACTTTAGTACTCCCATAAGGGGTACGACTGCCACACAACTCTCATAACTTTGTAAAACTCCTAGTCTGTCCATAGACAAGGAACTCTTTCAGTATTGGGGAAACATGCTTCATTTTCAGAACATCTTGATTTTGTGAAGATTGCCTGTAATCCTAGCACTTTGGGAGGCCAAAGCAGGTGGATCACCTGAGGTCAGGGGTTTGGGACCAGCCTGGCCAACATGGTGAAACCTTGTCTCTTCTAAAAATACAAAAATTAGCCAGGTGTGGTGGCCGGCATCTGCAAGCCCAGCTATTCTGGAGTCTGAGGCAGGAGAATCGCTTGAACCCGGGAGTTGGAGATTGTGGTAAACCTAGATCACGCCACTGCACTCCAGCCTGGGTGACTGAGCGAGGCTCTGTTTCAAATAAAATAAAATATTGTCAGTTGCTACATTTTTTTGCTGGTCATGTATTAGTTGAATTACTAGCAGGTGGGTCTTTTGAAACTTTTATTTATTCTGCTCTTATCAATTCAATTTTTATTTTGTGTGTGTGTTTTTTTTTGCAATTGTTAGTTAAAACAAAGAACTTTCTGTATTTCCCAGCTTCCAAAATTGGAAAGTGGGAATGCAAAGAATAGTTTAAAAACGGAAACTGTCTTTGCAGTAATTATAACTGAGGAAATTATGACAGTGAAAGAGGTCAGATCTAACTTATTCCATCTTGCTTCTAACCTTGAAGTTGTCCTTGTTCATTCGGGGGCATAGGCTCAACTAACTTTGGGAAGGAATTCAGTTCATGGTTTGACTCTGAAACAAAATTGAGAATAGCCCTTTCCCAAAAAGACCCCCTGCTTGCCTGGGGACCAGTATGCCTTTGTAGGACTAACAAATTAGCTGCAAGATTAGAAATTATGATTGAGGGGTCATGCAACCTCTGCCTGCAAGTGTCTGAACCTCCCCAAATGGCTCCTGGGGATAATATCTTTATCGTAAAACCTAAGATATTTTAGGTTGCTTGAGACGTCTAGCAGACCCTGCATTCAGTGGATCAGCTGACACCACCCAGACTGGTAATCTGACTCAACCAGTTCTGCCATCCCACCCAGGAGCAGAAGACTCCAGGAGCAAGAAAAACTCACTTTGATCCCTTCCGATTCCATCTCCAACCTGACAATCGACACTACCCACTTCCCAAGACCCTACCCACCAAATTATCATTAAAAACTCTGATCTCCGAATGTTCAGGGAGAATGATTTGAGTAATGATAAAACTCCAATCTTCTGTACAGCTGGCTCTGTATGAGAAACTCTTTCTCCATTGTAATTCCCCTGTCTGGATAAATCAGCTCTGTCTAGGCAGCAGGCAAGGTGAACCCATTGGGTGTTTACAAAACCACTGCTCTAGAATTGCTTATTCATCTTTTTACCATTAGAAGGAGCGAAGTTTTCCAGCATAGACTGACATAAACCCATCCTTAATTAGAGGGATTTTTAGAGAATTAATCCCTGATTAGATTGGCTAAGATCAGATTGCCCTTTTCAGAAGATGGAGTCTAGGCTAGTCTTGCTCTACTAAGAAGTCTAGTCTCGTCCTACTGGCTCCAGTTTATCAAGCTGGGTAGGAACATAACCAGCCTGGACCAATCATATTTGATTGATAAGACATTTGGAATTGGAATTCAGAGACACTGGTTAGACTCTGGCATTGCTTGTTGGAAAACATTGGTCTTAATAATGCAAAAAAGCTGAAAAGGGCAGCAAAATGGTTTTCATTAAACTGTGGGTTCTTTGTCCTGCTTTTCTAAAGTCAGAGAAAGTAATCCTAAGAGTTTTGGAGGTATCTACATTTTAATAAAATCTCCAAGTTTTTACATAGGCAGAATATGCTAATCAAGAAATGAGTCCATTTCTACCTATAAACCAGGACTCAAGGCACTCAAAACGGTTAATGTTAATCCATGAGAGAGAGATATGATCACTAAAATGACAAACTAGAGTTCTATTTTTGCTTGTGTTCCCAAGGGCAATGTATTTAAGAAGGGTCTTTTGCTTTCAGTTGGCATTCACAACTGGAAGTGCCCATTCAAAATCAAATCTCTTTTTATTTATAAATGATTACTAATGGTATAAAAAAGGCAGATAGAGTCCCCTATTGAAGAGAGAAGGGCTAAAAAACTCACTTGAGAGTTTTTAACCTTTATGATGCTCCATATGTGTGGACATGGAAGTTCAATTAAATATGGTCCATGAATTTGATAATTATTCACATCATTTGCCCTGCTCTCTGATGTATGTCTCTGGTAGCACAGCATAGATATAGTAGCATAGCATATGTGTATCTATCTGATAGCCTAGATATATTAATATTATGTATAATATATGATACATCTATGCTGGAAAATAGATACTTAGTGTATATTTCTAAGTCTTTTCTATCAAAGATATAAGAAGAGAATATTTCAGTGTTCTCTTTATTCTTAAAATATTATTTGGGAAGTCTCTAGAGTAAAGCAACAAAAGATGAAAACATGCTATCCTTCTATTTTAGGGAATAGCAAAATAAGTTG
>NW_012117488.1:9221506-9260209 GCF_000951035.1 Colobus angolensis palliatus | reverse complement strand
CCACTGCACTCCAGCCTGGGTGACAGAGCAAGACTCCATCTCAAAAAATAATAATAATAATAATAATAATAATAATAATAAAAGATACCGTCCTCCCCACCAAGATAACTTTTAAAAACATAATATTTGAAGAAACACAGCCTGGTTGCAGGTTAGAGCAACTCACCAGTGGAATACAAGAAGGTTAATGAAAATAATCAAAGTAGAAATGGGAGCAGCAAAGGGGAATTCTACTGGGAGAAGAGCCTTGTTGGGGATCTTGGCGGAACCTGGAGGTTCTCCTGAGTGTAGGGCTGATGATTGCCAATCCATTCAATCACACCTTAATCTGCCACTGCTGGGTTGGACCCAGAGCAACATAGATTTTTCTGTACCCCCTGCCAAGAGTCTAATAATCCACATCCTTTCTTTTGAAGGGTAGCAATCTCAATAGGATTGAAAACAAGTCACGGAAAAGGTGCCAGCGGGGGGCTTGTTTCATTATAATAACAAACCAGCTCCTGCAAAAAGAGAAATCACACTGAATTCCTTGCTGTCTTGTCCTAGCTGATTCTTTTTTTATCCTAAATATTTACCTTAATCCCTTTAAACCAAGGCCCTCCTGAAGGAATAGTTGCACTTCTTCCTGTATCTGGAGACTACTCTCTTTTGTGGGATTCCTTTAGTTGTCGCTATGAGTTTTCTATTCTCTCTAGAGAGGTTTTAGTTGCTGCTTCACTTCCTGGCTGTCCATCTTATTTTCATAGTAAACTGTTAACTTGAATTTACTTTTCGTTTTTTGTGTGTGTTCCTTTTTCCAGCCCCTAATATGGAATCCTACAGGTATAGACAATCTTAAATAGTGAAGTAGGGTTTATATCTATTCCGGTTAGTTATTGATGTAGATTGTGGTCAGACCTAGAGAGATAAAAATATTCATACTGGGCCCTCTGCTTACAGCAACCTTGATTCAACCACAGTCTTAGCTCTTGTCATCCTGGTATCAATCAAGTAGCAACTGACTCTAGGAGCTTTGAAAATATAGCATTCCTGAGAAGATTCTGCCAAGACCAGGTTGCCCTTCATTGAAGATGGAGTGGATTCTGGTCTTGACCCATGGGCCCCAGTTTATTAAGCTGGATAGATTTCTGACCCAGGCCGGACCAATCAGACTTGACGAGAAGACATTTGGTATTGGAATTCAGAGATGCTAGTTAGGTTCTGGTAGTGTTTAAACTGAGGCAGAAGACTGCCCCTGTAGACAGCTGTGTTCTGTGCCTGGTAAAGAGACCTGATGAGATGACTGATCTGAAGGGGAAAAAAATGCTAATAGCCAGAGATTAGGCATCAGAATCCAGGCACCCCTGATAGGCACAAAAGGAGTAATGATGCAAGATTTTCCTGAGCCACTTTGCCAGCTCCAGACCTCTGGCTGGCAACACCCCGCCCAGGCCTTGCTCATCCCAGGCATACTGCAGGAGTTTTCCTGTCTACTCATCCCACTGAGCCATGCCTGGCTTACACTGCGGCACATATCCCATGACTGCTGTAACTGTGTGCTCAGAGGGGAGGGGGTTTGTGAGTGAGCCAGTTTGGGGTCTGGCCAGTCGTTCCAAGTGTGGGCACAGGAGCGGGCTCTGTGTGTGGCTTGCAGATGGACCAGGCATGTTGCAAGCAACAACTCCTATGGTGGACTCCGGTGTCCAGACAAGGGGAATGCAGTGGTGCTCAGGGAGGGGTGCTCATGACCCTGAAACTCCAGAAGGGCTGTTACAGTGTGCTAGCTAGCTCTTTTAGTCCCGTCACCCTGCTCTGGCCTGCAGCTCCGGGGCTGACTCAGTCCCACTGCTACTTCCTGTCACATGGGGTGCCTGCCCTATGCTGGTGGAGGGCAGAGGTCCATGGTATTACAGCCTTCTTTGTACCCGTGTTCGGTGGGTCCTGAGTTCTTGTCCTGCATCCAAGAAGAATGAGGTTATGCTGACAATCAAAGGGTGAGGAGGGCAGAGAATAATTGTACTGAGTGACGAAACAGCTCTTATCAGAGAAGGGATGTGAGGATGATCCCCCATCCAAAGTTAGGTGGTCTGTCTCCCACTGTGGCTGGGTCTGGGACTTTTATGGGCTGAGAATGGGAGGGAATAGGTGCTGATTGGTTTGTGAGTATGCAAGAAAGGCTAAAACAAAGGCACCACCCAAGGGTAGGCACAACAGTGTCAAAAACAAATTAGGGAAGACTAGGTATATCTAAAATAGGTGAAAGGTGGGGATCAATCAGAGGAAAGCACACCAAAATGGGAAGACAGGCTCTCAATCCAGTCCACGGATTTGCCTGGGACTTGTAGCTAGGCTTTAAACTGTCTTTGGCTTGAAGGTCATGTTTCACCTGGCAGCTGCTCCTGTCTGCTTAGGATTTTTTAGCCTCCTGCCACTATCAGTAAGTTATAACCTCGTAGTTCCAATTTATAGTACTAGTTCTGGAGAGGTCCCCTGTACTTGCTTACCTAGGGATCTGTGAGATAGCCCCATGTCCCTATCATAAATCTATATTTTTAATTACACTCGCTTAATTGGGATTCTATTATGGGAAACACAAAGACCTATGAAAAAGACAATTGGTTTCACGATGGTCATAGAATCATGCTATCTCTTAGCTTGACTGGACTATAGATATTTGATTCGACTCACTCATTTTACATGTGGCAAAACTGAGGCCTGTAAGTAATGTATTCATGGTTGTAAAAGATAATTAATGGCAAAACTGTGACTAGAAATGCAGATGACTGGTAAGAAGGGCTGGCAACCTCCAACACAAACAGAAAAGCATAATTAGGGACAGAGTCCTGGAACTGAAGTCAGAGCATATGGAATGTTAGTCTTTTCTTAAAGACTCACTAGCTGTGTAACCTTGAGTATGTTTTTGGAGCTTTGGATTTGTATCTATTAAGGAGAAGGTTGGGACATATGTTCTATCTGATCTTCTCTAACTCTAAAATCATATGACTCTAAGCAGTGCCTCCAAACACAAAGTGAACTAGGTATTGGGAATAATTATCTAGAAAATGTGAATATGGTTGCTAGAGGAAGACATAAACCAGTTCATGCAGGTTGAGTGTCCAAGTGTTAAATTGAAAATGCTATTTTACAGCTCAAAATTTCCTACTGAAGTCAGTCAGGGAGTCCCCAAAGTAGTAGTTTTACTTTGTGAGTTTTTCATATCAATTCAAGGCATAAACTGATTATGTGTGTAAACAGTGAGTTTGTCTTGAGAATCTGTCTGGAAAGTATCCAGAAGCAGACAGATGCCACAATGGCATTCCTTCTTTCAGCTAGTAGGACTATTGGTGAAAGGTTAACAGTAAATTCATTTGGCTGGCTATTTGAATAGAATGAACTGAAACAAATCTCTCTCCCTGAACTTCTGTTTCCCCCCTCCCACCTGCCAGCTAACCATATTATGCTTGTTGAATGAGTGAATGTGAATATGAGAGTTTTTTTTACTTTCACTCATTAAAGTATATAGAACAAAGACATTATCAATGAAGTGAGAAGTTTTCATCTCCAAAATTTTAAGCTCTTCAGAACATATATAATATGAGCTCATCAACATATACATGGGACCTTGAACAGCATAAAATTCCCAACATAAGATACGCAATACAGCTACCAATTCCCTCTGCTGGCATATATAGGGATAACTTTCCAGTAGGCCACATCTCTAGTTGAGTTTCTTTATCTGCCCTTCCTGAGGCCCTTCTCAGCCAGTGATGAAGTTCTAATTACCAAATTCAATAACTTTTCCTAGGTCTCTTTTTCAGGTATCGCTTTTGGCGGTTTTTTTTTTTTTTTTGAGATGGAGTCTCTCTCTTTAGCCCAGGCTGGATTGCAGTGGTGCAATCTCACTCACTGCAGCCTCCGCCTCCTGGGCTCAAGTGATTCTTCTGTCTCAGCCTCCCGAGCATTTGGGACCACAGGCACATGCCACCACACCCGACTGAATTTTGTATTTTTAGTAGAGATGGGATTTCACCATGTTGGCCAGGCTAGGCTTGAACTTCTGACCTCAGGTGGTCCACCTGCCTCAGCCTCCCAAAGTGCTGAGATTACAGGTGTGAGCCACCACACTCAGCCTCTTCTTGGAACTCTTTTTCCCTCAGTTTGTACCTCATTGAAATTCCTTGATTCAGTTAATCCTGACTACCCTTCCTTTCATCGATTCTTCTTCCACTTCTCACTTCCTAGGTGTGGCCATTCCTAAAAGTGTGCCCTTGCTTCTTTTCCCTCAAATTCCATTAAGTTCTTTGGGTGTTTCGTCAACTCCTGGGACAGTTAACTTTAAACTGTCATTCAGTGATGTGAGGAGGAGGAGGCTGGGGGTCCATAGAAAAAGTAATGGTGAAAGAAATTTTGGAGGTAGAATATTTAACCTTGGTTTGATATGGGGTATCTGATATGGAGAAACTGATGTAAATCCAACTTTAATATTCCCTACACCATCTTGAATAAAGATAAAGATTACTCAATAGTCCATCTATGCGAATGTATGCTTTTTGTTTGTTTGCTTTTATTTTTGCAATTGAATAATTTTAAGTTTTAGCATCTGGGTAAATACAGTGCGGTCCTGATGGGACATGTGGAAACCAACAACTGGAAAAAGAGTGGATATTGATACATTAAGTCTCTGAAGAATTTTCACACATCTTTTAGAGGCTTTAGATTTCCCCAGGAAGTACAAAAATATGTGTTGTTTGGGTAAAATCTACCTAACTGTAAATGGCAAGGAATTCAGCTGACATCTAAATTACACTATAACTATTTACAGGTATAAACCTAAACTCATTATCCTTTCTCCACCTCTCGAATGTTTCTCCTCCAGGATTATAAATTTCTCTCAGTAGTTTCATTCATTTCCCCTCATCTAGTGGTGATTCACAAACTGAATGCAGTTGTGAGTGGAGCTAAGGCAGCTCAAAATCAACAGTAGGTGAGGCTTGAACCTGGTCAAATGTGGGCTAGATTGTTCCCTCAGAGAAGTAAACCTAGATGTAGACGTAAGAAAGTCAAAGGTGGATAATCAAGAAATGAAATGTAGATGACAGGAGTGAAGCTGGAAGAATTAGTAAGTAAAGAAGTAAAGAAAAAACTCAGAATTAAAAATAAAGCAAAAATCTGTATCTCCAAATCTAAGTGAAATTGTCAATTGAGGTACTGCTCTAGTTGGTTTTTAATTCCTGTCATTCTGTATATATTTCCAGCCCATAGAGCTCCCTGTACATATTCATAGTAGCATTGATTACTGCATAAAATTTATGTTTCATTTTTCCTTCTCCCTTGCCCTTGACTTTTATATCTAGTCGAGTCTTCTTTCACCAGTTCTCTCAGTTCTCTTCTTTTCACTTCTTCTACAAGGCCGTTGTTCAGGTGCTGACCACCTTATTTTTAAAAGTTTGAAATAAATCCTCTGTGTTCTCTGTCCTAACTCTAGGTATTCTGTCATGGACACTTCACAATTCACATTGTTGCAAAGGCTTGTTCATGGCACTCACCTGCTCAAAAATATTTAGAAATTCCTTATTGACTGTGGCTAAAAACGTCGAATCTCATTATTTAAGGCCTTAAAAAATCTTTCTCTACTTGGCTTTAAGTCTTATCTTCTGTTATCCTCTATATATTCTACCTTAAAAAAATGTGTCTTCTTGTTTTCATTTCTCAAATATGTCTTGTGTTTTTACACACATTCTTCTTTCTTGAAGTCCGCTCCCTGCTATATCTAGTTGTAGAAATCTTATCTTTTTTTTTTAAGAATCAGTTGAAACAAGGTTTACATTCATTCTACAAATTCTTTTTTAATGCTTAGCAAATTCCAGACTAAGTGCATACAGCATGCTGAGAAAACAAATTGATGGCATTTTCCCTACTAAAATAGAAACATATGATACCTTAGAATATGCTAACATGTAATATGTATGATATTATTCAATATAATATGTGTTAGTATATTATATAATATGCATATTATATATTACATATATTACATATTATGTATAGTATAAGGTAGTTATGTACTATACTATATATTATATTACAGTAAGAAACTATTGTATCAGACATCTTAATCCAGCCTGGGGTAGGCTCTTTGGAAGGGGTTGCTCTTAAGCAGGGTACTGAAGAAGAAGTAGAAGTTTACCAGGGAAAGAAAAGCAATTGGGAGTTAGAGATCTTTTTTCATGCAAAGGGACAAGTCTATTAAGAACAAGAGTGATATGAGTTTACCCAGAATTCTGTGAGTATATTAAGCAGTTTGCTCTGGCCAGACATTATCTTTTTGCTCTCCAAAGTATTATTCACACTATGCATAAGATACTTTAAATATGCTCTGTACATACTGGTTTTGTCCGTTTCTCTCTAATTCTCATGAAAGGCAGAGATTATTTCCTACCTCTTCATGCATGTTTCTCTTCCAAGAGTAGTGGTATACACTTAGTAGATGTTCAATATTCAATAAATAGGAGTTGAACAAATAAAAGCTGGCATAGACTGGGTATCTGAGTCCTCTTTCACGGGTTTGGTTTTCCTACTTGTCCCCTACATTGAGGAAAATAAAAACTTGACCATTCTAGGGGCATCATGTCACTCAAACAGAAGTGGGAAACTACAAGTAAATGTCATAAAAATAAAGGTAGTGGGTTTTGATGGATTTTTTTTTTTTTTTTTTTTTTTACTTACTTAACAGGGAAGCTCAAAATTCTGTTCTGTGGATTTAAGACAAGCTCCTTAGCTTTTTGGTTTTTGAGTGCAGGAAATTGGAAAGTTACACACAATGGGTTTTCTGACCGGCATCTGGAAAGAGAAGCACACATTCAGGGTTCTCCTAAATGGAAAAATGTTATAATAAAATTTATGTTACTGGAATGCTATAATTTTAAAATCTTAAGTTTTAAAGGTTAAAAAATTCATAGAGAAGGTTGATCATGCTACTTACTTCTGCCCCCTTGGCAACTGTTTGGATTACTTATAACCCACATGGAGAAGTCAGTCCCTAGAGAGCTTGTTACCATGTGTTAGGAAGTAAACTGAGGTCTCCTGATGTAGTATTGTTAGGTGTCTGACATCTTCTCTTCAAACCAGAATAATTGAATATAGTGAAAGCTAAAAAAAAAGACATTTTATTGCCTTTACGTTTTCCTCAATTCTGCCACCAACCCTCCTCACCACCACAGGACTGGTGCCATGAACCCATCATCAATCTGGGTCAGCTGCATAAGGTTACTGCCCTGCAGAAGGAGGACAGTGTCACATCACCACCATCAATCATTCTGATTTACTCCTGCAGTTGCTAAATTCTGATCTGTCCATTCCTTACACGCTCTTTGCTAACATGCTTCTCCAAACTAGCTCCTAACTTTTTACCAAATTTACCTGAACATCTTTTCTCCCAAATCTTCTCAATAGATTGTTCCTATATTTATTAATGATACAACTATTTTCCCAACTACCTAAACTAGAAAATGTGGAATATGACTTAGACTACAAGCATATTTTATATTTTTAATATCTAGAAAGTCTAGCCCCTTATTTTCACTTCTATTTTCCATATTTTGATTGAACTGCCTAGCTTTGCTCAGCTGCATTGCTGTGATACCCTTCTAATTGCTTTTTCTGTCTCTTCTCCATTTTCCCATTTGGCATACTCTTTCCAACTATTCCTTCAGTTGCAGATTGAGTGATAACACTCTGCTCCTCTACATCCTTCAATAACTTCCTGTTCATCCACAAACTACCTAAAAGATTCTTCCTTCAGACATTCAGGGTTATTTCTACTACATCTTTAGTTTCACTTTCCCAGGCAGTGGAGAAACTAAGAGCATGGCTTCTGTGGAGAGATACTTGGATTCAGACTGTGTCTGCCTTTAACTTGCTGAGTGACTTGAACAAGTTACTCAACCTGCCAGTCCTTCAATTTATGCATTTGTAAAATAAAGTGACTGGTAATTACCACAGAGACTGGATGATAATTAAATGACTTAGTGCTAAAATTTGAATGTGTCTCCTAAAGTTCACGTGTTGGAAGCTTATTCTGCAATGTAACAGTGTTAAGAGGTGAGACCTTCAAGAAGTGATTAGGTCATGAAGACTTTGCCTCCATGAATGGATTAATGCTATTATTGAGGGAGTATGTTAATTATTGTGGGAAGAGGTTTCTGATAAAAGGAAGAGTTCAGCCATCTTTGCTTCTCTCTCTTTCTCATGCAGATTACTTTGGCCTTCTGCTTTCTGCCATGGGAAATACAGCAAGAAAGTCCTCGTCATATGCAGCCCCTCCATGTTGGACTTCCCGGTCTTCAGAACCATAAGCCAAATAAACTTCTATTGTTTATAAATTACCAAGTCTCAGGCATTTTGTTACAGTGCACAAAATGGACATTTAGTAATGTGAAATGCATTGAAGTATACTTTGTACAAGATAAGCACTGATTAAATATTAAAGATCCTTATTAGTATCTTCCATTGTTACTTCTCTTATAATAATTTAAAAGTTATAAAACCAAAAACCTTTGAACTGTAAAAAAGACTTTGAGGTCTTCATTTCACTAATAATAAAAGTGAAGTCCAAAAAGATTAAATAACTTTCTCAGGGCAACATAGGAACTTAATGACAGGTGAGAAACATGACAGTTTTCTGACCAGTGTTTTTAAGACTTTCAGTGTTCTAGTCACTGATAATTTGTGGTGACCAACATTGAAATCAGTGATTCATTTCACAGATAAGATATAAATTAAAAGTTCATAAGCCTATGAATTGGTAGACTAAAAACCATGGAAGCAAACATCTGTAAGTAATAATCTTAGACTATTTTTCTCATACATATATAGAGAGAGTCTAAGCAACTAATAATCTGATGACTTCAGGTTTCAATTCTGAAAGCTGAGTATGAAAGCATCTGAGAGTGTATATGCTATCTTAGAGTATGTCTGCTTTTCAACTTCATATAGCAAGTTTTATTGCTGTTTATTTTTAAAGAATATTATCCACATATTTTCTGCTCTACATTTGCAGTTAATCAAGAGTTCACTCTATTGGATTTTTGATTGTTCATTAAAAATCTCTTTTCTGGGGCATAAATTAAGAGCAGTGTATGCAAGTTTGTCAGTTTTACTTGTATCTTATTTGCATTGCAAGTCTAGATAGACACTGATCAGCTGCCATCACTGTTTTCCTTCTCTACAAGGCTAAGTTGTCAAGTTATTACCATCTGTTATTCCATGATTCACATTCTCTGAAATGCTCTGATTATATAAGACTTAAGTTTAAGGTACAGTGAACAGCTGAAGGGCCCCATCCTTCCCATTCCAGGTTGTTAGACCATGCAGACTCTAACTGTTCAACTCAAGCTCCCTAAACGCTTGGCATATTACAACATTTATCTTTATTTTTCATTAAAAAAACATCACTGATCACATCAGTTTTTGTTACAATAATATTCGTAACTCTGGTTGGAATGCAAAACATTGTAATTATAATTTCTTTTAGTTGTTCTATTTTTTAAAGGAATAAGAGTCTTTGAAAAAGTCAGAAAGAAAAGAAAGTCTCAAATGGCTGATAGAATAAAAATAAAAGGTTAAAGAGAATAAGCTTTACCTCCTAAAATACAATAACAAAAATAATACCTTTGCAAATACGTACTGTGTATTAACTACTTCATCTCCCAATACTTGCAGCAATCCTGCATGATTAAGGATTATCATCATTATTCCAGAAATAAGGCACTCAGGCTGAAATATTAGTGGTCTGCAAGGGCATAGAACCAGTATTTGCCAAAATAACATTTTCTTCTCAGGTTTGCCTAACTCCAAATTTTGTTTTCTCTCCATCATAGCATACAGCATCTATAGCTCATTTCCTTTCAAAAAGAAAAAAAAGGAAACAAAATACAAAACCTCAGACATAAGGTTTCTCTCAAGCTGAGTTCTGGGTTAGGAACATGATGACTGTATGCATTCCTTTCTACCATTTGCATCATCAACACATACACAAACATTTTAAGACCTATTTATTTTAAGTCAAACTTCCCTTTCTTTATTTTTAGATCATGTACAGTTTCAAATTTAAACAACTATAACAACAACAAAACTCAAAACTTTGCAGGAAGGAAACTTTGAAGTTGAAATGATTTGGTGAGCGTGTGGCAAGATAAACCTCCCCAGGCTATGAGAGGTTATTACAAAAAAGGACAAATAATCTTTAAAAATTATGAACACAAGTCATACCCCTAAAGGTGACATAAAATATTACATTCAGTGGATTTTGCAGTAGAGGAAAGCTGAAAAATAATAGGAATTGGAGTAATCCACAGGAAATGAAACTATCCATGTACTAAAACAAGGATAACTAGCCTAAAACTACAATCTTGATTCCAGGTGTTCAAACCCTAAGTCTGTATAATCATTATGAATAAGATTCTTCAACCTCTGAAATAAATTAATAAATACATTTAAAAGCAACTTTAAATTATTTTTTCATTAATAAAAATATAGTGCCAGGAATGAAGAAATAAGAGGAGAATTGACACCCTGCCTTGTGGCTTACATTGGATTTAGTAAAATGTATTACAAAACTTTGTGTAATGAAACCAGGCCACCTTTAGTGTTTAGAGTTCAGGGCCAAGATTTTGACAGCATAAAATTATGAGGCAACAATCCAACTTGTGTACATCAGATTTCTTTTTCATAATCAGACATTTACATCCATGCCTTTTGGGATCAGAAGAGTTTCGTGGCACACTCAGGAAATGACATCAACTGTACTTAGTGGCAAGGGGTCTTTAAGTAAAGAAAGAAAACGTTCAAATCCCAAAAATAACAACAGAGGCTAATGGAGAATGAATGATTCCAAACGTCAGAAAAATGAAGGCAATGCTCATATTTTTTATTCTTAGAGAAAATCTGGAATAAATGAAAATAATGTCCAACCTGTTGTAAGAAGATTCTATTTGGCTAAAAAGTGACCAAGATGAACTTGAAAGACACACCAATAATTTATGGTAGAAGAAATAACAACCTTAGCTTATCTAGGTCTGAATATCCTTGTTCCTGTGAATATCTATGATGAAAAAGTTTTTAAAAAAGCATATCTTGGGGTGGGCATGGTGACTCACATCTGTAATCCCAGCACTTTGGGAGACTGATGTGGGAGGATTGCTTGAGGCCAGAAGTTCAAGACCAGCCTGGGAAACATAGGGAAACCCCATCTCTACTAAAAGTACAAACATTAGCTGGGTGTGGTGGCACGTGCCTGTAATCCCAGTTACTCGGGAAGCTGAGGCACTATAATCAGTAATCACTTGAACCTGGGAGGAGGAGGTTACAGTGAGTGGAGATTTCATCACTGCACTCCAGCCTGGGCGAAAGAGCAAGACTCGGCCACCTACAAGAAAAAAAAAAAAAAGGGTTTTGTTTTTTGTTTTTTGTTTTTTTTTGATACAGTCTTGCTCTGTTGCTCAGGCTGCTGTGCAGTGGTTCAAGAAATCCTCCTGACTCAGCTTCCAAAGTAGATGGGATTACAGGCATCCACCAGCACACCCAGCTAATTTTTAGATTTTTAGCAGAGATGGGGTTTCACCATGTTGGCCAGGCTGGTCTTGAACTCCTGACCTCAAGCGATCTGCCTGCCTCAGCCTCCCAAAGTGCTGGGATTACAGGTGTGAGCCACCACAGCCAGCCAGAAAAAGCATTTCTTTTCAGCTTTTTCTTATCTCATATATAAGGATGCAGATAATTAAGTCATTTTTATATATCTTTCCCACACTACACTGGAATCAAGTCTTCCTGGAATCTATACTCTGAATCTCATACCCACTTTCCTACTCTAGAACCTCACTCTTTCTTGAACTTAGCACAGTGACCAGTGACAGAGTGTATACTGCACAAATATGAACTGAATTAATGAATAATGGTATCTGTTCATAATGTGTCTGTCACAGTCCATAATGTGTCTGTCACGGTCCATCATGTGTCTGTCACTGTTCTAGAAACTGAGACCAATAAGAAAGATAGTCATTGGCTTCAAAGAAGTCCACGCTGGGAGACAGAAAAAGAAACCACAAAATATAATGCAATAAGCAATTTGTTTTTCATTCTTTTTCCTACTCTTTTCCTCTTTTCTTACATTGCAATAAGTAATTTGATAGTTATTCACAGGGTGCTCTTAAAGTAGGAAATTCAAGTAACCCAACTTAAGGAGGGGAATTTAGAATAATTTCTCTCTGTTTGAGTGGAGTCTTAAAGGATATGTAGATGTTAATAGAAGAAAAGAAATAGGTGAGAGGTCTTTTAGGTGGAGGTGAGAATCATCAGAGTATTTTTTTATGCCTAGAACATAAGTACATGTTGAGTGGCCAGAGATAAGCTAGAAAAATGGTCAGTGGTTAGACCATGAAAGAACTTAAATGCCACACAAAACAAACAAACAAACAAAAAAGAATGTATATCTTCTTATTCTCAGTATAATCGACAAAAAATTGGATGATAACCAAATTTGCATCATGTATAGGTCATCCTTACAGCGGTTTGTGGTATATGAGTTCAAGCCTTGAGAGAGGGAAACTTTTGAAATGACCTAAGGAAAAAAGCTATGTGAATTTTCTAATCCAAGTTCAGGGCAAAAGGGAAAGGAGGACTGCTATGTTATTCCCCTATAAAGAACGTGAAATCTTTCTATTACCAGTTATTGAGATTTGGGGGCTAGGGCTAGTTTGTTACTTGGCTCAAACTAGCACATCCTAAATGCTTCAGAAATTGATATGAGGAGTGGGGTGATATTGAAACAAGTAAAATATTAAATTGTGTGGTATTAGCTTAAGGTGGGGAGCTGTTTGTAGCTATCACGGAAACTGATATTTGAGGCTGAAAGAAGGGCAACCCATATTACAGAAGTTGTTTAAGACATTTGCTTTGGATAGCAAAAAAGGAATGTATAATGCCTAAGGAGTATGTAGCTCAGGGAAGGAATTTAATATTAGAATGTTAGTATAACACATGCACTGCTTTTGGTGGCCTTTGACAAGACAATATAAAAAAGAGGTAAGGTTAAAAAATAGGCAGGGCTCAGTGACTCACGTTTGTAATCACAGAACTTTGGGAAGCTGAGGTAAGTGGATCATGAGGTCAAGAGATCAAGACCATCCTGGCCAACATGGTGAAATCCCTCTACTAAAAATACAAAAATTATCTGAGCATGGTGGCATGTGCCTATAATTCCAGTTACTTGGGAGGCTGAGGCAGGAGAATCGCTTGAACCCAGCAGGTGGAGGTTGCAGTGAGCCAAGATCGCACCACTGTACTCCAGCCTGGGCGGCTGAGTGGGACTCCATATCAAAAAATAAAAAAGTGAAAAAAAACTGATCAATTTACAAGCAGAACTGAAAGAGTATATAGTCCAGAAACTAGATGAGACAAGTCTTTCTAAATCTTAAAAAGTAATACCTAAAATTGCAATGTTTTAAGCTACAAAAACTTATTAAAACAATGTCAAAGCAATAAAACAAGTGACATGGCTGTCATATCTATTGTTAAAACTTCTAAAGTGATTTAGAAGTGCCCAATAAATCTTTTCTTTTCAAAGAACAATGGTTCAGGGAAAGGAAAATAAGGATATGGCTCTACCACTGAAACCATATGGCTTCCAGATATGTGCAACTAAGTCAAGAGAAAAAGAGACAAATGTTTTAAAAAGAGATTTTTTTTTGGTGCAGCCGTCAGCATATGGAACTGTTGAACAAAAGGAAAGACACCAATTAAGAAGAAACCAAGACCTTGATTAACAGATTTTGTAATTACTTGATAGTTAAGATGACCCTCAGGCCTTCCATCTTCTGTGGGCAGGAAGCAGACTAGAGAAGTTGTACAGGTCACAAGGTAAATAAAAAAATATACCAATGCTCACTTTAAAAATGGACAGAGAATACAATGGACAAAGATCAGATCTAAGGACCAGAGAGAATGCTGGACTAGGAAACCCTTCCCAGGGGATATAATTTAGGCCTAGTCAAGAAGCATCACCCTACTCTAGGGTAGTGGGCTGTGAATACTGTGTGTCTTTTGCTCTTTACCTTTCTAAATGGCAGCATTTATTATAGTTACTTTGTTCCAGTTCCACCATTTCACATTGGTTAAGGAAGAAACAATTTTTTTTCATTTATAGTTCTCCAGATAAAGCGGAGGTCCATCTGGATATGAAGGACACACTATTGCACATCACCTCAATATAGAAACTACCATGAATAGCCCAGAACCTGACGCCATGACTATATGGAATTTTACAGCTTTTTCCCTTGGGCTAAGGATGAGCATAATTTTCATGCAGTAAGGAGGATGAACCAAATATTTGTTGACCCAGAAGGGCAGACTGTAGTGGATATTGTGATATTTGCTAAATAGTTCAGGTTCTCTTTTCTTCTGAGCACATGGCTCCCATGTGGTTGTATTGGGCCATGGGACTAGGCCTGGTCAAATAGTTGTGATTAAAGCGTGACATATCATTTTTAGACTGGAAACTCTTCTGAACACATATTTGTCCTCTGGCTCAGTAAATAGGAATGTTCAAGATGATGTTTATTTTGTCAGCCTGGATCCCAGAGTGAAGAAATATAGAGCAGAGTCCCCAGTCATGATGGAATTTGGCATGAACATGAAACAAAGCTTTATTTTTCTAACCCACTCGGATGTGCAGATCCTTTGATACTGCAGCGTAATTTATCCTATCAACCTTGGTAGATGCTGGGTCACCAGTACACACACTGAATGCAGCTCTTTTATTAAGCATATAGAAGAGAACCAACACATATCTATTTAAATGAATGAATGATCACACACACTTGTTCTAACATTTACTTTAGGGTTTGATATTTTCTGTGCAATTATGTTTAGAATTATAGTAGTTTACAGTGAATCTTGATTTAGTTTTGGTAACTCCTTTTTAAAAATACAAATTGACCAGTCAATTTTTAAAGTAATATTTGACACAACGCTGTCTGTGATAATACATATTTGTCCTCTATTTTTCTTCTCTCTATTTTCTAGTATACGTGATTGATGAAACCCATGGCACATCTGGAATGCTGGCTGAAATGAAGAATGGAAAATGTTAGCTTTCCAGGCCTCCTCAGCCCAGGAAGGCACACTGGAGAGATACTGCAGCAGAGTCACACAAGCAAGGCAGCTGAATTTGTGACGATGAGAAAGGCGCGGGGTCAAAGAACATAGTGTGTTCTTAGAACAGTGTCTCCAGATGAGAGAGAAGAGAACTGGTGAGGGATGAGAATAGTGACATCACAGGGCCACACTGGGGGCTAAGGAGCTTCATATTTCTCTAGAAGGCAATGGAAGCCACTAAAGAACTTTGAGAGGAGGTGGAGAGGTGTGGCATGTTTCAGATTTGTTGGAAGATCCTGCTTTTACATTTTGCATATGCAGCACCACTTCTACCTTCCATGCCCCACCTCCTCAATTCTATTTCGCACTATTATCTAAATAGAAACCTTCTGGAGAAGACGGAAAAGGCATTTGCCCTGATTCTGTTTCTTCAGATATAATAACCATTACAAGTGCTACTGAAAGTCTTGATCTGGATTTTAGTGGTAGCTCTAACTTGATTCAAAATCATTGTTCAACAACTTGAGCTTTAAGTAGTTCCTTTAATTTCTCAGAAAGGAAAGCATCTCAGCTATCTGCAGCACAACTATGAAGGCAAACTTGCTTCGTTATTTTGTATAGTTGTGACATTCTGACATTGTAAAGACTAGTTTACAGAAAAAAAAAATGGGTCCAGAGTGAACCAAAAAGTGGGTTCAGGACTCAAGATATCTCAATAATGTGCTGCTGCTTTGTCATGTTAAAGTGGGGATGCAGAGGCCAGGCATGGTGGCTCACACCTGTAATCCCAGCCTGACTAGTATGGTGAAATCCCGTCTCTACTAAAAATACAAAAAAAAAAAAAAGCCTGCAATCCTAGCTACCCAGGAGGCTGAGGCAGAACAGCTTGAACCTGGGAGGCAGAGGTTGCAGTGAGCCAAGATTGCACCATTGTACTCTAGCCTGGGAGACAGAGCAAGACTCCGTCTCAAAAGAAAAAAAAATGGGGATGCAGAATATTGCAAACTCATTGCAATTCCTACAATTTTTGGACTGATTTGCTATGGGTCTTCCAGAAATTTCAAATTCAAGATGGTGGTTTGTTTTCTAAAAAAACATAAAACTTGCCAAAAGCCTCTTCTTCATGTCAAATCAATTTGATAATGCATTTAAAAAGCAATTGGTAGAATCTAAGCTATGCCATCTGAAGATATGCTCAGGGAAATGAAATTCAAGTAGAATGCCATCAATTAACTTAGGTTCTTGGCATATGGAAACTTTGGCTTGGTACCTTTTCTACCCAAACTCAAACAAAATGAAATAGAGTACTTATGGTTTACCTGCATACAATGGTGTAAAGAAAGAAAGAAAATATTCACATTGCATAGTGTTAGATAATACTGATATGTTACCAATATATTATATCTGAATGTTACTGTGTCAGAATGAATATGAAGCATAGTGAGTTTGGGGCAGCCTAGAAGAATGGATAATATTTGGGGAACTGAACCATTTGGGGTGGAGAAGTTTATGCATATGCTACTGACAAGTAAACCTGTTCATTGATAAGAATGCCTAATCTCTATAAATTGGTATGTGGAGGATTCTTATTATGAATTAACTAAATATTGAGCTGCTGGATGAGATCCCAAAAGACCCATTGATGACCTAAGCTTTCATGTCCAGTGCAAGGATTAGAGCTGTATTTTGGGCTTCTCCCATAAATCTCAGGACCCTGGACTCCAAGAAAAGATTTGTGTTTGATTATTGGACTCTGCTTGTATCATTAGTATATAAACTTGAACAAAACTTCAACCGACAGGACCGAAGATATCAATCTGGAATCTTTTTATTCTCTCTCACCCTTTCCCCATTCTAGTCCATATTTTGAGTAGGAGCTATGAAAAAGGGAAAAAAATTTGCTCTCAGCAGGAGTTGGCACGGTGAGGAGGAGCTAATCATCTTTTCTTCCAGTGATTAAAGCCCTGACCTTAGGCAAGTCTCCTGGACATACTGTCTTTCCTCTTTTAGGCTGACATAACCAGTGCTCAACACCAGAGTAGCTTCTGAAATTGAATACGACTCTTTCTACTCCACTTAATACTGTCAGTACAGCAGTTCAGGTCTGGTTGTCCCTTGCACGGTTGCTGGCCCGATTAGCGCAGCGCAGTGTAAAGATTACAAGTCCCTGTTCTGCTCCAAGTGTCAGTGATTTCATCAGCCCCTTCAGGTGAAATGCAAAGCCACAAATTCAGTGGCAGAAGGTGGTGGTGGTGTGAATATGCCCATTGATTTCCACTTACAAAACAGTTTTCTTTGGAGAGTGACTCTTTAATTACCCTTTGCTGGTGTCTAGTAGGCCAGTTTCCTCATGACAGATTAAATTTACCACATTCTGCTTCAATACCAAGTGAAAATTTCCGAGTCATTCTGATTATCTTTCTCCTTCTTTCTGCTGTGACCCTTCATTACCCCCTGTGGCCTTTCCTTCTGTTCTGTTCGCAGGTGCTTTAACTTTCTTTTCCTACAATTTTCAATTATACACCCACTCTGTTTTGTCCTTCTTTTTCTTTTATTCCTGATAGAGAGATACAGATGCTGCCCTCTAATTTCTCCTAACGGCTTGAAAGGAAAAAATAGACAAGCTCATTGAGATAATTTCTTTAAAAATATGTAAAGTTTACAAATCCCAACACTCTATCCTAGCCCAACTTTTAAGATAATAAAAATTAAAGTTGGGACTGAAATGTTGGGTAGCTGAAGAATAACTTAATACCCACTTATGTGAAGAAAGAAGAACTTCAGAAAATTATGTTTTGTGAATAGTAAATAAATTGCAGGCTGAGAGCCTAGCACCTCTGTGTTTACTCTCTCTACCTCATTTCCAGTTTCTTTGTCCATTTGTATTAACAGAGTACGAAGCAACTTCATCTTACTTCTGGCTCTGCCCCAGGTAGAATTTGGAGAGGTCATTAAATCTTTCTGGGGCTTCAGTTTCCTAATTTATAAAATGAGAAAGTTGGGATAAATCATTTCTGCCATGTCTCTCAGCAGAAGCATTCTATAATTCTATGAAATCTTTGAGGGTGAAATGATATTTTAACCACAGACATGGTTTGTCTCAAGAAGCCTTCGGTGGGCCGTGACATGGAAGGTTCTGATATGATCCAGCTTTAATGTCAAAGTAGTTTTTTTTTTTTTTTTTTTTTTTTTTCAACAGATCAACAGTGGTAAAGGCATGTGAGGTTTTAATAATACTTTGTCTTTCTTGAATCTAGTGAACTATATGCTAAATAACTCTTGGATTGTTTCTTGTTTCACTCCTCTTTCATGCAAAAGCAAGCTCATAGTAAATTTCCTATTATTTGACTTGCTCTCACAATAATTTATCACATTGGGGAAAATGCCATCTAACCTCAATGAATTAAAGTCAAATTTGATTTAATCATTTTCACCTTAACCGAAGCTATTAGCAAGGCAGGATGAAGAATAAATTCTCTGTTTTGATTATCTGTGTTGAAAACATTTATTGGATTCCTTACCAAATTACTCTTTACATTCTCTCGCTGCTCTGGCCCTGATTTGTTTATTAATGATTGAGGTCATTGCCCGATTTATGAACAAAAGCATCTGTCGTATTTACAACACTTCTCATAAAAATTCCTGGTATTTATTGCATTGCAATGAAAGCACTGATGGTGATTAGTGTCAAGCAAGACTCTAAATATTTATAAATTGATACATAAAAGTATCCAAAGTGTGAATTTTGTAAAATGTGAGTTCTGTAACCACAGTAGTTATGTTTTTCACAATAACTATTATCTGATGCTTAGAATGCAGTTGGGGTGTATTGGATTTTGGAATCTGTCTAGAGTGGATATTAACACTTAACATTTATTGAACATTTATTTTGTCCCATGCATTGTTCTAAATCTTATAGATGTATTAATGTATTGAATCTTCACAATAATTCCATAAGAAATGTGTTTTATTACTCCCAATATATAAATAAGGAAACTGAGACACAGTTAAGTACAAGGTCAAACAGTTAACAAAAGGAGAGACAGACTGTTCTGCAGGGCAGTGTGGTAATAGAAAACTCAGTCTTGGATGGGCACAGTGGCTCATGCCTGTAATCCCAGCACTTTGGGAGGCCAAGGTGGGCAGATCATGAGGTCAGGAGTTTGAGACCAATCTGGCTCACATGGTGAAACCCCATCTCTACTAAAGACAAAAAATTAACCAGGTGTGGTGCCGGGTGCCTGTAATCCCAGCTACTGGGGAAGCTGAGGCAGAAAAATCACTTGAACCCAGGAAGTGGAGGTTGCAGTGAGCTGAGATCGCACCAATGCACTCCAGCCTGGGCGACAGGGTAAGACTCCATCTAAAACAAAACAAAACAAAACAAAGCAAAAGAAAACAAAACTCACTCTTAACCCTTCTACTCCACAGCCTCTGACCTGGATAATAATTCTAGCTACAGTATTGTAACCCTTGTCATATGCCAGGAACTCTTCAAATAATTTTATAGCTCTTACCACACTTAGTTATCACAACAACCCTATGAGGGAGGTACTATTAATATACCTATTCTACAGATAGTGAAGCTGAGGCACAGAAACTTTCACTAACTTGTCCAAGGTCACAGAGCAAGCAATGGAGCCAGAATTGGATGCAGCTAGTTCATCTTCTAGGCCTATATTCTTTAAGAGTAATTACTTCAACTTTTCTTAGAATGCAAGTGTTTTATAATGGACTAGTTGTGTGTAATTTTTTAAAGTACTTTCTCACTGGTACTATTTCTAACATACTCTTTTCTTGGTTTGGTTATCTTGATAATCTTTACTACCTTCATAATAGTAATCATACCTGGAGTAGATTCATGAGACTGAATTTTACATTGTATGTAAAATACCTGGCCCAGTATTCTGACATAGAAACACTGACTAATTATAGTACGTTCTGTTTACTCTCTCTTCTTTTGCATATTAAATATTTATTACACTAGGTAAATAGAGAATAGCTGTATTAGTCCATTCTTACACTGCTATAAAGGGACTGCTTGAGACTGGGTAATTCATAAAAGAAAGAGGCTTAATTGACTCGCAGTTCTGCACACCGGGAGGCCTCAGGAAACTTACAATCATGGCAGAAAGGGAAGCAAATATGTGCTTCTTCACATGATGGCAGGAAGGAGAAGTGCCTAGTAAAAGGGGGAAAGTACCTTGCAAAATCATCGGATCTCGTGAGAACTCACTCACTATCACAAGAACAGCAGCATGAGGGTAACTTCCCACATGATTCAGTTACCTCCCATTGGGGCCCTCCCTTGACACATGGGGATTACAGGAACTATAATTCAAGATGAGCTTTATGTGGGGACACAGTCAAACCACATCATTCTGCTCTTGGTCCTTCCAAAATCTCATGTCCTCACATTTCAAAACAGTATCATGCCTTCCCAACAGTTCCCCAAAGTCTTAACTCATTCCAGCATTAGCCCAAAAGTCCAAGTCCAAAGTCTCATCTGAGAAAAGGCAAGACCCTTCCGCCTATTAGCCTGTAAGATCAAAAGCAAGTCAGTTACCTCCTAGATACAATGAGGGTGCAGGCACTGGGTAAATATACTGGTTCTAAATGGGAGAAATTGGCCAAAACAAAGGGGCTACTGGCCCCAAGGAAGTCTGAAATCCAGTGGGGCAGTCAAATCTTAAAGCTCCAAAATGATCTCCTTTGACTCCATGTCTCACATCCAGGTAATGCTGATCCATGGCCTTGGGCAGCTCTGCCCCTGTGGCTTCGCAGGACACAGCCCCACTCTCAGCTGTCTTCATGGGCTGGTGTTGAGTATCTGCAGGTTTTCTGAGTGCACAGTGCAAGCTGTTGGTGGATCTATTATTCCAGGGTCTGGAGGATGGTGGCCTTCTTCTCACAGCTCCACTAGGCAGTGCCCCAGCGAGGACTCTGTGTGGGGGCTTCAACCCCACTTTCCCATTCCACATTGCCCTAGCAAAGGTTCTCCATGAAGGCTCTACCCCTGCAGCAAACTGTTGCTTGGACATTCAGGCGTTTTCATACATCCTCTGAAACCTAGGTGGAGGTTCCCAAACCTCAGTTCTTGACTTCTGTGTACCCATGGGCTCAACATGATGTGAAAGCTGCCAAAGCTTGGGGCTTGCACCCTCTGAAGTGATGGCCTGAACTGTACCTTGGCCCCATTTAGCCACTGCTGGGACATAACGCACCAAGTCCTGAGACTGCACAAAGCAGCAAAGTCCTGGGCTGGGCCTATGAAACCATTTTTCCTCCTAGGCCTCTGGGCCTGTGATGGGAGGGGCTGCTGTGAATACCTCTGCCATGTCCTGGAGACATTTTGCCCATTGTCTTGGTAATTAATATTTGGCTCCTTGTTACTTATGTAAATTTCTGCAGCCAACTTGAATTTCTCCTTAGAAAATGAGTTTTGCTTTTCTATCGCATCATCAGGCTGCCAATTTGCCAAACTTTTATGCTCTGCTTCCCTCCAATTCCAAATGGTATCTTTGTGAATACATAAAATTGAATGCTTTTAGGAGCACCAAAGTCACCTCTTGAATGCTGCTGCTTAGAAATTTCTTCTGCTGGATACTCTAAATAGTCTCTCTTAAGTTTAAAGTTCCACAGATCTCTAAGGTAGGGGCAAAATGCCACCAGTCTCTTTGCTAAAATACAGCAAGAGTTTTTTTCCAGTTCCCAAAAAGTTCTTCACCTCCATCTAGGATCACCTTAGCCTGGAGTTCATTTTCTATATACTATTAGCATTTTGGTCAAAGTCATTCAACAAGTCTCTAGGAAGTTTCAAACTTTCCCACATTTTTCTGTCTTCTGAGCTCTCCAAACTGTTTGACACTCTGCCTGTTACTCAGTTCCAAAGTCGCTTCCACATTTTCGGGTATCTTTACAGCAGCACCCTGTTCCTGGTGCCAATTTACTCTTGGTCTGTTCTCATGCTGCTATAAAGGACTGCTCAAGACTGGGTAATTCATAAAGGAAAGAGGTTGAATTGACTCATACTTTTGCTGGGGAGGCCTCAAGAAACTTGCAATCATGGTGGAAGGGGAAGCAAACACATTCTTCTTCACACGATAACAGGAAGGAGGAATGACAAGCAAAAGGGAAAAAAGCCCCTCATAAATCCATCAGATCTCGTGAGAATTCACTATCACGACAGCAGCATGGGGGTAACCACCGCCATGATTCAATTACCTCCGATGGGATTCCTCCATGACATGTGGGGATTATGGGAACTACAATTGAAGATGAGATTTCAGTGGGGACACAGCCAAACCATATCAATAATAAATAAATGCTGGTCATTGTTAAAATAAGTAAATTGATGAAATTTTAGACCTGAATAGAAACTTTATGATTCTGTGTGATATACACATATTATATTTCCTAGATGACATAACCTTTTTACCATTATTCACCAAGTGAACTTCATTAAGATTCCACTTCAAAATCCTTTCTCTGTGAAGCCTTCTATAGTTGCCACCCATGACTGTTAGGTGTTCCATTTTCTGAGCTTCCACAAACCTTTTCCATTGATCTCACTACAGCATGTATTATCATAATGATTATGACTGAGATGAAAGAAAAATAAAAATCTCAGGACCCCAAACTCACTATGGCAAGGTGAAAAGTCAAGCTTGGGAACTGTGTCACACAGAGTGCCTTTCATTTTGTTCCTGAATAGATAGCTGCAAAGATAGAAAGCTACATACCTCCCTGGGGGTCTTCTTCACAATTTGCTCATAAAGAAATTCATTGTCAGTCTCAAGATCTTTACTCTAAAACTTAGTTCTGTTGAATTTCACTCTGACAATGTAAATTAACAGCTTATCTTTACAGGGACAAGACAAAGACAGGACTAGGAGTCATCCCTCTGCTCACATGAGACAAATGCATAGTTAGCTGCTTCCTCTACTCTATGTTCATTTTGTCTTATATAAAAATTCAGGCTCACTAAATGCCAGATGAATGCATAATTGACAAGTCCTCTACACTCTCCTTTCACATGTAAAATGTGGATTCAGTGAACACTATCAAAGTCTCAAATTAATGTAACCATTTGCATTTTATCTACCTTTTATCTACCTTCCCCTGTTTTTTCTTTCCTCTTTCACCTACTTCCCACTCTTTCTCCTGTAAATACTGAAGTCTTCAAAATCCTCTTTGGGAAGATCACAGTGTTCCTCTGATTTTGTATTCCTTCTTTTTGGACACATTCTCAATCTTGGCAAAATAAACCTCTAAAATAATTATGACTCCCCTCAGTCATTTTCCTTGATTTATATTCTTTTGGCTTTGTACCTCCTGGAATGTAGGAATTCTGTCTCTTATCCTTGGTAATCTACCATTCACCTTCTTTACTGCACAAATATTAGTCAATAAATATTTGATATATAAATGAATGAATGCATATGCAAAAATAAATGAGTTCAAAATAAGAGCCATCATGGATGCCATTCAAGAGCTTTTAATCATTAAAGTATAGATTCTAAGTTAGTTTTACCATTAAAAAGTATTTAATTCTTATGATATGAACCCTGAAGTGACTTGGTATTTGTTTCTTCATAGAAGGATTTATAACTTGGGTGATTATCTTCATTGCAATTATTTCTCTAACTATAACCCAGATTTCTCAGTGTCTCCTGCTTGATCATCTTTGGGCTATCAAAAACCAAATTTGATTTATCCAAGACTCAGTCCTCATGCTAAGTCTTCTCCAGTTCCACGGCGTTATTTTATTTTTGAGACTGGGTCTTGCTCTGTTGCCCAGGCTGAAGTATTGTGGTGCAATCATGGTTCACTGCAGCATTAACCTGGGTTTAAGCGATCCTCCCACGCCATACTCATGAGTATCTGGGACTACAGGTATGGGTCAACATGTTGGGCTAACTGATTTTTAGTTTTTAGAAGAAATAAGGTCTCACTATGTTGCCCAGGCTGGACTCAAACTCCTGGGTTCAAGTGATTCATCCACCTTGGTGTCCCAAAGTGCTGGGTTTACGGGAGTGAGCCACTGCTCCTGGCCTCCTATGGTTTTAAATACCATGTGTACATTGACAACTTAATGCATAGTTTTTGTCTGGGCCTTTCCTCTGAATTTCAAAGCATATGTATAGCTGCTACTCAACATCTCTACTTGGATGCCTAGTGGTTATATAAATCCTAATATTTCCAGTGCTAAGCTCTTGATGAAATGTGCCTTGTTCACCACCCATTACCCCTTTCTACAGCCATCTGACACCAGACGCCTTCCTCACTTAATAAGTGGCACCTGTTCTCATTCAATTGCTTAGGTCAAACATAGAAAAATGTTCTTGACTTTTTTTCCCCCATCCCCAGGTTCTGATGAAGAAATTCTCTTCCATATATCTTCAAAATGCATACCACCATCCAAAGCCACCATCTTCAGTGCTACCACACCAGTCCAAGTTACCATATTCTTATACCCCTGTGTCTTAGTTCATTTTATGTTGCTATAATGCAATGCCTGAGGCTGGGTATTTTTTTTTTTTTGAAGGTTTATTTGGCTCATGATTCTGATGGCTGGAAATTCACGATTAGGCATCTATAATGGATGAGATCCTCTGGCTGCGTCCACACATGGTAGAAGGCTAATGGAAGCTAGAAGATCACATCGTGAAAGGGGAAGCAGGAGAGAGAGGGAGGAAGTGTCAGGCTCTTTGTAACAACCAGTTCTCAGGGAAACTAATAAAATGAGAACTCACTCAACTCCATGGGAGGGTATTAATCTGTTAATGAGGGATCTGCCTGCATGACCCAAACCCCTCCCATGAGGCTCCACCTCCTGCATTGGCGATCAAATTTCAATATGAGGTTGGTGCAGACAGATATCTAAACCATAGCACTGGTCACCCCTTTAACTAGACTTCCTATTGCTTCTATTGGCCTTTTGAAAATGTCAGTCAAGGGCATCCCTTTCCAGCTCAAACTTGTACCTAACTCCTTCCCTATGTGGCATACATGATCTGAACCCTGCCTCTCTATGACTTCATTGCTACTCCCAGCCTTGCCCCCTCTGCTATAGCCACATGGGTCTTCTTCATTTTGTTCAGACATGACATTTATTTATTCTGCATAGGTTTTCTCATTTTATTCTTTTCCCCTTGATATTCACAGGGCTATTTTTTTCATTCCAATCCTTTCTATGTTCAAATATCCTTGCTTTAGAGAAATTATCATGAATTACTCTCTCTCCAAGGACCTAAGTTTCCCATTCCATCATTTTCAAGTTTTCGCCTTAGCACTAATCACCACTGAATACTATTTTATGTATTTATTTTTGTGTTGTCTGTGTTCTACACCAGAATGTAAGCCTTTCAAGGTCAGGGCCTTTGTCTTATTCATTCTTGTATGTATAGCAGCTAGAATATGCAATCAGGATATGTTTGTTCATTTGTATGAATTCTTCATAGCATTAGTACAATAATTCAATATATTTCGCCCGTGGTGATTGCATAAATAGTCTGTAGGCTACCTGTAAGAAAATGCGCCTTGCCAACTTTCAAATATTCTTTAGACTCCTTTCTGATCAGTAATTCTAGTTTCAATCACAGGTTAGCTATCTTCTTGTTTTCTATTTTCTGGCTGTTTCCTGGTATCTATACCCATCTGCTTATTAGTCCATGGTGCCTCTATAGCTGAATATAAACTTCCCTGGGGTTGTAGCCCCAGACTTCCTACCTAGAGTATTGATTGTTCTCATAAGCAGCCCTTGACAAGAATTGCCAGCCATTATGTATAGTGTTGAATTGCGAATCCTCTGACTTCTGATATAGAGAATGTCCAATAAAACATAGTCATTTCTTCCTGAATAAGTAAAAAAGAAGGTCTTTCTAAGGGGTGGATATACCTGTGACTCTTTATCTATTTTGTACTTATTGCCCATAGCCTGCAGTCACTCCCCTAGCCAATCCTTGTATCATTAAGAATAAAATATGGCATTTTACTGGGATCTTTAATCCTAAATGGCATGTGTATTCTCGAATTAGTCTGCTGCCTTCCACTAGTATTTAGGATGATTGCTTTTATTGCTATTTACTACTTATGTGACCTTGGGCAGATTACATAATTGCACTTTTCTCATCTATAAAACAGTGATTAATAATACTTCCCTGTCAAAATTATTGTAAAGATTAAATTGAAATTATATATATATATATAAAATATTTATAAAGGTCATGGGTTGTGAAGTCAGAAAGATTGGGGTTTTAATGCAGGCTTTGCCTTGTACTAGCTGTATAATTAGCTAATATTCAGTTTTGTAAGGATACTACTGGTCATCCTGTGGATATTGTTAAAACCGTATTAAAAAACTTATATATAGTCCCAAGGTAATCACTAAACATTAGCTTCACCCGATTATGTCCATATCCTGTTGCTATTTTCATCCTATTTTGCTGAGAGGCCTACCCAGACAACTTGCTAAATCCTTGTCATTCCCCTTCCCAAGTAGTTAGACTTGTTCATGTATCTCTAGCCAACTATTTAGGTCTTCTTAAAGTTCAATTGTTCTGGGCTGCCTCATAACTTAGCAAGAATTTTCTTTGTCCTTAAATCATTACTTTTGACTTCTTTCACAACACTGAACTAATAGGTCATTGTTCACTCAGTTCATTCTGAAGTTAGCTGTATTTCTTGAACTTTGTGATTTTGAATATTCCACACCTTTCTCCCTAGCCACAGTGAAAGTTCTTTCATAATGCCAGTGAAGTCCAGCATACCTATATGAGGCAGAATAATGGCCAGATAATCCACAAGAAGTTTTTAATTTTGTCTTAACTTGTCGTTCCTTTTTGCATTGCCACGTAACATTTTAAATTATGCCCACATTCATTTGGAAATAGGTTTTTTTCTGGCATGACAAAGAGAACCTACTGGTAAACTTATCACTTTGGGTAAGATAGTTAATTACCTGAATAACTGCCTAAATAATTAGAGCTTATTCCTTTGTTTTAAAAATCTAAGATTGCATTAATTGTATACTTCCTTTCACTTGAGCAGGAAGCTAAAGAACCGGCCCCAGAAAACCACTCCCAGGATGCCCACTTCTCACTCTGCTGCGTGTTTTCACGTCAATACCTTTTCCGTGGCTTTAAGATTGGAACTATTAAAAAAATGTCCCTGTCAATTACATGCAAACCTTATTGTGGTTAGTCTGTTGAAAAGGAATTGATGACTATGAAAATGTAATGTTTATGTATAAACATTTTACATATAAGTCAGAACTCTGAGAATGTATTTATAGCCCTTAAAGATGAGACAATTAAATCAGAGCTTTTGAGGTTTAGAAGTACAGAAAAAAAATTACTTTTTTCCTGAAGACATTTTCTCCTTTGTTCTTTTTTTCCTCCCCATAACTGTTATACTTGGTTAGTTGGCAAACAGTATTGATGAAGACATAGCTTTAAAAAGCACTCAGAATTGTAAATGTATTTCTCAAAATTGTAGACATAACCTTCATTTTATTGTACTTGTACATTTAAATCACCAGTCATTTAACTCATAATTTGTTCCAATCAATTCTAAAATTAGTTCCCAATTTTATGTCACAGCTTGACAAAAATAAACCTTGAAGGCTAATTGCAAAGAATACCTCAAAGTAATATCAAAATTTGCTCGAGTCCTTTAATTTTGAGATTATAATCTCATTGGTACTATTTACCAATAGCAAAACAAGAGTCTAAATCATGTGTAGAATATCACTACCATACTTCAATTTGATGCGTTCAGAAGTCAAACAGTATCATAACCTGAAATAATCAGAGGTTTATTTTTAGTTATAATTAATCTTAAAGCAACAAAATATTGAAATGGCATAAATTAATTTATGTTTCTTTTGTGGAGAGCATTTTAAACATTTAAAATATTATTGAGCAGTACTTTTAAAATTCTCATGGGAAATATAAATTATATGGCAAATAGGTTTTTTGAGATACTATGATCATTAAAGAATTGCAAAGATAGTGTCTCCTATGTTACAGAAGAGATAATATATGGAGTAAAATGCATACCTCTCTTAATGGATAAGTTGGTAAATTAGCTTCTTATAATTATCTCCCTAAGTGTCTTTTTCCTTTGACCATTATTTTTTGTAGTACCACTCACTTTCATGAGTAGATTAGGACTTGTTTCCTAAAGACAAGTAGATTAGTTTCCACTTACATCATTCCTTTCATCTGAACATCTTTAAAGTCTGTTTAATTATCCCATTTTACAGATAAAGCATCAGAACTCTGAAAGTTTAAATAACTTGTCCAGGCTGACAGAGATAGTCAGAGATAATCAGCTGAAGAATCATGAATATCTGGAAATGTGTTGTGTTGTCCAAACACAAGATATTGCTATCATTCTCCATAAACTTGAATTTCACGTACTTACCAGGGCAAGATGACCGACTGTGCTTGATAAACTGCAGTGTATATATAATCAGTATTCATTCAAAAGAACTATCTGGTTGTCGGTGGAATGTTGCTCTGTTTACATTTACCAAAACCATAGCTGTAACATGTGTGAAATAATTAAACTTCAATCAAACTGCACCTCAGAGCACCCCAGATCCAGTATCATTTAGATGGACACAGAGGTAGAAAATAAACGTAGTTTCTGGGATTGAAATGTTCCCACTATGCATCCTGGAAACGTTTTGTAATCTTAAAACAATTAAAGTGGACTGACAACCTGATTGGCAGCTGTGTTTCCCTTTCGTCTCTTAGGAGAATTCTCTATATTCTCAGATTACCTGAATTGTTCTTTGGTGGTAATTTACTCTGGCCTTTGGTGTGAAGACAAAATTCTTTATCAAATTTCTTTTGAAATCTTCAAATATTAATTTTAAAGGGCAAAAATGACATGATTAAGTGAAAAAAGAGTAATGAAATTGAGGCCACCTATAAATACCTGGTAATTTTTGGTGATACCACTATGAAATATTAAATGATTTCCAGTGGCAGTGATAATCCCTTAAGTCCTATGCCTCATTCCATTTCTTTGTGTTTTATATTTATTGGGGGTAGGGAGAGGTGGTTACAGTGCTATGTAATTCTACTGTCTTTTTTAATTCCTGCATACCCTTTGATAACTGCTATGTGATGCTGGGGATGAGAACTTGCAAACTCTATTTCCTATGATTCTTTGGTTCTTTTAAGAGACAGCAGATATGAGAAACAGAAAGAGGAGATAAGCCATCCTCTTTTCTATTTCTCTTTATCTCTCTCGCTCGCGTTCTCTCTCATTCTGGTAGTGTTTCTGGAAGTGACTCAATTACTTTTATGATCCTAATTTTCGACAGTGTCTCCTCCTCCCTCGTCCCTGGCTGAACTGGCTCTTGTACAAAATGGCCATGATGACAGTAATTCAAGTTGTCCATAGGGTCAAAACTGTAGATTTTCCTTCACTATGTTGATGTGGTTACTGTTCTTGTTTAGAGACCAACCTGTCCAAAATCAAAGGCCAGAAATGAATTGCTGCATAGCCCTGATCCCAGGGGAATCAATTTGCCGGGTGCAATTATTTTGGTTAGCCTTCTTTCATCATGGAAATGACTTGAATAAAAACCTATTCTGGATGTGGACTTGCTTTTGCTGTCCACAATCCTGCTGCCATCACCATCATCCATTGATTATTGGAATGCCTTTTTCAAAACTGATATGTGCCATGCAATAATGCTTTAGATCAAGAAATTTATTTTACATCAAAGGAATTACAGCAGTATGACATGGATAAAAGGAGAACGGTCAGGCAAGAAAAAAAATTCAAAATAATTTACTATATATTCAAAAATCGTGCTATCGAAGTAAGGAAAAAATGTCCATGACACTTATAGTCCTCATTTATGGTACAGTTACACATTGCATATAGTCATGGGGACAAGTTCTGAGAAATGTGTCACTGGGCAATTTTGTCATTGTACAAACATCACAAAGTGTACTTACACAAACTCAGATGGCACAACTACACACCTAGGCTCTATGCTATACTCTGTTGCTCTGGGTGAGCCAGTGAGTGAGTGGTGAGTGAGTATGAAGGCCTGGGACATTACCGTACAATACTGTAGGCTTCATAAACATTGTACACTCAGTCTATACTCAGTTTATTTCATTTTTTTTCAATAAATTAACCTTAGCTTATTGTAACTTCTTTACAAACTTTTTAATACAAAAACTGACTCTTTTGTAGTAACACTTAGCTTAAAATATAAACATAATGTATAGCTATACAAAGATATGTTCTATCATTATATCCTTATTCTATAAACTTTTCCTTATTTTTAAAAATTTTTATTCTTTAATTTTTGGTTTTCTTTTACTTTTTAAAATTTTATGGTAAAAGCTAGGACACAAACACACACATTAGCCTAGACCTACACAGGGTCAGAATTATTGATATCAGTCTTCCACCTCCACACCTTGTCACACTAGAAGGTCTTTAGGGGCAATAACATGCATCAGGCTGCCATCTCCTATGGTAACAATACATTCTTTTGGATGCTTCCAGAAGGACCTGACTGAGGATGTTTTACAGTTAACTTTTTTTAAGTGTATATAAGTAGGACTACACACTAAAGATAAAAAGTATGGTACAGTAAATACACAGGCCAATAACATAGTTGTTTATTGTAATTATCAAGTATTAGGCACTGTATATAATTATATGTGCTGGTCTTTTGTATGACTGGCAGCACAGTAGGTTAATTCACACTAGCATCATCACAAACATGTGAGTAATGTTATGCCTACAAATTCACTAAACAATAGGAATTTTTCAGCTTCATTATCCTTTTATAGAATCACTGTGTGGTCCATTGTGAAATGTCCTGAAATGTTATTACATAGCATATTATTGAAGTTATGATCTGCCTTCTTCTACTTCACATTCCCTTTGACTTTAGCTAGTACCTTTCAGTTGGTCATGGTTCCTTGTCTATTGGGTGACTCAAAACTTCAATCTTAAAGAGTCTATAACATTAGCATTCCTACCTATATTGTGTTGCTGCAGTTTTCATTAATTTTTATCATGGGACATTGGAGTACTTAGAGTTATGCCAGATGATTTCCTGCATTCAGACTTTCTCCTCCATTCCTTCATTAGGTAGAAACAATGCAATTTTCTACTAATTATCAGAATCCATCACCAGACCCAGTGTGCTAACACCCTTTTTGCCCTAGGCTCACTGACATCAGAAGCCCAAAATGGCCAATTTAATAGACTCACTGTGCTTCCTGATGAAAGCATATTTCTTTAGGAAACTAACATCTCTAAACCAAACAGAGCTGTCAGTTGCAAGAATGAGAAGGGCAAAATTTACTAATGGATAGTTCAGACTAATAGCAAAAAGAGTTAGTTCTATTTCTACTTTGATTCCCAGCCCAGCGAAACTTATATATTAGAGAAATAGAAACCTTATGTATGACCTAGAATATATACCACATCCTGGAGGGCATTTCTCCAAATCTGCAAGGTGTTGTCATGCATTTGGTGCTGTAACTAATACTTCAAGTGGCCAATCCATTATTCTGTCAGGCTAGCTGCTTCAGGGTGAAGGGCAGCATGGCAAGACCAGTAAATTCCATGAACATGAGCCCATTTCCACAATTCAATTGCTATAAAAATGAGTTTCCTGTTGAGAAACAATGACAAGTGGAATAGTCAGATGGTGAATAAAGCATTCTGTAAGTCCACAGTGGTGGTTTTGGCAAAAGCATTAAGGCAGGGAAGGTAAATCTATATTGAGAGTAAATATCTATTCCAGGGGAACTTACTTAAGCTCTGTTCCTTTTATGATGGAAGTGGTGAAATGTAACCAGCCTGCCACTAGGTAAGTCGCATGGGAATCTCTACCAGATAGGGAATGCTACTATATATGGGGTCTCAATTTTGGTCTCTGCAATAGGCCAGGTAGACACTTGGCAGTGGACATAGCCAAACTGGCCTTGATAAGTGGGAGCCTGTGCTTCTGAGACATATGTAGCCTCCATCCTTGTTACCATGGTACTTTGTTCATAGTCCTATTGGGCAAGAACAAGGGTGGTTGGAGAAGAAAGTATGACTAATAGTCAAATGGGTTTAGTTGAATATTAAGAATTTCCTCTGCTATGGTGCTTTTTGGTGAGCCTTCACGTGGGACATAAATATCTTTATACTCTCTAACCAATCAGAGAAATCCACATTTATGTTTTTCCCACAGGATTTCTTGCCACCAATTTTTCAGTTGTGTCTCTTTCGAGTTCCTGACCACCCAACCACCATTACTCATGAATCGATGCAGATGCATACCTCTTGACATCTCTGCTTTCTAGCATAATTAACAGCCATGCACACTAATTGAATTTCTGCTGACTGGCAGATTTTCTTTCACCACTCTCCTTCAAAGTTATCCTTGAGTGGGACTGTGGTGCTACAGCCTTCCACTTCAAAGTAGTGCCAGCATATCATGGAGAACCATCTGTAAACCAGGACACAGTTTTCTTCTGTCAGTTTCTTATGAGAAACTCTCTAAGAAGTCATAAGTATGGGTTGAAAGAGAGGAGGTAATGTGGTAGGTAGGAACCATGGATACCTAAGCCACTTGCTCATATAATTTTATTGCTCACTTGGGACTTACTCAAGCTCATTCTTGTAGATAACACTTTCACTTGATGACGGCATGCTTGCCCAAATTGCTGGTTGGGTGAGACAACACTGCACTTATAATGGGGATCTCAGATTATACTGTAATATGGAGTGTCATGGCTAAAAGTTGAGTATCTATTAGGTCTCAGGAAGAAACCAGAAGCTGTTTCTCAAAGGAGAATAAGTGTCTTCTAGAGCATAATTTTGTGCCAAAATTCTAAATCTATGAATTGTATAAGGGCATACCATGGTATTGCTGTTGCCATAGTCACTTAATATACCATCAAATCTGCCAGTTAATATGTGAGATTAAGAGGCATGTAATGCACCCATATGTTCATCGCAGTGCCATTCACAATAGCAAAAGCATGGAATCAACCTAGGTGCCCATCAGCAATGGATTGGACAAATAAAATATGCTACATATACACCATAGAATACTATGCAGGCATAAAAAGGAACAAAAGCATGCCCTTTGCAACAACATGGATGCAGCTGGATACCACTGTCCTAAGCAAATTAACATAGAAACAGAAAACCAAATACAGAAAACATGTTCTCTCTTGTAAGTGGGAGCTAGACATTTGGTACACATGGACATAAAGATTGGAACAGGCTACACTGGGGACTACTATAGTAGGAGAGAGTGAGCCGGACAAGGGCTGAAAAATTACCTCTTGGGTGCTGTGTTCACTACTTGGGAAATGGGTTCAATTTTACCCTAAACCTCAGCATCACAAAATATATCGTTGTTATCAAACTGTACATGTACACCCTGATTCTAAAATAAAAGTTGAAAAAGAAAAAAAAATAGGCTTGTAAAAGCAAACCACATGGACAGAGAGACACATATGGAGAGACAGACAGAGAGAGAGAGAGAGAGAGAGAGAGAGAGAGAGATACTGAGAAAGATAGGCCAGTCTTCCATCCATTCTCACCAAAGCACCAGACCTGGAGTGAAGCTGCCATCTTGGATGTTTTATCCCCACCTCTGTCTGACTGCAACCTCATGAGTGACGATAACTCATACCAGGCGGAGACTAAGAACTGCCCAGAGGAGCGCTGCCTGAATTCCTGATCCACAGAAGTGTAAGAAAATCAGGATTGCTATTTTAAGCTAATACGTGGTAGTGTGAAAATTGATTAAGTTGCTTTTAGGGGTGTTGGTGGGTCCTATATAAGAAGCCTCTCAAAAAATTTTTTTACTCATTATATCAACAAAATCCTGACTTTTCTATTTAGTTTTACTTTCAAATCATCTCACTCATTGTGAGAATATGTCAGATTGTCAGCTAATATTTCTTTCAGAATATATGCTCCTCCTCATATCTAGTTTTGAATAACTTAATAAGGCAGCAAAGTGTAGTCTGTTAGCTAATCATATAAACATTGACTGAATTGATAGTAAAAACATCTCCAAAGTATTATTTGTTGTTGGTTTAAATAAAGCAAGTATGGTAATATAGTATGGTAATATAATGATTCGAAATTCAATTCATAACTTCTTAAGTACATGGAAAAAAAATCACTCTAATTCCTCTTGCTTTAATACATGCTTTCAGCAGGAAGTTTAAAGGAATCTTTATTTCCTCATATTTACACAGGTATAGAATGTTTTCAACTCAATCAAGTGTCCTAAGTATTCTAAGTATACATTACTAATTTGTATAAAAGTGGCTAAAAGACACTTCAGCTAGGCAGAGCTGCACAGTCAATAAAACTAATTTTAATAAAAGCATTACTATGAGAACATGGCTTGTTCAGGTGAAAATTTGTAGAAAGGGAATTTCTTTTCATTCAATGTACATAAGCTTTACTCATTTTGCCAGACTGCATCCAGATACAGTCTTTAGTTATTTGAAAATTAGAAAAAATAATGCTACAGTGATTTTTTGGTGTAAAATTTTACATGCTTGTCATTATTAATGAAAAAGAATTTTAAAAGAAATAAGAAATCACCTAGATTCTCTTCATGGAGAGGTAGCTACTATTAGCATTTTTATAAACCTCCCTTTCTACATCTATCCTGGTATACATGGAATGCTTACGTGTTCCCTGCACCCTGCAATTTACATGCTATAGATGCTGCTCTGTAACTGCTATTCTTGTATGGACATTTATTAAGAATTAGTTTCTTACCACAGCCAGGTAGATTTACTGTGTCACTCAGCAATTCATGCTTATCTTCTAAGGAAATGCTTGCTCTCCTCTCCTTAATCAATAGCTAAAACCGACTTCACGATCCCAACTTCTGAACTTAATTCTATCAACCCCCTGAACTGTTCTTCATTTCCATTGTATGTCCTTTTCCTTTGTATTTGGATTATATAACTACTATGACATTGCTTGTTGTATTAGTCTAGAAGCTCTACTAATAAGTTAGGCTCTAGCTTATTAAATGAAACTAAGAATTAGTTGATTATTAAAAAAGATATATTTTTATTTTAATTGATGAATAGTATTCTGTTGATTAGATATGCCATATTGTGTTCGCTGATTCCTCAGTGATATTTAGAATGTTCTCAAATTTTTACTGTCATAAAATCTATTTTGTGAACATTGATACTAACACACAAAACATGTGTGTAGGTATACAAAGATACACCTTCACTTTGTCCAATCATCATCTCAGGATCTAATTCAAGAAAAGATATAGGTGGTTTATATACATTTAAACACGTGTTACCACATTCTTTATCCAAAGCTTCTGCCAATTTATGTTCCACGGCAATTTCATGAGAGTGGTGGTTCTTTTTAGAGTAGGACATTTATTTAAATTAGAAGGATATTAAAATGGAAGGTTTTTCAGTCCTCTTAAGAACTGAATTGTTTATTCATCTTTCTTCTTTTTTTTTTTTAAATAAAGAATTCTTTTAAACATGGTTTTGATAGGTGGCTATAACTGGGGTAGATTCAGTATATTTTAGACAGTGTACTTTTTATAGTTTTCTATTCTTTGGCACTCAATAGGGATTAACGAAACTTTAAAATATGTAATTGCTAAGTTTCTTTTCTTGAAGAAAAAATTATATTCTGATTTCCTGGCAAATACCTGAAGCTTATCCTTCTATTCCATATCATTTAGTTATACTCAGAGGCACTCTTTTACATAGATGTGATGGAATTGGATTTGTAAGTCAGCAATAAGCAACTTTTGAGATAAATTTCTTTACCTAGAGATAAAACCTGAAAAAAATGCCTATAATTGTGAAGGTGTATACATACTATTGAGGAAAACATATATGTAGAGAGAGTAGAAATATGAGAAAGAAGCCCCCCCAAAGTGTCAAGAGTGAGTAATAAGGAAGAGTTGAGGGAAAAAGTCACCTTTCAAACTAACACACAATGTTTACACGATAAAATAGTGAATTTACTTGAAGTCATAATGACGGAAGTGAACATATTTTCTTGGACAAAGATTATAAAGATTATCTGTTTCGCTAATGTATTCATTCCTGATCAAGCTGCTGAAGATACTTGACCAACTCTACGTAGAAAAAAAAAAACAATCTCTATGTTTTTTTTCTTCCTCTCACAGTTTTGCAGAACAAAATAATATTTCCAAACCACCAAATTGCTGGTTAGATGAGACAACACTGAGTTTATGATGGGGAACTCAGATTATATTGTAATTTATAGTCCCATGGCAAAACACTGAGTTTCTACTAGGTCCCAGTAGAAAACCAGAAGCTATCTCTTAAAGGAGAAAAATCATCTTACAGAAGACATACTTGCTTCAAAATCTTAATATGTGAACTGTAATTCATCTATAGGGGCATGCAAAAGGTTTGACATAGTATTGGCGTCTGTCATAGTCACTTAATACATCAGAACTGCTGGATAATGTGTGAAATAAAGAAGCATTTTTAAAAGCCCAAGCCAGATGCCCGTCACTTAAAAGAGAATATTCACTACTTTTAGTTTAAAGATCCTTGTTTTTATGGGAATACTCTATATTGGTAAAAAGATGGGTCCCATTTTGTGGTAGTTTTGACAGATTTTCAAAATTTTACCTCCTTGGCCTCTTCTTGCTTGTGCTCTATCCCCTGAAAACTCAAATATCTTTCTTCATCCCCAAAAGACAATCCTAAGACCAGCACTTGGGTGGTGAGATAATTTGTCACATCTACAATTACCACCTCAGATAATTCTCTTTGTTAGTTTGATTTTACATTTTCTGGAAGAGAATCACATCAGATGGCATACATTTTGAAATGCCCAAGGACAGAAAATTGGAGTATTTGGTTGAGGAAGCAGAGAAAAATAGTCAGAAGGCAAGGCAAATTTGTCTAGGACTGCATGGCTTCCTGTGTCTGCTTCTCCCTGCTCATCATTCTGCTCATTCTCTTTTTGGTAACTTGGCTTCCTCTTTTTTATTCACTGTCTCAGTTCTCCCTCCCTCAACTGTATTTGCATGTCCAGTTTTGAAGTTATGCGACCTTTCAACTCCAGAGCTTGTAACAACACACTGAATACAGTCAGTATCTGCAACTCTACATCCATTTTTCTCAAGAGAGGAATCTGACTGGGCTGACTTCCAAAGTAGAGACAGGTTGGTCTCTACTTTTCAAGCAGGGACAGGTTGGTCATCAGTCAATGTAGTAGACAGAGTTCTACTCTGGGCATGGAAGATGAACCAGATGACCCGTAATTCCTTTCAGCTCTAGGATTCAAGTAATATATCTTTGTTTAAAACTCTCTCCCTAGAAAATACCTTCCAAAATAAACATCTACATCATTACTCTTCCTTCAATCTCTGTCAGAAGATTTGCTACTGTCATCATTGAAAAATGATGTCGAACATTCCGGCAATTTCAATTCCTCAAAATGCCGGATGTTATGTTATTAATCATATATACATACATATGTGTGTATTTACATATGTGCAGTGTGAGATATGTATGTTCAATGGTGCTAGATAAATTCTTTCAGAGAATAAACTTTTTAGTGGGAGTATTTCCATGATAAATTAGTTAAATCCTACATGTAATCCACACTAATACTCTAGGCAACTTAGCAGTAGGTCTTTGTGTGACTACTATCATGAATTTGAGCTAGGTGCTTAATACATCTGGGTAACATTTCTAAGGAAACCATTTCCTTGGTATCTTTGTGTATTCATGAAGCTTTGTTTTGTTTTGTGGCTGACTTTAAGATACTATGTATTTAAGATAGGATTAACATAAAATGCTATTATTTTAAAATCCCAAAGAGAACAAATCTAAAATTACCTTCATTTTCGATTAACTCCCCTTTAAAATGTGTATCAGTGTAAAAGTTGAGGCAAAGATTGAATGAGACTGCTTCTGTGTGTCAAATTTCTGTTCTTTCAGCCACAATCAGAATACATTGATTAGACTTGATCTGTTTTGTTTCAGAGAAAAGCAATTCGAGTATTTTTACTTGACTCTTTCTCTAGCGGTAAAAGGATGATGTCAAGCAGCATGCTGTTTTCGCTGAGGGAAAGCCAGCACCTTCTTCTGAGTCTCCCATTCTATTTCTAATCCATCTTTGAAAACTACCCCTGTGAAGCAATAAAATGAAGTTTCAAAAAGTTGTTATGTCTCTTTTTCCCTTTTTTCCCATTTAGGGATAATTCTCAAACAATAACATGCAGTGACCTTAGAAATTCATGTTGAGGTTCAGTAGACACATTTTGACAATTGTACATTCCTTTGTAACTGGCACCCCAAATGAAATATAGAACACTTCCTTTACCCCAGAAAGTTTCTTCATGACTTTTCTAGTGAATTCACTCTTGTTGCTCCTCCAATACAATCCATTTTAATGTATATTATGTAGATTAGTTTTTCCTATTCCTGGACTTCATATAAGTTTGATAATTTAGAATGTGTCCTCCCTTCCCCCTTCCTCCCTTCCTCCCTTCCCACCTTCCCCCCTTCTTTCCTTCCTTCC
>NW_012117488.1:9041433-9221392 GCF_000951035.1 Colobus angolensis palliatus | reverse complement strand
AAAACTTCTGGGATCATGCAAGCCTTCTGCTTCCTGAGTCACTGGGGACTACAGGCATGTACCACCATGCCGGACTCAAGCATGTATTCTATGTCTGCTTTTTTCTCAAGTATGTTTTTGAAATTCATCCATGTTGTTGCATATATCAACAGTACATTGTGTTATATTGCTTGGTAATATTCCATAACACAACATATTTCCTCAATTTTTGTTCATTCTCCTCTAGATGGACATTTGGGTCTTTCTTGTTACTGCCTATTTAGAATAAAGCTACCATAGACATTCTTGCACAAGTCTTTTTTTGGACTTATTAATACTTCTTTTGGGCATAAACCTAAAAGTAGAATTGCTAGTTTATAGGTTAGATGTATACTTAATTTTGTAACAAACTGCCTAACAGTTATTCCAAGTGATTTTACCATGCTTTACTCCCACAGACGATGTAGGAAAGTTCCAATTGTTCCACATTCTTGCCAACTTCTAGTATTGTCAGTCTTTTTGATCTTATATATTGTAATGGGTACACAATGATGTCGCACTGATTTTAATTTGTGCTTCCCTAATATCAAATAATGTTAAACACCATTTTATTTACTCTTGATCATCTTATATATCTTTTGATGTAAAGCATCTGTTCGAGTTTTTCCAGTTTTTAAATTGTATTTTTACTTTTTCTTAATTTAAAAGAATTCTATAGATATTTTCCATGAGTCTTTGGTCAGAGAAAAAAGTTTTGTAAACTTTTTTCCCCAAATGTGCCTTAATTATTCACTTTCTTAATGACAATGGTGGTGGTTAACTTCATGTATCACTTTGGCTAGGCTATAACACCCAGATATTCAATCAAATATTAACCTAGGGTTTTGTATTTGTGAAAATACAAATATGCACTGTGTGTATCTGTGTAGTATTTTGTAGATGTGATTAACATCCATTATCAGTTGATTTAAGTAAAGGAGATAATGTGGATGGGTCTCATCCAATCATTTGAAGGCCTTAAGAGCAAAATCTAAGGTTTTCCAAAGAAGGAGAAATTCTTCCTTCAGACTGTATAGAAACCCTGCCTGAGTTTCCATCTCCTCATCCTGCTACAAACTTTTAAAATATTTTAATTTTAAAATGTATAATGCTCTTGTGACTTGTGCAATAAATCTTTGCCTACCCCATGGTTGCAAAATTATTTTTCTGTTTTTCTTTAAGAGTCTATGTTTCTGTGTCAGCAATGTTTTGTTGTCTTTAGTCATGCATATAATCATTAGACTTATATGTAAGTGTTTAATATTTTTATATGTTCTGTTTAATGATTTAAAAAGTTATTTCCTAATCATTCATTGCTAGTACATGAAAATAGAATTCATTTTTGTATATTGACATTGTATTACGGGACTTTGCTGAATTTTTTGTTACCTATTGTTGCTATACAAATTATCCAAGTTTAGTGATTTAAAACATTACATATTTAGTTTCTTTTAGTTTTGGAGTTACCAGTCCTAAAATGGGTTGACAAGTCTGCATTCTTCTTCGAAGCTCTAGGAAAAAAATCTTTTTTCTTGCTTTTTCTAGCTTCTGGAAACCACGTTCATTCCTTGGCCTGCATTCTCTTTTCTCATTCATGATCCCTTGTGATTATATTGTGACCACATAGATAATCCAGGATAATCTTCCCATTTTAAGATTCTTATTTAATCAGTTCTGCAAAGTCCTTTTTGCCATATTTATTAACGTATTTACAGGCTCCAGGAATTAGGATGTGGACATCTTCTCTGTATCTCTGTGTCTCTGTGTGTGTGTGTGTGTCTGTGTGTGTGTGTGTCTGCGTGTGTTGGGGGGCATCTGTCTCCCACATTTGTCTAGTTCTAATAAGTTTTACTTTCATGTTAACACAGTCACACCCACATTACCTTTCTTCTGCTGGTGCTTGTATGATATATCTTTCCTTATTTTTCACGTAAATAAGCTATTGTTGTCTTTATATTTAAAGTGTGCTTCTTGTAACTAGCATATAAATGGGTGTTGCTTTTCATAAAAATCTAATCTAACAGTCTCTTCCTTTTAATTAGACTGTTCATTCCATTTATATTTATTATAATTGTGGACATAGTTGGATTTAAGTCAAAATTTTATGTTGTTTTCTATTACTCCCAACTTTTTAAAATATCTTCATTTCTTGTTTCCTGTGTTTCTTTTAGGAAACCAAGTATTTATTGTATTCCATTTTTATACAGTATTGATTTTTTTGCTATCCTTATCTGTTATGTTTTGGTGATTTTTCTTGAGATTTGAAAATGCATCTTATCATAGTTAATAATATTTAGAATTAATATTTTATTATTTCCCAGACAAAATAAAAACCTTATATGCACAAATTTCCTCTGTCCCCTCCCTACCATTTCCTCCCTGGTTGTCATGTATTTTAGTTATGTATATATTGTTATTATTTTCACTTGAAATCATCAATAGTCTTTTAAACAAAGGTCTTATCTTTGTCTTTATATTTACTCTTTCTGTTTTTAGTTTTTATTCCTGATCTTTACTCTGTTATTAATTTTCTTTAGCTTGAAAACTTCTGTTAGTATTAATTATAGGGCAGTTTGACTAAAAGTTTATTTTCTCAGCTTCTTTCTAAATGCTTTAATATCTCTATTTCACCTTCATAATTGTTGAATTTTATTGGATATATAATTTTAGGATAAATTTTTCCTTTCCTTACATTATTTTAGTATGTTGCTCAACTTCCTTCTGGTCTCATTTTTTTTCTGATGATGTCAGCCATCATTATTTCTTCATATGTAATACATCTCACTTTGGGTTGTTTTCTCTTTTTCTTTGATTTTCAAAATCCTGACTATGTAGTGCCTAAGTATGGTTTTCTTTACATTTATCTTGCTTGGTGATTGCTTTACTTTTGAATCCTAGGATTGATGTCTTTCTTTGACTTTGAGAAATTCTCAATCATTTCTTTCTCAGTCAAATATTTCTTCTGCTCCACTTCCATCTTTCTCTCTTAGATTCTAATTATTCACATGTTAGACCATTTAAGATTTTAATATTGTTACACATATCTTATATACCAAGTTTTGATTTTCTATTTATTTTTTCTTTGAATTCCAGGTTAGACAATTTATAAACTTATATTAAAATTCACTGATTATTTCCACTCCTGTTCCAAGTCTTATGTGTAGCTCGCTGTTAAATATTGTTCATTTCTGATACCATTCTGTATTTCCATTTGAGTTTCTTTGGTTCCCTTCTCTCCGGTTAAATTCCCCAACTGTTCATGCATGTTTTCTACCTTTCCCTAAGGTTCTTTAACATATTTAAATACAAGAACATAGCATTTAAAAATCCTTATCTCATAAGGCCAGCACCTGCAACATTTCTAGATCTGCTTCTATTGTATCCTCTCTTAATTGTAGGTGACAGTTTCTTGATTCTTTGCATGTCTCATAATTTCTAATTATATACAACACTAGAGACTGAAATAAATATTTATTTTCCCCAAAACGACATGTGCCCTTCTATCAGGCTGCTGGAGTGTCCAGTGATTATTATTAATTAGATAATTGAGGTAAGTTTGGACTTTGTGGCAGTTTTAGTTAGGTGCAAATCACCACTAGCTTCAAATGTTTGATGGACTCCACAAATTTCTTTATGCATTAGAGTCTGGCTGCTAGCTGTTCAAATTGAGGCAGTCTCTCACTCCTTACTCCTTTACAGCTCAGCTGCTTGTTTTGTCAGTGACTCGTGAGTTGTCTTTTCACACCAGCTTCACCCTTGGCATTGTTTACCCTAGGAGTAACTCCGTCTACTCTCTCGCCTTGCATTGAGTTTTGGAAGACCTCTGTGTTATGCCAGGTCAAAGTTCAAAGTGTCCTGAAAAAATTTTTTTTTTCAGTTCTGCTACCCTTTCTTGGATTTTTTTTTTTTTTCTTTTTCACTCAGTGACTTTACTATATGAAGGCTCTTGGTGTACCTCAGAGAGATTTCCCTTAGCTTTCTTATTCCACCTTGCCACTGACTAACACTAGGGGAGCCCTACAAATTACAGAAGGAGAGCTGTCAAAATTCCTGTCCTGCTCTGGCCCTTGGCGTGTTACATCCATGTGCTTAGTGAGGTGTCATGGGAAAGTGTTGGCAAGGAGATGCGGACTCATGCTGTACTTTCTAGTGATTCTAATCTCTCACACTAGCCCACATGTGGTCATTATGTGTTTGGAAAAGTTTTGCTGTTTCATCTTTTTAAAACTCCTCTGCCTCTCCAACAGCACTGTAAACAGCTATCAGTTTTCTTCCCGAAAATTCATCACATTCTGAAGTTGTATTTTTCCTCAATTCTCTTATCGGCTTATAATCTATGACTTTGTAATTTAACTGGCTCATTGATAGGGTGGGAAAAATGGTACCTTGCAACTTTCCAAATCCTAACCAAAATTGGAAGTTATTTCCTGATCCCTTTTAAATGTACTTTTTAAAAAAACAGACTAGTCATTTGAGACCACGAGTGACCATGATATTTACAGTGTAATTTTATTTTTTCTTTTCATTCCCTAGCTGAAGATATTATGAGAGATTTAAAGGTAAAATTACATACAGTTATGTGCTTGGATGCCATCTGTGATTGTGTACATCTCCTGGTGAATGCTCAGCATGTAAAAGCGTGCTTCTATATGGTGGCCCAAAGCAAAAAACTCTCAAAAAATAACAAATACACCTCAAGGGCATGGAACTATTCTTAAGGAAAAAAAATAAGCTGTGAGCATGAGGTCATTGTCTCCAGTGATTCTTATACGTTGTCAGATTTTGTCACCCATGCTATAATCCATGGTATAAGAAATGAGTTGTTCTTGTTTGAATAACAGCAACTGCTTTCTTATAAACAGTCTCACTAGCAAAATAAGATGTTACGAGTACTCCAGAATGACCCTCTCAAAGGAACATCTTTTGCTTCTGTGAAATGAAGAAAACTGAAAACATAGGTTGAAAGTATGCGGTAATAACAACACCTGAAATCCACAATTTTAAAACATAAATGAAAAAGACAACCAAGTACTAATGTGACAGTTCGAAAAGTCAGAGAAATTGAAAGAAGAGTTAGGTTGCAAACAAGTACTGTGCTGTCATGCACGAACCCAAATAAGTGATTTTACCAGGTAAATAGGAAACAGGAGAGTTTTACATGTGCAGGCCACTGTGTGGAACATGGGCATTTTCTCAGAGGCATTGGAGATGATATATTTTGCAGAAAATGAGTTAAAATTTCCACTGACTAATGGCTTGAATCAGTGAGCAAAAGCTGCGGATGAAGTCCATGGTAATGAGACATGGTTCAAGTCCGAGAATATGCTCAAATCAAATGAGATGCTTATAGACCTTTAACTATAGCAGTGCTAGCCAAACCTCAATAACCCTCAATGCATAAAATATTTATTAATTAATATTTTTAAGATTACCACACAAATAATAATGCTATAGAAAAACTCATGAAAACAAAATATTTGACTGCAATGACTATATGAAGACAACTGATTTTTCCTTAAATAACCATATAACCCATGAGTGGAGGCTATCATGCAATTTAGTGATCAAGTTTAAGAAGCCACGTCTTTTAGCTATCTGAAGCTGGGGAAGAAAACCAAAGGCCAATTTCTTCTTTTACCCTGTGCATAGGTGATAGTGAGTGCAAGAAGTTTGTTGTGTGTGGGTGGGGCAGGGGAAGTAAAGGAGGAATAAACTTCTCTTTAAATTTTTTCTCAAGATAGAAATTTCTTTGATGAAATAGACAGACAGACACACACACACACACAGAGAGAGAAGCAGTAGAGCCATTTTGAAACTATGAGCGAGGAAACTATTTTATTTTTAAGTAACTGTAGAGAGAAGGACTGTATAATTACAAAGCACAGCAAATCTATATCATTTACTGAGTATTTCATATTATTCTTTCTGTGGTCTTTTCTGATTTGCTACTAATGTGGAAAATATAAACTCTAAGATAAGATATTTTTGTGCTTCTGGCAGAGAAAATAAGTGAAATAAATACATATTGCAATCATTTACAAACACAGCTTAAACATATTGCAATAATTACGTTAATTTGCATGTTGTTGTTTGTTTGTTTGTTTTGAGACTGAGTCTCACTCTGTTGCCCAGGCTAGAGTGCAGTGGTGTGATCTCGGCTCACTGCAACCTCTGCCTCCTGGGTTCAAGCAATTCTCATGCCTCAGCTTCCTGAGTAGCTGGGATTACAGGTCTGCGTCACCACGCCTGGTTAATTTTCATAGTTTTAGTAGAAACAGGATTTCACCATGTTGGCCAGGCTGGTCTCAAACTCCTGATCTCAAGTGATCTGCCCTCTCAGCCTCCCAAAGTGCTGAAATTAGAGGTGTGAGCCACTGCGCCCAGCCAAGATGTTGGAGTTTTGAGGGAAATTATCGATAATGTGTTTTTCTTACCCAAGTTTGGTACCATTTGAGAAACAAATGCAAAAATCAGTGAGAAGGAAGTCAAATTAAGAGTTTTGCTACTGATAACCAAAACAGCATGGTAACCAAACAGATATATAGACCAATGGAACAGAACAGAGACCTCAGAAATAACACCACACATTTACAACCATCTAATCTTTGGCAAACCTGACAAAATCAAGCAATGGGGAAAAGATTCCCTACTTAATAAGTGGTGCTGGGAAAACTGGCTAGCCATATGCAGAAAACAGAAACTGGACCCCTTTCTTACACCTTATACAAAAATTAACTTAAGATGGATTAAAGACTTAAATGTACAATCCCAAACCATAAAAACCCTAGAAGAAAACCTAGGCAATACTATTCAGGACATAGGCATGGGCAAAGACTTCTTGACTAAAACACCAAAAGCAACTGCAATAAAAGCCAAAATTGACAAATGGAATCTAATCAAACTAAAGAGCTTCTACACAATGACAGAAACTATCATCAGAGTGAACAGGCAACCTACAGAATGGGAGAAAATTTTTGCAGTCTACCCATTGGACAAAGGTATAATGCACAGAATTTACAAGGAAACCAATTTACAAGAAAGAAAACAACCCCATCAAAAAGTGGGTGAAGGATATGAACAGAAACTTCTCAAAAGAAGACTTTTATTCAGTCAACAAACTATGAAAAAAAGCTCATCATCACTGGTCATTAGAGAAATACAAATCAAAACCACAATGAGATACCATCTCACACCAGTCAGAATGGCCATTATTAAAAAATCAGGAAACTAGAGATGCTGGCGAGGATATGGAGAAATAAGAATGCTTTACGCTGTTGTTGGGAGTGTAAATTAGTTCAGTCACTGGGGAAGACAGTGTGGTGATTCCCCAAGGATCTGGAACCAGGAATACCATTTGACCCAGCCATCCCATTACTTGGTATACACCCAATGGATTATAAATCATTCTAAAATAAAGACACATGCACACATATGTTTTTTGCAGCACTATTTATAATAGCAAAGACTTGGAAAGAACCCAAATGCCCATTAATGTTAGACTGGATAAAGAAAATGTGGCACATATACACCATGGAATACTATGCAGCCATAAAAAATAATGAGTTCATGTCCTTTGCAGGGACATGGATGAAGCCGGAAGCCACCATTCTCAGTAAACTAACACAGGAACAGGAAACTAAACACCACATGTTCTCACTCAAAAGTGGGAGTTTAACAGTGAGAATACATGGACATAGGGAGGGGAAACATCACACACCATGGCTTGTCAGGGAGTGGGGCCAAGGGGAGGGAGAGCATTAGTACAAATACCTAATGCATATGGGACTTAAAACCTAGATGATGCACTGATAGGTGCAGCAAACCACCATGGCACATGTATACCTATGTAACAAACCTTCAAGTTCTACACATGTATCCCAGAACTTAAAGTAAAATAAAAAATAAATTAAATTAAATTCAAAAGAGCTTTGCTACTGAATTGAAGACAGGAAATACATGTGTGGTCACAGTAGACTTGCTAACACTTTACCTTCTAATTAGAGAAACTTAGTTCCTAGTCATGGCATGGCTGGACAGCTGCAGGCCTTGGTCCACTGAGACCCTGCCCCTAAATCTTGCAGCACGGCATAGTAGAAAATGTATATGCCTCATAGGTAACCACTTCAAGAGAGAGACAAGAAGGGATTGAACAGAATACTTTTTTTCCCCTCTCAAACACACCAATTAAGCAAGTCATCTCTCCTTCCCACGTGTCCATAAGAGAATGGGAGAGAAACCAAGAATGTTATCCTGGCAGAAGTCTCTTCTCATGGAAATATGTATGATCCAATGAACATAGGTTATTTAATACTCTTATTATAACTTTATCAACAAGAAAAATTTGCCCTAAATTATACATGAAGAAACTGAGGCCGAAAGACTCAAATATTTTGCCCAGATTAAAAGAGCTAGTATAAGAGAGGACTTGGACTTGGTCAAAGTGTTCTCATTCCATGCTCTCAAAAAATAGTTTTCAATTTGTCCTCAGAGACACCAGTGTGTCTTGGTAGTCTTTACTTTAGTCTCCAAAATATTCTAATTTTTTTTGGATGGAGTCGTGCTCTGTCGCCCAGGCTGGAGTGCAGTGGTGCGATCTTGGCTCATTGCTAGCTCTGCCTCCCGGGCTCATGCCATGCTCCTCCCGCAGCCTCCTGAGTAGCTGGGACAATAGGCGCCCGCCACCACACCTGGCGAATTTTTTGTATTTTTAATAGAGATGGGGTTTCACCGTATTATCCAGATGGTCTCCATCTCCTGACCTAGTGATCTGCCTGCCTCAGCCTCCCAAAGGGCTGGGATTACAGTCGTGAGCCACCACGCCGGGCCCAAAATATTCTTAATCTGAAGTTTAAGAGAGTCACTTCATTGTCCGCTTCAAAACACATTTTTTTCCCTGCATTTATGGATGACTATTAATTCCATGCCCTATGCCAAATTGAGGTTTAATATGAAAATCACAGATTGGAGGAAATTCACCTATTTCCTATGTCAGTGAACCAAATATCTTTGCCCATTTTGATGACTTTGTGTAGCAAGGTCATGGTATAATGGACTAGAAAGTATGTCTTCTTTACAGGTGCTATTGTTGTTCTTATTACTAGACAGCCAGACTTGTAGCACTGAACTCTGAAGGCCTCTCCATGCAGGGGCCTGGCCCTCTATGACTGGAGAAAATAGCACATGCATCCTGTGAGCAGCCTTTCAAAAGACAGGAAAGAGGAAGAGTGTGGACTGGGCTGATCTACTTTATTCTTTATCCAACCTTACCAATGAAATAAGTTCCATTTTTCTCTTGGGAAAAATAAAAAAAGAAGCCATGAGAATCAATTTTTTTTTTTTTTTTGACCAAGTCTCGCTGTGTTGCCCAGGTTGGAGTGCAGTGGTGTGATCTCAGCTCACTGCAACTTCTGCCTCCTGGGTTCAAGCGATTCTCCTGCCTCAGTCTCCTGAGTAGCTAGGACTACAGGCGTGTGCCACCACGCCTGTTGTATTAGCTGACTTCAATGAGGAATAAATCATCAATGTGTGAAGCCTAGCTATAAGCACACAATGTCCCTGCACAAAATGTTAAGTTTGAGTGTGTTCTGTTATCCTAATTTCCTCTAGTCTATTTTGTGAGATTTATATTCTGTGAATATATTTGTAAAGCCAAAACAGTGGACCTCGTTGTTCATTAAACATTTCCTGTGCTCTGTCACATTTGTGACTGTGCTCTCATTAACAAATATTTATTATGTACCCGACACATGCCAGACACTCCTTAAGGCACTTGGGATATATTTGTGAACAAAACATACAACAATTCTTGTCACTGGAGTTTTTATATTCTAGTGGGAGATGGATAATAAGCTATATATAAAATATATGTTGGGAAAAGCATTTTGAAAGTGATATGTGCTATGAAAGTAGAGCAGGATAACAAAACAAGAAATATCAGAAGCACTGTGGAAAGGAGAAGACATTTTTGAAACAATGGTAAAGTTAGGGTTCATTGAAAACTTGACATCTATATTAGCTTTCTAGGGTTTCTGAAACAAATCACCACAAACCAGGTGACTTACAACTACAGAAGTTTATTCTTTCACAGTTCTGGAGGCACCAACTCCTAAATCGAGGGCCTGGTAGGAGTGCCTTCCTTCTGGGGTCTGTAGGGAAGAATCCCTCCTTGCTTCTTAGCTTCTGATGGCTCCAGGCACTCATTGGTTTGTGATTGCATCATTCCGATCTCTGTCTCTCTCTTCATATGGCCTCCTTTCTATGTGTATCTCTTCTCAGTCTCTTATAAGGCTACTTATCACTAGATTTAGGGCACATCCAGATAATCCAGGATGTCCTTGTCTGAAGATCTTTAACTTAATTATATCTGCAAAGGTTCTTTTTCCAAGTAAGTGTACATTCACAGGTTCTGGGTGTTGGGATTTGGAGACATCTTTTGGGGGGCCACCATTCAAGCCACTATCACATCCAAGGAAAGATTTGGAGCAGGTGAGAGAGTTAGCCATGTGATTATTTGCGAGAAGAATGATCCAGGTAGGGGAATAGGAAGAGTAAAGTCTTTAAGGTCTGTGTGTGCCCAGCATGTCCAAAGAGTGTCAAAGGGGCCAGTATGACTGCAGTACAGTGAGAATCAGAAAAGGTGCCTAAGATGAGGCAGCCAGGGAGACAGGAAAAATCCAAGGCTGCAATTTTCTGGCAGTCAAGAGAAGAAAAAGTCAGGAGGAATAGTTCACTGTGAGGAGTGATGCTGATGGGTCAAATAAGATGAAGTCGGATTACCTTGAAGGTCACGTGTAATTTTGATAAATAACTTTCCCTAATTGAGGGAATTCAAATCACATCTATTCCACAAAGTAGAACTCAATGACACATCCATGAAAGCTTCCCTGAATTTACTACTGCCACAGTAGTGAATTTAAATATTTTAGCACTTATCTTTCACCTTTGTTTTAAAGTGGTTTGTGAGCTTATTTTACTTTCCTTGCCAGGTTGCAGACTTATTATGGATAGAGCCTACTTTAAATGTATCCTCATATCCCCAAAGGGTTTAATATAGTGCCCTAGGTGCTCCACTGTGAATATTCCCTGAATAAATGAATGAACTCTCATTATGGTCACATTACCAGAATTTCTGTCTAAAAAAGAGTACAGTCTTCTTTGGGAACAATCCATTGTCAAACTGAAGGAAATTATTTTTCATTGTCTACATTTTTCACTGTGAAAGTTAGTTGAAAACTCTGCTGCAACATGATATTCAACAAAGCTTTTAAAGATTGTAAAAAAAAGGCCGGGCGCGGTGGCTCAAGCCTGTAATCCCAGCGCCTTGGGAGGCCGAGACGGGCGGATCACGAGGTCAGGAGATCGAGACCATCCTGGCTAACACGGTGAAACCCCGTCTCTACTAAAAAATACAAAAAAACTAGCCGGGCGACGTGGCGGACGCCTGTAGTCCCAGCTACTCGGGAGGCTGAGGCAGGAGAATGGCATAAACCCGGGAGGCGGAGCTTGCAGTGAGCTGAGATCCGGCCACTGCACTCCAGCCTGGGCGACAGAGCGAGACTCCGTCTCAAAAAAAAAAAAAAAAAAAAAAAGATTGTAAAAAAAAAAAGATATTCTGACATGTAAGAAAAAAAGAAAAAACAGAACAGCTTTTTTTTCTTTTTCATTCTATATCTTGAGTTTTGTCTTGCTGAAGTCGTAGCACCAAGTTCATTCTTTCCATTCTTAGTTCAAGAGAGAAATGATATGGCATATTGCCTGGCATATAAAATTTGCCCGGCAGCATAAAATTATAATAGTTTGCTCATAATTGTGCCTAACTGGAACAAGAAACCTTTTCTTATAGTATAAATTTGTATGGCTTGTCATTGTGTGAAGGCAGAGTGTGGTGCAAATGAAGTGGTAGAGGGGAGGTCCACATGAAATGGTTCTGAACCTCCAACAACGCAGTGACTGTCTGCCAAGCCAGGATGTCAAGGTTATTTCTGGCAGATCCAATGACAGAGAGAGAGAGAGCTGGCATTATTCCCATGGTACTTAGTTGTTAAATCATAAGATAGAAATTATTTTTGACACTGTATCCTCAATCATTTTCAATAAAATAATAAAATTCTGCTTACTGGATTATTTTTCCTATTCTATCAGTATAGGCACATTTACGGGTAGAAGTGGCTCTTTTTATTTCTTGGCCCATGTTTTGCTTTATTATCCCAGAATCTACCTTTAAAGATAATGCAGACAAGTTGGCAGATACTGTGTTGATATTAACTGATATCTAAACAGTGTCTTGAGACAAAGCTGCCTTCTGCCTTGGGAAATGGCTGGCGAATACGTGTCTTTTTGTGTTGGGTTGGCTGCACTTTATTTATATATTGTCCTGAGTCTTTAGCTGTCAGATTTCATCACTAGCCCCACACCTAAGATCTCCTCTGCCCTGTAGCGGTGAAGCTGGAATTAACTTCCCAAATTCCTTTCGTCTAATGGTTTCAAGTTCAAGTTTGACAATGAGAAGACAAAGAAGAGAAAAAGGCGTGATTCTCAAAAGATTGTGCCTACCAGATGCTGTGGCTTCTCAGTCTTTTCCAGCCACACACACGGCAGATTCTCAGACTCCATTGCAAGTTCTTGTTCTTTTCAAGATTGTTGCAGCATCTCAAACTTCTGTGTGAGCTCTGGTGTCCCCACCCACTGCAGTGCCACAGGCAGAAGTCCCGAGTGACTCTGTCTCCACCTTCCCATGTGTAGCCTTCCAGACCTTCACCTCCCTCCAGCAGCTCCCACATTCCACATTTTTGTTATTCACACTTTTGATATGAAACTCCGTTCCCTACATAATACCTGTACTCTCTCTCTCTTCCTGCGCCAAACAGTCTGATACACTACATTCCATAAACATTTTCTTTGTAGTCAGAGAATCCTATGGTGGGCGAGGCTCTGGGACTGAAGAGATAAAAACATGGTCATTCCTTGAAAAAGCTGAAAATCTAAAGAAAGGATAGAAAAGCGAGCACAAGGTACAAGAGATCACATAGGAAGCTCACCTCGCATAGCCTGGGGAGGTCGGCAAACGGCCTTAGGCAGAGGCAGAATCTAAGGTAAAATCACGTAGGTTCCCTTGCTACCTCTTCTAACACAGCAGAAACGTGTCTCAATTTTCTGCATCAAAATTATTCTGAGTTATCTCTGAATACAATTTGCTTTGTGTGACTTAAATGTAAACATGTTTGGCAACAATAAGCATTTTCTCTGAAATCATTCTGACCACAGAAATGCCTAGGCATTTAATTTTTATCCTTGAATGTATAGTATTTTGGAGAGTTCCTACACAAAATGTCCAAGTGTTGGGCTTTGTCTTATTTGAAACAATTCAATTTCCATCTAAGGAATCTCTGAAAGAGGCAGCTTCAAAGTTCCTCAGTGACTGAGCACTCCCGCCCAGGAGTGTATCATCAGCATAAAGATACGCACTACACTCAGAACCCTGCCTTGTCAGCTCATTTATAAAGATCATAAATAACAATGGTCCAAGGATTGATCCCTGAGGAACCCCCATAATGACATCCATTAAATCTGACATGACACTGTTTAATAACACAAGTGGTATGTGCCCTCTTAAGTAGCTAGCACACCAATTAATTAAGGATGATGCCATACCTAGTCCATTACATTTATCCAGCAAAGAAGTATGTGCTAGCAATTAGAAAATAAAACAATGTTTGAAGCAACAGCAGCTATTTATCTAAGAGAAGATCTCTTGACTTGAGCTGTAACCCTGAGATGGCTGTGTGCACACGCCCCTCCTTCTGTGAGTTGTGACTATGTTGACAATTTATTTTACTATGGAAAGAGAGGCATGATTTTAACTTGGAAATGACCCTTAGATATCACAACCAGGATCTTTTTAGTGAAGGCATACTTAGGAATAATTGCAGTAGATGGAGCTTTGAAGTAATAATCTTGCATGCTCACTTAAATAGTTAACAGGACAATCTACTGCATTGGTACTTCACAGGAAGCCATTTCCACATCTTTACACCATTGAGTGAAATCTAAAACATTGTCCAATGCCAGCTTTCCTTGCCAATTTATCTTCAGTTAAAGCGCTGTAAATAATTGCTGGCAAAATGAATAAAGGGAAGAACAGAAATGACATTGGCAGTCTATATAGTGCTGGGGAAAAGGGAGAGAGAGAAAATTACCTTTATATTTATAAACAGGGAGGGGGACTGTAAGAATAAAGGTCCTCGTATCTTAGAAGCTGTGGGAAAGGAAGAGAGGAAGGGAGGAACATGTTTGGCATCTCCAGCTGCCCAAGATAATGATGATGATAATGTTACATGATTGTACTTAATGATGTATCAATTTATGATGATGATGATGACGAGTTTTAACTTGAATCATGTAATGTCCTTTTATTGGGAGGAAGATAGACAGAAGAGAAAAGAGATGGGAAAGGAAAATGGAAAAGAAAGCCAAAGCAAGAGGAGAAACAAGGCAACTACAGAGGAAAGGGGAGATGAATCCACTTAGTCTTTTTGTCAGTACTAGTTAACTTAGCATTTTCAATATCATATTAGTATGGTCTTTTTTTTCCCCAAAATACAAGATGCATCTGATAATGAAGTTTCTTTTTGAAATAATAAAATTTCAATACACTTATGAAAAAATAGAGGGAAATGAGGAAAAAAATTAATTTTCCTTTATGTGGCATTAAGATAGCCATCCTTGATTTTCTAGCAAGTTTTGATAATTAGGTGCATTCTTAGTTGTGGGTGAGGCTCTTAATTATACAATTAAGGTTTAAAACTTTTGAAACCCTAACATAGAGAGTGCTTTCATGTGCCCTTTTTGTGATCCACTTGCTTTCCCTTAGCTGAGTGTCCAGAAACAGGGTTAGACTAGAGAACAAAAAGGCCCTGGCAGAAACATGGTCAAAATGTTCTCTCTCTTGCAGAAAAAGCCAGCTGAACAAATGGCTGTTGCCCCATGGGTCAATTCAAGCCTGGTCAGTGTAAATCCTCCTTCTAATATCAGAAACTCTCCTATCCTTCCTTAGACACAGCTGCAGCAACCTCTTTAGTGGAGGAGGAGGCTCTGTTGAGTGCTTGACATTTGAAAGCTGCTTATTTCTTCAAAAACTTCAGCCTTTACAAACATAAAAGTCATAAGTTTTCTATAATTACTATCTAGGGCAAGTGTGAATTGGCTATAGATTGCAGAATAGCTTCTGCTGGATTCGGTTGATATTACAAGGGTTTAAAAAATAAGAAGAAAGGCGTGTGTATATGAAAGCACCCTCCACATTAGAATTTCAAAAGGCTTAAAACCTTAATTGTATAATTAGGGACCTCACCCACAATTAAGAGTATACCTAATTATCAAAACTTTCCAGAAAATTCAGGATGGATATCTTAATGCCACACATAAAGGGAAACTGAGGTATACAGAGATTGAGGTTGATGTAAGTGAGATAACTCAGCAAGATGCTATAAAATTCAGGCCCACGGTGACTGATTGCTGTGATAAATCTGAACTTACAGGAAACCTAAATGTCCATGATACAGTTACATATTTTACATCAGTGCTATTCAAAGTGTGGTCCATAGACGAACAGCATGGGTATCACCTGCCAGGGTGTTAGAAGGGCAAACTCTTACGCTCCACCCCAATCCAACTGAATCAGAACCCCTGGGCATGGAGCCCAGAAATCTGTGCCCTGACAAGCTCACTCTTGAGGTAATTCTGTTGTTCATGAAATTTTGAGAGGCCTCAGAACTATTTGAACATACCATTTACTTACTTTCATCTTTCTTACTACACTTTTTTTTTATTGTGTGAACTGCAAGTTTTAATAATATTCTGTAATTACTCACCTTTGAGATTTATTGGAGTTGGAAGTGTCTGCTAGTATTTGGGAATTTCATGGAAACATCTTCAATGTAGTGCCTTTCTTCAATGAATTGTATCTGTTTCTGATATGGTTTTTAGCTTCATTTAGTTATTTGTTTGTTTATGGTGAGAGTGAATTTTATGTGTCGACTTGGTTGAATCAGGGAATGTCCATATAGCTGGAGCACCCTGATTAATACATTTATTTATTTATTCCCTTTCCCATCCTCAATTTTACATTCATTCACTAGTTATAATTGTACCCTTCTATGTCTTCAAAAGTCAGTTCATTCTCAGCTCTCCCCAACCTACTGGAGATTTCTAGTAAGTTGTCTCTGTGTATTTAACAAACTTCAATCTGCCAGTATCTGTATTATCAACTGTCAGTCTACTCTTCTCTCTTTTATTAGAACAGGATGAGATCTTCCCAGTGACAGCTTCATTTTCTTTTCAGCCTGCCCAAGAGCAATGCTCACAAGCTACCATCCTGCTCCCGTACCATCCCTGTTCTCACCAGCAGATGAAGGCAATCATCTACCATCTTGCCACTTCTGCAGCATTAAATACAACTCTCCTGCAAAACCTTAGTAACAATCCTTTTTTTCTTCTTTTATTATACTTTAGGTTCCGGGGTACATGTGCAGAACATGCAGGTTTGTTACATAGGCATACATGCGCCATGGTGGTTTGTTGCACCCTTAACCCATTACCTACATTAGGTATTTCTCCTAATGCTATCCTTCCCCTAGACCCCCACTGCCTGACAGACCCCAGTGTGTGGTGTTCCCTCCCTGGGTTCATGTGTTCTCGTTGTTCAACTCCCACTTATGAGTGAGGACATCCAGTGTTTGGTTTTATGTTCCTGTGTTAGTTTGCTGAGAATGATGGCTTCCGGCTTCATCCGTGTCCCTGCAAAGGACATGAACTCATCTTTTCTTTATGGTTGCATAGTATTCCATGGTGTGTATGTGCCACATTTTCTTTATCCAGTCTATCATTGATGGACATTTGGGTTGGTTCCAAGTCTTTGCTATTGTGAATAGTGCCACAGTAAACGTATGTGTGCATGTGTCTTTACAGTAGAATGATTTATAATATTTTGGGTATATACCTAGTAATGGGATGGCTGGGTCAAATGGTATTCCTAGTTCTAGATCCTTGAGGAATTGTCACACTATCTTCCACAATAGTTGAACTAATTTATGCAGCCAACAAACATAAGAAAAAAAGCTCATCATCACTGGTCATTAGAGAAATGCAAATCAAAATCACAATGAGATACCATCTCATACCAGTTAGAATGGCGATCATTAAAAAGTCAGGAAACAACAGATGCTGGAGAGGATGTGGAGAAATAGGAACACTTTTACACTGTTGGTGGGAGTGTAAATTAGTCCTTTTTTTTTCTTTACCATTCTTGATATGCTAGGGTCTTTGTAAATTTTTAAAATCATTCTTTCCACTAGCTTTCCTGAACCAATCTGATGCCCTCAGTAGCTGGCAGAAGGAATGAAAAGATCACCAGAGGCTTTGGTGGTGGGTTTCTGTCCTGTGGGAGGCCTGTGACCTTTCTTTGCCATTGGCAGGGTCGCTGTGCTGCAGTAAGTCCCTCTTTAGAGATTTTCTTTAGTAGGTTTTCAAAGATTCACTCAGTAGACTGAAATGTCCCTGCTCAATAGAGATTGATTGTGAACACTGATTCTGAGAGGCTAATACAGGAGAGAGACTCCCCTGCTGGGAAAGCGATGTCCTGTGGAGGGGTTGGGGGAAAGGCATGTTGGCTGCTATGATATCTGTTTGTTTTCCTTCCCTTTTTTGATTTTACAGAGGCAAATCCCTAGACTTGTAAGGCTGCTTAAAAATTTCTCTGTCCATGGGTCTTTTATCAGTGATTTCACCTTTGTTACTTTACGTGTATCAGACTTAACATTTCTCTCTCCTCTTTTCCATGTATTTTTTCATATAACTTCTGTTCTTTTTTCTTTATCTCTTTAACTCAGAGCAAGGAAAGCATCAAATAGTAAATATTTACATTGTCTTCCTTTTGCACTTTTTAAAGAAATTGGTTGTAGAGGAAGAACCAATGTTTTGCTGAACAGATAGATGAGAGTTCATATGGGAAAGTCAGGAGAAGGTTTAATTATTGTTTAGGGCAAAAAAAATGGTGATGTGGGACAACAAATGAACCTGGAGGCAGCCCAAGGGTACAAGGACTGGAGGGGAGAGTGGGAGTGAAGTGGACCAAAAAAGAGCATAGGGTAGAGAAGTGTGGAGGGTGTTGAGGGAAAGGTTTTCATGGGAGAGTGAGAAGAAACATTTGCAAACAAAGAGAGAGACACTTTTAGGAAAATGAGAAATGGTCAAGGAAATGTTTAGGAAATCTTCTAATTGGATATAAAATGAATGTTCCTTACATCATTCTTCTAAGAAAACCTCACTAAAAAATTTAACTTGGTATCATGCTTTGCAGTTAGAGAAGTCCCCTTCTTTAAGAGAATATTGAGACTTTCATCAGTTATATTTGAGTTTAAAATTTTCCTTTTCATGGGAGGAAAAAAATGTGATTTTTAAAAGAAGGCATACCATGCAAACTGACTGAAGGATATAAAAGACTGATTTTAGATGTACTGTTTTACAGTGACTTCTTTCTTGTTTTACTTTCTTCAGGTCTTTCCTAGGAAATTGCTTATTCCTAGGCATGTGTGAGTTTTAGTTTGAGAAATGTCTTGCATTCATACACATATAAAAAAATCTCATATTGCAAGTGCTACCTACACTAGCCAAATAATTGCAAGCTTTATGACTCTTGGGCAATATAACAACCATGGCGTCTACACAAATACTGAGACACTAAAGTTGCGCAACATCAGTCCCATAGAAGCCAATATGCTAGTGTGTGCCCTATGAATCCCTATTAATGTTGATAAGGGATTATAATTTCACCATTCTTATGACAATTGCCACAAGTGGAAAAATGCTCCTGAAATAATTCTAGTGGTGGAGTGAATACGTTAAAGTTTGGAAATAGAATTGATGAGAACATTTGACTTCAGTTCAATACTTTTGTGGGTTCACTATTTTGTACATAGATAATGTAAAAACTCCATGATTTTGGTAAAACTATTTATTTTAAAAGATCTAAGCTTTAAATGTTTACTTTTAAATTATTATTAACCTTAAACTTAGTCCTTAGCTAATCAATGATGTTGAAACACACAGAATCCATCAATTCTTTGGTCATTTTTGGTCAATTGATTCTTTACTCTTTGGCCAATCCTTGATCATATTGATGCAAAATATTTCCAGACTATATTTGATAATTTATTTCCATTGTAGACTGACAGTGTTAAGATCACATGGCTTAAAATAAGTTCTGATTTGTTCCTAGTATCTTGATGTTTGCCTTGATTGAACTAGTCCTTGAGGATTATTTCTCCTTATATAGTGCTATTAAAATTAATAATTTTCTTTTTCTTGAACTCAGTGTCTAAGGGTCTCTCTCTAGTGCTTCTTTTTTAATCTTCTTATATTTACCTTCAGCATTTGTAGCCAGTTTAGCACTGGTCACAGCCAACAGCAACATATATTGCTACATTAGTCACTACCCATCACTAAATGATGATTCAATGGACTGAGTTTAAAGCTCCAAGTCATCTAGATCAAAAGTAAAACAATTACATCACATGGATTGCTTAAATACAATATATTAGAATTATATTTGCTGTGTGCTGAACAAAAGAGCATTTTATTTTTCCAGGTCTGAAAGTTGTCTGCATGTTGGCTCTGCCTCCCCAGCTCACTAAATAACCTTGTCAAAGTCATTTAACCTCTTAATGTTTGTTTTCTCATCTGTAAAATGAGGATAATTATCCTTACCTATCTCATAGGGATGGTGTTCAGATTAACTAATTAAAGATTAGAAACTGCTACAAAAATGTTCAGTATTATTAAGGAAAACTGAAGTATTTTCAGTGTCGTTGGGTAAGAGTGCTATTTAGCAGCAATGACTCCCAACAAGTGTTTGATAGCCTGATAAACTGCCAGCCCCTTCCCAGAGGAGAGATGACTCGCCCTGGGACCTTGCCTTTCATTGCTGTTTTGTTAGTGAAACAGCATAGAGGCTGCCCTTATAATACCCAGAAAGCTGGGATCAATGACACATTTCCTAACTCTGACACATTTGAAGAGCTGACAAGTGATGGCAAGATGTGCCACTTCAACCCGAAGAAACAATTATACCTGTTCAGAATGCAAAAATCCCTCTGGGATGCAGTTATTATAATTGCAGTTTATAATATATCCTTATACAAAATGAACCCAGCTGTGGATTTTCTTTACAGGTTAAGAAATATTTGTATACATCTTTAGATTTTACCTTTTGCCTGGCAGACTCATGGTATCTGGCAGACTCATTGGCAATAGATAAAGGGTTTCTCTCATTAAGGTTTTTATGTTGGCATTTGCAGCACAACGGGCCTGACTGTTCTTTTGCATCTTTCTGGATGCTGTCTCTTGGCAGTAGAGAATGAGAAACATTCCTCAGGACTTTACCCGGGTTGTTTTTTTTCTTTTTTCTTTCTTTTTTTTTTTTGATCTAAGGATGTTTCTGAATTCTATATACTCTTTTCTTCCCTCATTTCCATTGTCGTAGTTGATGTTCTCATTCCTTTTCTTGGTTCAGTGTGCTAAGTTACTGTCCGTCCATTCTATGTGGGCACCCAAGTTGTCTTCTTAAAACACAAAACCTATTGTTTAACTCTTTTGCTTAAAGACTTAAGGTCTTTAAAAATAAAGTCTTTAAGAATAAAAAGTCTTTAAGAATGAAGTGCCTCTTAAGTGGCTCCCTTTAGCTATTGGGACAAAAGCCAGCTACTCAGTATGACAGTTGAGGTCCCTCACATACAGTCTACAATTTACCTTCCAGCAACATTGCCAGAATTCCTGATCCTAAAAATCTTTCATTTGTGGGAACAGCTCCACACAACTAATAGTGTTTACTCTGTCTGAAATGTTCTTTTCTCTTAAGTTAAATGCTATTAGTCCATGAAGAATTTGTTCTAATGTCAACTTTCCTTTGAAACTTTATTGTCATCATCACCACTTTAAAAAATGTCCTTCTCTTACAAATTCCGTTGAACTTTTTAGAAGAAATTCGGCTGAGTCCCAGTCTACATCTTCTGCTCTCCTTAAGGTGTGGGAAGTTGAGCACCTCTCTTCTTATCTTAGCTTCATGTTATATTAATTGATGGTGTGGGGGTTAATAACTTACCTACTAAATGGGGTTGCTATTAGGATAAAATGAAAGGAAATAATGCATGTGAAATCGCTTTGCAGCACATTAACTGTTAGACAGATAAAAGTTATTGCTATAGTACTTATCACTTCACCTTGTAGTTAGCTGTATAAATGTTCCCTTCCCCTAATGTATTATGTAATCACATTAGGAGAAGAAAATCTTGTATAGTAAGTTCTGCATTATCCAGCATCTATAAGCATGTCTTAGATAAAGTAGTTGCTTAATAAATGTTGGTTGAATGCATGAGAGGAGGCAAACAAGCAAGATAAAAATTCCATACTTATTTTCAGTTGCATGGGGATTCCTTGCTTCTCACCCAAGTCCCCTTTTTTCCTATGTCCATTCACCAAATACAATGTGCAAGGCCCTATCTGTTAGAAAAGAAATAGTGCGGAATGACTTTAGAAGATGTACTCTTTACCTTCCTACATACTTAGATTAAAGAATGGGTTTTGAAAATTACTCACATTGAATCACTCCTGGGATTATAATAACAACAGCTTTTGTGATTTCATTATTTACAAAATATAATTAACTTACAAAATTACCTGATAAAAAACCGTGTTCATATTGATGGGCAAATAAATATTCACTCATCATCAGATATAATCGACTGAGCAAGTCTTAACAACGCAGTGAATAAAATTGTTTAATGTCTTAAGAGAATTGTACTTGTTCCAATTACTGTTAGGCACACACACAAAACATCCTCTTGGCAACTATACTTCCAAACTACGGAGATGCTAAGGGAGAAAATGGCACGAAAATAAAACCTTCCCCTCTTCTCTATGTTACCTTTATAAGCTTAGACTCAATCATAGCTGATAAGTGTTTAAATTTTAGGTGATAGCAAATGGAAAAATAATTAGAATTTTCACGTATTAGAAATTCCATGGTTTTATGTTTCAAATTTACAGTATTAGAAATTTTTCCATTGTTGACTAACATGATTTTTGTATTTGTAACATCATTTCATACAAAAACATTATAGAGGATGGTGGTTATTCAACATAGAATGGAATTCACATAGAAAAAAATTCAGAAAATAGGTTTGACACAAGGAAAAAAGTTACTTGGAACTGTGTTGCTTAAAACTTAATTATATTTTCCATAATCCAAAATGTTACTGAGTTCACCATTTGTAGGGCTACTGACAAAGCATTTTTTTCAAGATGGGAAAGTAATTTATACTTTTCATTAAAAGCCTTTTCACTCTCAACTGAATAAAGCCAGCTGTTCTTTTCACTTCCTCTTCCGCAGCAGCACATCATAAACATTTAGACCAGAGTTCTGGATGACACCAAAACTGCTTATCCACAACTGCCTCTTTTCCAGAAGTCTGTTAGAGTATAGGAACTGGCAAAACATAAAGAAAAGATATCTTAATCAGAGCTCTGCCGATTGCTTGATCCGGAAGAGTTTACCACCTATGAATAACAAAGTGGTACTGTTATAAAATCGTTTAATGGGTAGAGAGAGAGAGAAAAAAAAACCCTGTAGTGGAGGGGTTGCCCCGATGCTTTGTCCCTCTAGAGCTCCTGGGACTACCAGAAAGGAAATCTAGAATCCATGATTATAATCCCAAAAGAGAGCAGCAAAAACCTATTCGCTATCCTCCCTTATTTCTCTTCTAATTTGTGGCTATTTCTTCCTTCTCCCTTCTCTGGCTTCTCTTTACCTGTCGATATTTCTAAATGAAAACTTCTTCCAGAATCCAGCACTGTTTCCTTTAGTGGATTCATCCTTTGCAAGGCTTCCACTTTAATTCCTAAGGGTGTGACTCCAAAGTTTTTATTCTCTCATCCACTTTCTTCTGGGCTGAAGCCTTGTGTAATTCACTCTTGTGGATTTGTTTTTGGTATCTCTTCTGGTTGAATCCACCTGACACCCTGCTATTAGATGGAATCACCCTGAAGCACATCTCTGATACTGTTACTTTTCTGCTCAAAAACTCAAACTCTCTTTATCACCTAGAGAAGAGAATCTAAACTCTGTAAAAGATGATTCAGGATGCTGCACAATTTGTCCCATACTTTTTTTCCCTCTGATATTATTATTATTTGATATATTTATATATTTTCATATCCTAGTCCAGTGCTGTCCAGTAGAAATAGAATATGAGCCAGATACGTAAGTTTAAATTATCTAGTAGCCACATTAAAATAAAAGTTAAAATTAACAAATAAACATATTTACTAATCTATTATATTATTTATATATTTAAATGTATATGTAATTTATTCTATTTGTATTATATGTTTGTATTTATGCCTAAGTCTATTTTAGTAAAAAAAATAAAAAATACATCATATAATCAATATAAAAGTTACTAATTAGATACTTATATGGTAACCAGCTTCCTAAATGATCCTCTTTGATCTCTGCCAATGTTCACACCCTGTGTAGTCCCCTCCCACACTGTCAGGGTTGGTTGGTGTGATCAGTAGAATATGGCGGATGGTATGTCAGTTTTTAGGCTAGATTATAAAAGACCTTGTGGCTTCTGCCTTGAATCATTGATTCTAGGGGAAGCCAGCTGCCTTGTAGTGAGTACACTTAGGAGGGCCTGTGGAGAGGCCCTTGTAGAGAGAAGCTGAGGACTCCTGCCAACAACCAGGAAGGTACTGAGGTCTTCTGCCAATAGCTGCAAAATTGATCCATCACGGAGCAGATTGTCCAGCTACAGTCAAGCTTCAGTTGACAACCCCAGCTGATAGCTTGACTGCAAATTCATGAGGAAATCTAAGTCAGAACAACCCAGCTAATCTGCTTCCATATTCCTGCCCCTCGGAGACTGTTTGAAATAAGAAATGTTTGTTGTTTTAAGATCCAAATTTTTGAGGCAATTTGTTATGCAACAATTTTAAACGAATACAGAGTTGGCTACTTGGCAGTGATGTGCAATTGTAACAAAAATCCAAAATGTGGCAGTGGCTTTGGAACCCAGCAGTGGGTAGAAGTTGGCAGATCTTTAAAGGGAGCCTTGTAAAAGTCATTTTATTTTTAGAAACATGATACCCTTTAAGGAGCTGTGAGTAAAGAATTAATGGAAACTGGGGAAAGCCTCATTGTATAATGCCAGCAAGTTTAGTAACATTATTGCCTACAGTAAACTGGAAAGTAGAAATGTGCCAGGTGAACTGGGTGATCCTGCTCAGGAGATCTTCAGGCAAAGTAGTAAAGAGGCCACTGACTTCTTCCTGCTGTTTAGAGTAAAATGACAGAGGAAAGGAATGAACTATAGAAATGACTATTAAATAGGAAGGAACTAGAACTTGATGTTTTTAAAATTTCTTAGCCCATCCACATGGAGAATGATATTAAAATTAAGAAATGTCTCATGAACAAAGATCAAATCCAGCGGTCTGCCAAGAGACCTCAGAAAGATTATAGGTATTTATTGCCTCAGAGTGTAATACAGTTTAGTCAGACAAAAGACCCTCTAAAAGGTGTAAGTGTATGCCTCACAAAACCTCTCAAATGAACAGTAGTTTAAACCTTTTTTTTTTTTTTTTTTTTTTTTTTTAGACAGTTTCACTCTTGTTGCCCAGGCTGGAGTGCAATGGCACAACATCAGCTCGTCACAACCTCCACCTCCTGGGTTCAAGTGATTCTCCTGCCTCAGCCTCCCGAGTAGCTGGGATTACAGGCATGCACCACCACACCCAGCTAATTTTGTATTTTTAGAAGACATGAGGTTTCTCCATGTTGGTCAGGCTGGTCTCAAACTCCTGACCTCAGGTGATCCACCCACCTTGGTCTCCCAAAGTGCTGGGATTACAGGCGTGAGCCACCATGCCTGGCCTAGTTTAAACTTCTTAGCACTTAAGGGTATCTTTCTTTGGCCATCTGGGGAGAAGCCAGAGGTAGAGAAGGACTTGTTTTGAAGAGAATTGTGGGTGTGTCTTTAGTCTAATGCAATGAACCCTAATAAGAATCACAGGAGATCCATAAAATTTTAGCAAGAATTATATTCACAGAAAAACTGTCAGCTTAAACTGAAAGGTACACACACAATACAAAATGAAAAGAGACCTTTCAACCCCCAGAATTCAATACGCAGGAAGGAGGCTGAGGAAACCACAGAGCTGTAAACACAGGCTACTTTCTTGCAAAAGGAAGCATGAGTCAAAGGCTGGAATCACGAGCCCAGAAAGTAGAGCTGATAGCCTTGAGGAATTATTCCTGTGAAGGAAAAGAGCTGAGTCAAGGGACTTTGATCATTTGCCTGGTTCCATTTCAGAAATGTTGTAGACTTGTGAGCCCTTTGTGCTTCTTGTCTTTCCCCTTTTTAAAATAGAAATGCCCATAGTGGTTTTCTTATGCTTGTCCCATCATTGTATGTTACCTGTCTATAGGACGTATAACCTGTCTCTTTAATTCACAGGTCTCCTGAGAAACAGAAACTGTATTTGGAGAGCTGTAGTTATGGAACTCAAGGCACTGTATTCAAGCAGCCTCATCTGCAGCTACACCTGATCTAGTTGACAAGATTCTAGGCTTCAAGCTGATGCTGTGATGGGATTAGACTTTTGGGGCCTTTGGGAGAGAGTAAATATACTTTGCTTGTGGGATGAATAAAAATTATATGTGACCGAATGGTCAACTTTGTTTCACAGAGGTTCGAAATTATTTAATACTCTTCCTTTCAGAAGATGGAGTCAAATTCTTAATGAAGAATGTCTAATGGGTAACATACAGCAAAGATGTTGGGTTTGACTTTGGAGACTAAGAAAAGACACTGTGGCTTCCTGCTTGCTTGCTCTCTCTTTGGTCACTTACTCTGTGCAGAAGGCAGTTGCCTTTTCGTGAAGACTCTTATCTGTGGAGATGTAATGTGGCAAGGAACTGAGGGTCTTGACCAACAGCCAATGAGAATCTGAGATCTCCTGCCAACATTGATGTGAGTCAGCTAAGAAGTGGATCCTCCACAACCTTACTGAAACCTTCAAAGGTCTGTAGTACTGACATCTTCATTGCTACCTCAATAGAGATATTGAAAAAGAATTACTCTCAAATTTCTGATCCATGGCAACTGCGACATAATTAATGTCAGTAGTTTTAAACTACTAATTTTTAGAATAATTTGTTAAGGAGATTTATTAGACTACTAGTGCATTTTACAATCTCTTTTAAAAAATACTAAGTCTCTTAAATTGAGTGTATGTTTTATATTTATGGCACATTTCAATGTGGATTAACCTTCATTTCAAGTGTTCAATAGCCATATTTGCCTAGTGGCTATCATATTAGTGTAGCCCAATACAGAATACATATCTCTATATGAATTTAATACTCAAAGATTTTTGCCTTTCCAGACCTTTGACTATTTAGTTTTCTTTGACAAAACAATGCCCAGTTATCCCCTTTCCATCTGGCGACAATCTCTACATCCTTCAAAATCGCACCCTGTTATTAACTTTTCGATGATGCCTTCTACTACCCAACCACTCAGAAATAGTTATTACTTTTCACCTTTCTTGTCACTGTTCTTATAATTGGTTATGCATGTCTCTTTTCTTCTAGACTGTGAGAACCTTGAGGGCAAGATGTATGTGTATGGTTTTAAAAAATAATTGCATGTGCTTAGCTGACTGCTTAGAACCTAGTGTTCAATAAATGTTTGTTGGATACATTAATAGTAAACACTAGATAACTACTTGGCGGTGTTGATGGGAAAGGGTTCTTGCATTGCATGAATAATTCATCTTCGAGATCCCTAAAAATTGCCAGTATTCTATAAAATGCATTATAGATGGCTCACGCCTGTAATCCCAGCATTTTGGGAGGCTGAGGCAGGTGGATCACGAAGTCAGGAGATCGAGACCACGGTGAAACACTCTCTACTAAAAATACAAAAAAATTACCTGGGCGTGTTGGCGGGCACCTGTGGTCCCAGCTACTCGGGAGGCTGAGGCAGGAGAATGGCGTGAACCCGGGAGGCGGAGCTTGCAGTGAGCTGAGATCTCGCCACTGCACTCCAGCCTGGGCGACAGAGCGAGACTCCGTCTCAAAAAAAAAAAAAAAAAAATGCATTATAGAGAAATATGGTTCCTCCCTAAGAGCCTTCAAAAACATATGACACACTCTTTACCCTCACATGAGCGTGTGCAGATTTGTTCTGTGGAACACAAATGATTGAGTGAGAAGGATTGCCCATTACTACCTGCATCCTGTTTCCGGGAAGAAAGTTCTGTTTCACAATTCCATTTATTTGTGCTTGGGTAAGGGCCCTTGTACAACATGAAAGTTGTCCTTTAGGTCTCCTATGAGCTGAAACTTCTACTAAGCATGTTCAGTATTTTAGTATAGATGCTTGAGGTAGGAATCAGACAGCACAGATCCTAGGTACACAACAAATTACTTCTCTTCTTTGGTTTATGAGAAAAAGAGCTAGTGTGTGTTTTTTGTTTTCTGTTTTTCCCTGCGAGTGGGTTTTCTTCAAATGCAGGGATAATTTATAAGAGCAAGGTAAAGAAAAAGAAAACAATGTTTCAGATATAGCATTATTAAGCAGGATGTGGAAATTACAAGAATAATACCAGGGAACCGTCTATCAGCAAATAGATATCCTTTCCTTCTTGAATTTTTCAGGCACAGGAAAGCAGATGGAGGCAGAGATACGAGTCTCATTCTGGTGGATTATTGTTCCAGACAGTAGCGTAAACTATTCATCCAACCATTTCAGCCGTGAGCTTCCTCTTAGCATTGTGTGATGACCCAGATACTGAACTTTTGTCTTTTGCCTTTTACCCCATTTTCTAGAATAGACAACGCATTTTCAACTTCAGGATGATCATGCAGCCTCGAGGATCATCAGATGAATTGATTTTTCTTGGCAATTTTTTTCTAATAAAGTACAGCTTCCAGGTTTTTTTTTTTTTTCTTTTTCTTTTTTTGCCCCCAAAGGAAGGATGCCAGAAGCAGCATAACTTGTTCTTGTCATGTTAGTGAATTGTAGAAATATTAGCATTCTGGATAAGAATGCCATGGAAGCCAGGGGCCAAAAGCTCAGCAATCCATATGGTTTGTAACATACAGCCTTAGGCAGGCCTCATGGCTTGTAGTTGTTTAAAAGAAAAAGAACAAACAAATTAAAAACCAAACGAAATCAGAGGGACAAGTAAAAAGTAATTTCTTGTGTGAGAAATCAGGATGGGAGAGTCTGCCCTTTAAAACTGATCTCCTTTGTCTGCAGTGCCCCTAAACTTGTCACCCAATTACTCATGGAGGAAGTCTGTACAGACCCACACGTTACCCTCACAGGAAGGCAAACTCAGATCTATTTCCATATCCACCTTGTAATTAGTTTGTACAGGGGAAATTACTGTGGACTAATGGAGTAGCCGCTTTCCATTTGCGGCTTCTCTGCTAGTTTGCAGCAGGGAAAGTGTGGGACAGAAAATTTGCTTTATAAAAACCACATAAAACTTTTCAAGGTACCCTTAACTCCTAGCTCTTAGAAAATTAAGGTTTCCTTCTCCTAAAAGTCTATGTTAGCTTGTTTTCAAATAAAGTTTTGAGTTCTGTGATTCTCTCACTCAAACTTTACCATCAAGGCAATACTGAATATAGTCACTTCCTGTAGATGTTAGGATGTGATAACAATAATAATAATCTTGGATAGTTGATTATAATTTCAACAATGAAAACACTCATTTTATATTATTAAGATATGAACTTAAAATTGTACAAATTGTACTACCGTCTAAATTTATGTGAGACAGAGGAAATGACATTCTCAGATGTTTTATAAGAGATCGCTGACTAATAATACTTACATTCAATTATTTAATCCTGTGCTTATGAACAATTTGTCTAAACCTATTTATAAAACTCATCTCTATACTAGTATATTAATACTTTGCTTACTTCTAATTTTTATTTTTTATTTTATTTTACTTTTAGAGACAAGGTCTGGCTCTGTCACCCAGGCTGGAATGTAGTGGCACGATCTTGGCTCACTGCAACCTCCCCCTCCTGGGTGCATGCGACGCTGATCCTCCCACCTCCACCTCCCGAGTAGCTGGGACCACAGGTGTGCTCCACCATGCCCAGCTAATTTTGTACTTTTGGTAGACATGGGGTTTCACTATGTTGTCCAGGCTGGTCTTGAACTAGTGCACTCAAGTGATCCACCAGCCTTGACTTCCCAAAAGTGCTAGAAAGACAGGCATGAGCCACTGTGCTGGCTCAATACTTTGCTTACTTCTAAGGATTAATTTTATGTGATGATTCTTTGCTAACAATGATGATTTTATTTTTACTTCTACTGCATAGTGTGGTAAATACAGTTTATAGAGTATTGAACATTTCCAAATGACTAAAGGAGTAAATTTCAAATGTTCTCACTACAAAAAATGCTAAGTATTTGAGGTGATGGATATGCTCAGCAGCTTGATGTAATTTTTACCCCACATTATAAATCATAACATTACTTTGTACCCTGTGTATTTATACAGCTATAGATGACCAATTTACAATACAAATGTCTTTTAAAAGATTATTTTTGGTATTGTATATTTGGACTTCTGAAATTGTCAGTATTATATGAACTTGCCCTTCGGTTTCATAGATATCTTTAAAATGCCCTTTATTTTTCCTTTCACACTAGTTTTTTTCTTTCATATATGGTCCCATTTATCTAGAATGGAGAGTTAATTTGGAAAATAAGATGAAACCATTGGAAGACAACCAATGAATATGTTAAGGACTAATGATCATGAATTTTCCAGTTAGTGTCCCCTTGAGACTGAGGTGCCTATTCGCTAATCCTTAAATTAAAACATGATTAATTTAGAATGAAAACCTCATCAGGCCCCATGTTCTCCACCAGATTTGACTTAGGATGATTTTAAGCTACCGGATGGCAGTGGCCTTGCATGTCTCCTGGAACCTAATAGGCACTTGTTACTGAGTATGATGCTGATGATTACGGTGTTGATGAAAATAAGCGGAGCCCAAGATTAAAGAACGATGTATCTGATCTTAACGAGCTTAAAGCAGTGGCTGTAAGGACCTGAAGAAACTGGTGATATCATATAAAGGACCAGAACTAGTGGCAAAAAATCTTGGCTCATTATTACCTTTTCAGAAAGAGTGGTTGGATATAGTATCAGGCTTTTTGAAAATACATGATATCATGCTTATGCATGCATACATACTATGTGTCAATTCTCATATATGATAATCAGTGGGAAAATGCACTGTCCTGTGACTATAAAACTAAATCTGAGTTCTGGGAATCATTTTTAATATGTATTTAAATTTATTGATCCTAAAAACATAGTTTTTAGTTTTTATCTTTTTGCCTTTCTTTCCTAACCCCAAATGAGAAAATGTGCCTGATTTTTTCAGAAGCAGATTAATCTTTTGTTATTGTTTTGTTTTTGTTTTTCTGAGAGAGGGTTTCACTCTGTCTCCCAGGCTGGAGTGCAGTGGCCTGATCTTGGCTCACAGGTCTCAGGTGATCCTCCCACTTCAGCCTCCCAAGTAGCTGAGATGACAAGCGCATCACCACACCCAGCTAATTTTTGTGTTTTTGTGGGGGTAGAGGTGAGGTTTCATCACGTTGCCCAGGCTGGTTTTGAACTCCTAGTCTCAAGAAATCCACTCACCTTGGTCTGCCAGAGTGGCGGGATTACAGGCGTGAGCCACCACATCTGGCCCAGATTAACTTACTGAGTATGACAAGGGAAATGCTCTTTCTCAATTTTAGTATCTTGATTCCCTAACATGGCACAAGTGGAAATTCTTCCACCTCCCAACAAAACAGCGATGCCATCACCATTTCTCCTAACATCATCTCACACTCACCTGAACACAAGTGGGAAACAGTCACATCTGCACCACTGGTTAGGGGCTGATGCTAGACTGCAATGGTCTCCTCACAGTGGTGGGGAAAGAGATGCTAGAGCCACCGCAGATGTATTGAAATCATGAATGGCAGCATGATTGCTTGATCCTGGTTGTTTCAGGTTCTGGCAGATCTTTAGGCACTGAATAAGAATGGACACCTTCAATTTTATTCTCCATTCCAACTCAAAGCAGGAAAATATACTCACTATGCAACATTTAAAGGATTTTAAGATCTTTGCATAAAGTTTAAAGTTTACAACATTTACAAAAACTTAGCATACACACACACACACACACACACACACACATACACAAACACAGACCCTGAATTAATTCTATTGCCCTGTTACTTTTAAGGCTGGCAGGGAAACCTCCTTCTTTTCCTGTTGGTCTCTTTTCTATCTATCCTGTGTTTCAAATAGTTTCTTGCAGTATTTACTGTATATATCTGAACTATGATTTGGGCTCTTACCAATGAGGTTGCCTTCAAGGGTTTATCAATGTCTCTCACTCATTTTCTCCTCATATCTTTAGAATCATTTTAAAGTTCTTGTTGGTGGGTAAGCAATGACGAAAGGTGGCAGGCAAGTGACCTCTTGTATATTTCTGGAGAAGTAATTAGTGAGTTAGGTCCCTGAGAGACATGGGTGATATATTACAGCTTGTAGGTAGTTTGGCACGACAGATATTACTCCAGCTTCACAACTCTAATCAACTTACGCATTTTAAAGCAGAGGTAAGACAATGGCAGCAAATGGAAGAAAATGTGTTTTTAAACAATGTATTTGTGTTTTCTAGGTTGACACAGAGATTCTCTAGACATTCATTACATACTTAATGTCACACTAACAACTCATGGTGGAAGTCGGTAGATATCAGTAAACCCTTTAATGCATGTTTCAACAAACACTGATAAGGAACTCTGAGCTTGGATTTTACAATACGAAGAAAATAAATGATATATACCAGGCATACTCCCTTTTCACCTTCCCTTAAGGGTAGCCAGGCTTGACATTTACTGTGGCATAAGTGAGACCAGAAAATTAAACTGCAGAGAAGCTTATTACTTATAATAGTAAAGGTGGCAGTGTTTATCTCTATGCAAATGTTCCATTTCCTGTTGACAACGTCAAGCTACATATTTAATTGATCTCATTAAACATGTTCAGATATTTTTACATTACAGGTTGTGAATTTGAAATGAGAATATATTGATTAAGATAGGGCTCTGGAATAAAAATCCTTCTAACCCTGTCGTAAACTTCCATAAACATGTTGGTTGAAACTACTTAGCATTTCTGTATCTACAGTTCTCAGGACAATTTCCAAATTGTTAATCAGGAATGATGGACAGCATGCCTAGCCCAGGTAAGGAACAGATATTCAACTCATATTCCAGAGGAATATACTTCTTAATCCTATCATGGGAATGAGTGGAATACTAATCCTATCCCGCACCCCATATTCCTATCACCTTTCTGGTCTCTGAAGAGTGAATGCAAATACTTGGCTTGCATTCCACCAATACTCAGTCAAAGCCTCTCTGACATCACCAGTTGATTATTGTACTCTTAGCTCTGTGGCCCAGATGCGGTGTCAGAATCCTTGTCAGCATAGATCTCTAAGAAGCCACTCTTAATGGTTCAGAATTGTCTCTTGAGATGAGATTTATTTCATCATTGCCACACTGGCTTTCTAGTTCCTTATAGACTACTCCTTGACCCCCTTTATACAAGAAAAGCTCATCTCTGTATTACGTTTTTGGACCCTTCCTTGACCTCTTGATAATAAGAAGTAGATTCCTGTTTCTCTCTGATAGTGAGTAACATCTAGGCTATTTTTCTACGCTTTGAACACCATCCTGTTTCTCAGTCCAGATTACTAGTACCAGAAAAAGTGGCACATGCAAAATGTAAAAGCAGAGGAAGTTTAGCATTAAAGGCAAAAATGGATTTCTTACTTTAATTTCTATATTCCCTGACAACTATAATTATTATAACTGCCTTTAGATCTCACTTCAGCAAAATGTTTCTGTTGTCCACCATATGCCTCAGTTCTTCAAGGCTTTCCTCTCATTTCTCTTCTCTGAAAAACAAAAATCAAACGAACAAAAATTACTCACGTTTTATGAGGTAAGGGGACACGGATTGGTAACTAGATGCATGAAGAGTAGTGATGACCTCAGCCTAGTTTATATTTATCCATCCGTTAATTTATTCCGTAACTGCTTAGCATCTGTGATATGCCAGCAGCGGAGAGCCTAATGAAAAGGAAGCAGTGAGCCAAACAGACTTAAAGAGCTTATGGTCCAAAATGGAAGGGAGAAATTAATCAATGCACAAATATGTAAATACAATCTGTGATACATCCTAAGAAAGAACAGTAGAGAGACTGAGAAAACCGAGCAGAGAACTGATCTAGTCTGGCAGAACAGGCTTTTGTGAGGAGGAAAGGTTTAAGCTAAACTTGGAAGGCTGAATAGAATTTAATCAGGTGGAAGGCTGATGTAGGAGAAGTAAGGAGAGTTTCCCAGGTAAAGAGGATAGCAGGTGCCAAGTCCTCTAAACAAGAAGGTATGTCTTTGAAGGATGTTTTTGAAGAATTAAGAGTGAAGGGAGAGCAGAGTAAGAGGGAGATGTGAGTAAATAGTGGAATATATTGCTAGAGAGCCAGGCAGGGCCTAAGCCAACCACATGGGGCTTGTTGACCATGCCCATAAATGCAGCTGAACTGTTTTAAACAAGAGTTATCACAAGGTGTTCTTTGCTTGTACAAGATCATTTCGGTTTTAGATAATAAATTGGTAACAGATAAGAGTAGATATCAATATTCAAGAGGTCATTGCACTTGTCCAGGTATGACATGATAATTTGGACAGAAGTGAAGATGGAGATGAAGATAGGTGGAAAGATGTAAAATATATTTAGAAGGAAAATCAACTGTGTTATAAGATGACGGAAGGCCAGATGTGGTGGTTTATGCTTATAATCACAGCAATTTGGAAGGCCAAAGTGGAAGGATTGCTTGAAGCCAGGAATTTGAGATCAGCCTGGGCAAGACAGTGAGACCCTGTCTCTACCAAAAAACATTAGCTGGGCACAGTGGCTTGTACCTGTTATCCCAGCTACTTAGGGGGCTGAGGTAGGAGGATCGCTTCAGCCCAGGAGGTCGAGGCTGCAATGAATTATGATTGCACCACTCCACTCCACTTTGGGCCCAGAAAAAGATCTGTCTCATACATGAATACATAAATAAAATAAAAAAATAAGGTGGTGGGATTAGAGGGGGTAACTTGGGATGTAGGGGTCGATGATGATTTTAAAATACTAGTTTGTCCATCAGGATTGAGTTTTCTGCTGTTCACTGAGTCAGGAAATGGGAAAGATGAGGTTTTGAGGATTTTGGCCATGTATTTGGTATAATTGATTTGCCAGTGAATTTCCAAAATAGACTTGGCAAATAGTTGGATATATTGATATCAATCACTTTGAGGTGGGAATATGAATATGTGTGTATGTGTGTGTATGTGTGCATATATATGTACATATATATGAGAGTCACTAACATATATCCACTCATTTTGTAATGATATCCATAAAGAGTTGTCGACCCAATTAAGACATTTTCTTGTTTAACTTATTCATAGGTTTTGTTTCCCTATTATAGACAGCTATCAATTGGCTTCTAAATTATTAGATTGGTATGGAGGTGGTGGTGATGGGGTAGATTTGCTGACATGTATAGAACAAATGTTATGTGCTAAGTACTGCACTAAGTACTCTACATATATTATCTTATTTACTTATTCTCATACCTGGGGGCTATTCACTTTTACACGGGGGAGAAAACGGGCTCAAAGAAACTGAATAATTTTATAAAGATCTTTCAGCAACTGAAGTATAATTCTGAGGACCCTTGCACTTTCCACTGTGATAAATTCTTTCTCACAGATTTTGAAACAGTAAATGACTGAATTATAGCCTGTATAATATCCAAATGCAATGTTTCAGATACTGTGTTGGTTCTTCCATTTTAGAATATAATTTAATATTGAATCATATTTTTAAAAAACATGTTACTGGATAACATTTAAGAGAGTGTCAGTTTAAAAATATTTATTCATGAAACTTTTGACAAACACTGACTATGTGTTAAGGAATTCTTATTAGGGCCGGGAGAATACAAATTTCAACAGTTGACACTCCCTGCCCTCAATTTACCCTTTTCTGACAGCAAGAATAAAGAAACACAGTACTCATATTTATCTACAGTTACCTATGTGACTTGCTTTATGCCAATTACTTTACATGGTTTTCTTAGGTAATCCTTATTATGTGATTAAGAGCTAGGTAGGTATCATGTTCTCCATGTTACAGGAGACAAAAATGAAGTTCAAAGTCACACAACTGGTAAGTGGCAGATCTAAGTCTTGGATTCAGTTTGGTTGGAGTCCATATTCCAAATTTGTGATTAGTAGATTCGACTGCCTGTCTCTCTTTTAGACTAATGGTTAAGCAAACCATTTGATGGGTTGTGCTCGTTTTCATTATCCTATAAAGTGGGAAAATGAAGGATGAAGTAATTATGCAAATGAAAATTTCTAGAAAGATAGAAAATAATGAGTTGTATTTAAAGAAATGTTTTACTATTTATTTTCTATTAAGGGAGATAAATGTATACATTCGCTAAGTGTTAATAATAAAATATTATGTCATTTTTTCATGGAATTGAAAATTGAAACCACTGCAGAGAAATGGTATACTTTAAATGTGCTTATTAATTCAGACTCTGAGGAGGTTTCACATATTGCCTTTCACATGAAGACAATGGTTTATTTTGTAGGCTTTGTGCCATGTTCTATTTTAATTCAACTTTGCAGTGTGCAGAACTGTTCCATATTTGTTTTCCTGAAGAACTAGATATTGTCAAAACACAAATCAAATTTTAAAATATTTTTTTCGTTTACTTATTGGGAGTAAATTTGAAATATAGAATATTTCAGTTTAAGTAGCTTATATTCTAAAGTTTTGCTATTGAATTCTCTTGGCTGTCAGTGAAAAAAAAAGCTGTATTCTTATGTAGTTTGATCACTTGGCTACAGTGAATTTCTATTTCTGAAATAGGAAAATGTTAGTGAAAGAGGCCAAGATTCTTACAATAGCTTACAGTTATGGTTTTTATATTTTAAAAGTTCAACATTAATGCTTCATATGAAGTCAAGGGTGTTTATACTATTTAATCAGCGTCTGAAGTTAATGGGAGCTTCTAGTTACCATTGGCTGTCTTTAGAGTCAAATAAGTATATATTGAAAATAAAACCTTTCTCAAATTAAGCATCCTAGTGTTTTCCAATATTTTGAAGCACATCGGTAAATGTATGAGTACGTGACCTTATTCATAATTTCGTATTACAAGAAGAAATTTTGTGTATTTGTACATTAATTACCTACTAGGTGCCAGACACTATGCTTAGGCAGTGTATATATAAAAATGGATGTGGTACAATCTGTGTTTTCAAGAAACTCATAATCGATTGAGGGAGGGGACAAATAAAACAAATACAGATGGTGCCCAAATTACGATTTTCCAACTTCATGATGGTGTGAAACCAATATGCACTCAGTAGAAAGCATACTTCTCGTACCCATACAACCATTCTGTTTTGCACTTTTGGTACAGTATTGATAAATTACATGCGATAGTCAACACTTTATTATTAAATGGACTTTGTGTTAGATAATTTTGCCTAACTGTAGGGTAATGTAAATGTTCTGATTACATAATCTAGGCTAGGCTGAGCTATGATGTTCAGGTTAGATGTTTAAATACATTTTTGACTTACGATATTTTAAACTTACGATGGGTTTATTGGGATGTAACAGCATCATAAGTGCAGGAGCATCTGTCCTCTAAAACTGAAAATTACACAATTAATCAAACAGAATGACCCAGCTTTTTATGACAAAAGGAAAGGAAAGCAAATAATTTAAGAGTAAAAAGAGGGAGAATGGAAGAGAGAGACAGACAGACAGAGAGAGAGATCCATTCACAGAAGCACAAAATATCACCGCTACCCTTCTCTCCAAAAAGAACATTTATTAAGCTCATTCATGGTCACATCTGTTTGTGTACCTATGTGTTAGTGACTCGGGGTGCAAACACAGAAATTAAAGTGTTTTAATAGATATGCATGCTTAATTTAACTACCAACAAGTAGTTTTTCAAAACGATTGCATCAGTTTAGAACCCCAACAGCAGCAAACACAGGTCATATTTTTTCAGTCTCACCAGCACTTTCTATTGATATTATTATTTTAATTTCATTTCTCTTATTTTGTTGTGCAGTTGAAAAGCTTTTTACATACATATTAATCTTTTTTTATTTTCCTATAGTCAACTGGTTATTCACATATTTTACTAAATTTTGTTCTATATATGAATTCTTGGTTAGTTATGTAGTTTGTAATCTTCTTTTCCCAGTGTCTTCTGTCTTTTTAGTTTTCCTATGGAAGATTCTACTTTATAATTTTGATTATATATTTTACAATGCTATGGTCTGAATGTTTATGTCTCCCCACAACCCCAGATTCCTATGTTGAAACCAAGTCTACAGTATGGCGGTGTTGAGGTGGGGCCTTTGCAATGTGGCAGAGATCATGAATGAAATTGTGCCCTCATAAAAGAGGCCTAAGGGAACTTGTTTGCCCCTTCCACTGTGTGAGGATGCAGCAAAAAGATACCATCTTTAAAGCGGAGGAAGCCCTCATGAGACACCCAGTCTGCCAGTGCCCTGATTTTTTATTTGCCAACCTCCAGAACAGTGAGCAATACATTTTTGTTGTTTATAAATCACCCAGGCTAAAGTATTTTGTTATAGCAGCCTGAAAGAACTAAGACATTCCTAAAATATATTTATTAATTTGTGTTTTACTTGGTCTTTAAAACCGCATCCTGTCTTTGTTTATTCCTATTTAATAATTCCAGTATCTGATGTCCTTGGTGGACTCTAAACCTGTTGTTTCATACTCAAGGTGGCATGCAGCTGTGTGTTCTTGGTGCTCATTGGTGCTGAGTTCATCTTGATGTCTTAATATGTAGGAATTGTATAGGCCTAAATTGGAGATGCTGTCCCAGAGAGGATCTATCATCCACTCTTACCACAGGATGATCAAGCAAAGACCACAGAATGCAAAAATGTCGGACTATGCATTTTAATTCATTCACAGTTTGGATATTTTCACAACAGTTGGATTCACTCTGATTCTTTTAAGTGAAAATAAAATCTCTGGAGGAAGTCCAAAAATTTCTGGGAAATACTTGAAAAGATGTTGGTTGCCACAGAAAAGACTTGAATATAGAACATCAACTAAAATGTGTTATAATCCAAATGTTTTAGTGACTTTTAAGAATTGGTTCTTGTGGAAACTCGTCAGCATTGTGGGAAAAAAATGCTCCATATTGAAATGGTTTGCTTGATGTTTGGAGTAATGTTTTCTAAATTTTATGCTGACAATGCTAATTTGCTGATATGTTCTGTCATTTTAAACTGCTTTTTGAAAAAGTGAGATTGATATAATACAAAGACGTTGCAAGTCGTTAAGAAATTGGAGCTCAGAATTAAAACCGCTCACGATAAAAGACTAATAATGATCCAGAGTTCCATGGAAATAAAAAGCCAAAGGAAGACTGTAAACATGTATTTTTCTCTCAGAACATCTGTGACTCTTGTGAGTTTTAGTGTTATAAGTACATTTTGAGGGACTTTGGCTTTGGAAGATCTTTTGCTGTTCAGGGGGCTGATGTACAGGTGACACTGAAAAGGAGATCACTGGGAAGTTCACGGCCAGGTCCTCGTACTTAAGCATAAAGTTAAAAAGAAGAAACTATAATTTGATGACACTGTTAAGTGTGAGGATATAGAGCCTAATGCTTGGCAATTGATGGATAGAAAGAAACACGAGTCAGTAACCTCTGTTTTAGAGCTAGATAGAAGAAATATGCTGAATTGAAAATCTCAGCCTAAACTCACAACCTTTGGGGAGAAAGTTAATTTTTTATTCAGTAGCCACAATGATTTAAATATGCTCTTCTCTTGTGTCATTCTGTTTATCTCCAACAGATTATGGTTTGTGATATTGTGCATCCTAGCCCCAGGTTTTTTTCTCTAATACCATCCTTCACTCAAAGGAGCCAGGGCTCCTTATAGAAAAGGTTATTCCATGTTTGGGACAGGAGTTTTCAAGATGAATATTTACTTGTGATAGATAGAAGTCATGCCTATTAATCACATACACACAAACTAGGAAGGGGTTCAAACCATCTAGTAAGTAAAGGAAAGTGTAAAACTTATATTTGTTTAAGTGATAGAATACCTTTCTATGATTGAGTGGTTTGAGATAATGTTGATATCCATCTGACGTTTAAAAGATATTTCCCTTGTTGAATCGACCTTCTAACAACATAAAATTGAGGGTCAGTGGAAGGAGAAGACCTCAAAGAGGTATGAAATTCAGGCGTAAGTGTGGTTCCCCCAGCTAAATTGTGTGAACCTTTGTTTCATACAATTTAGCAGAAAACATTCAGGAATGTTTTGGAGTTGTTTTGAACTAGTGATTTGTGCTTGGAGCTCAGGCAGGCCTGTTAGAGCCCCTTACTTCCCAGAGGATTTTGGACTATTGGAAAAACTCTATCCCCATCTGGGCACATCCTTTGCTATTTCTGGCTTTATGGATTATTTGTCTATGTAGTTTTCTGCATCTTTTATTAAAAGAGATCCTCTGCATTCTCTGTGCATGCTGACATCTCCCTATCAATAGTATCTTTGAATCATTGTGGCAGGCACCACACTAGATTCCCAAGTGGACTGGACATCAAAAGATCAAGTTCAGAGGCTCAGTTTTAAGGTCAAAAGCCAAAAATAATGTCATGGAAACATACTTTGCATCTTACATTTAGGTAATAAGTCTACCGAGCTGAAACTGTATAAAGATCAAAGCAAGTAAATTAAAATAATCTTACATAGAAAATAATTCATTTTAATGAAAATGTTGTTTGGTATGGTTTGCTAATTAGTTGTATCATGTGAAGTGATACATATCCTTAGAAGGTGAATAAGGAGAGTCGTAGTTATTAAGAAAAATAAAAGACATACTTCAGGACATGTAATAATGAAGAAGGTAAAGTTGAACAGAATTTACTGAAAAGAAACACTATAAAATTAATTGACTAAACCAATAAATAATATTTTATGAATGTGAATACGAATTCACTGAAACACATTGTATATACCTGAAGCTAAAGAAAGGAGGTAAGGAGAAAAGACAAAACAGAAAACAAAACAAAACAAAAACGAGCGATTGAAGAAAGGGGTGAGGTTTGTTTAGCTGAGAGCAAAATGAATTATTTGCCTGAGTACCAAAGAAGAGGAAGGTAGTATTCTAGAAGCTGCAATGCATTCTCCTTAGGGGAAAGTGTGATGTTAAAAGGCTTTACCATCACACTAGAGCAGATAATTAGGCAATTACAACTATTAAATTTGACAGAGCATTAGTTTAAATGCATTACACACTAGAATTCTGAAAGAAGTAACAAATAGTACAATTTTTAGTTAATACTTTTCATAAGTCATTAAGGACAACATGTCACCAGAAGGCCGAAGGGTGTATTCCCATATTTTGGAAAAGAGCTTGTGCATGTAGGCACATGTGTGCATATACTCTCACACACACAAAAGGTCCTGGAAAAAACTCTCACGAAAGCTTGAAAATTTGGAAGTCCTTTTCCTCTTTTATATGCAATTATTGGCAGTGGACTTACAGATATTAACCCACCAATCATCAAAAGACCTTTCAAAAGTAGACAGCAAGTATCATTTCAGAACCTTCTACTTTGATTTATAGGTATTAAAACAGAAACCAAAAGAAGTCACCTTGAAGGCTGGTGGAAAGACCAAGCTTAAGATTTAAGTAATTGACAATTATCAAACATTTGGTAATGCATGATTTAGTAATACTGGAGTCAACTTACAACACTGTCCTCGTCACCTTGCTATAAAAATCTTTCAATGGATTACTGCTGCATTTTAAAAAAGTATGATATATTGCTACACTGAATAATAATTTAATATAATAATCACATACTGTTTATCACTTACCTTCCAAATTCCATGCTTTACAGGTCTCACTAGATCCTGCAAGTATGCATATGAATTGGTATAAAGAACTTTTGAAATAATAGTCGTGTCTGTGTGCGTTGCATCAGAAGTCCCCAACACTTTGGTTCTAAAGATTAGCCACTAGTCGGTGGTATCATTTGCAGCCCTGTCATTATCAACTACCCTCCGGTCAGTGACAGAAAATGGTGGTCATAGTGGATCTTAGCATAATGATTAGACCTATTAAAGATCTTCACTTTTATTGAAGTGCACGGAGGCAGGCTCTTAGGCTGGGTTGAATGTCCAATGGGATAGGGTCCTAGCTTGTTCATCTTTGTGATCTCTTGTAGTATTAATGTACATACTCCGTGTTAGTTCATTGTTTGTTGAAGGAATGAATGAATGCAGGATATTTGCAATATGCTTTTCTGATGTCCTCTATGGATGTTTTTGGGTGTCACGTTATGTATTCCATATCGATTTCTATCGTAGTATTTACAATCCTGCTTTGCAATTTCCTAGTTATACTTTATAAGTCTGCTGTTCCCATGGTCTGGTAACTCTAGTTCTCCCTTAGACATGTGCTTTGCTAATAAGTGTATATTTAGTGTCTGGCACATAGTAGATACACAGTAATTATTTGCTGAATGAAATGCATGTGTTTCATCCTCATATCTATCTGTAAATATATACCTCTCTGTGAACAGTAACAATAATGAATCTATCCATATGTTTAACAAATGCTAACGTTATTTTAGAAATCTGCTATTCCATGGTTAACAGTCAATGGTTGCCTCTCCACGATTTTAGTGATTTTATTCTATTTCTCAAATCTGCTACCACATTTTTTTCTCAGTGCCTCTGTAATTTTTAATGTCAATATGAGGCTATGTGCTCATAAGGAATTCAGTGTGACTTTCTAGAAAAAGCGCTGTGGATTTGTATTTAGGAAACCAGTGTTCTTGTGTTGGGCTTGTTTTGAAAAAAGAAATTAACCTCTCTGAGATGAACATCATCATCTAAAAGAATCCAACTCTGCTAAATTTAAATAACAACTATTCTAGAAAAAACAAATTGAATAAACATTTTTGGACTACTATATAATAACAGTTTACTGACTAAAAGATAGCATTCAAAGAGAGACAGACTTTGCTGGGGTCCAAATACTCTTTAGGGCAGTGCTATCCAGTAGAACTTCCTGCAGCGAGGGAAATGCTGTGTAATCTGCACTGTCCAATACAATAGACGGTAACAGATGCAGCTACAGAACATTTGAAAGGTGTATTAGTCCTTTCTCATACTGCTAAAGGTGTATTAGTCCATTCTCACACTGCTATAAAGATACTACCCGAGGCTGGATAATTTACAAAGGAAACAGGTTGAATTGACTCACAGTTCAGCTGACTGGGGAGGCCGCAGGAAACTTATAATCATGGCAGAAGGAAAAGGGAAACAAGGTACCTTCACCACAAGGCGGGAGGAAGAAGTGCCGAGCAAAGGGGGAAGAACCCCTTATAAAACCATCAGATCTCGTAAGAACTCACTCACTATCATAAGAACAGCATGGGGGAAAGCACCCCCATGATTCAGTGACCTCCACCTGGTCTCTCCCTTGACACATGGGGATTCTGGGGATTGTGAGGATGACAACTTAAGACGAGATTTGGGTGGGGTCACAAAGCCTAACTATATCAACAGGTGACTAGTACAAATGAGGAATTTACTTTTTAATTTAATTGTAATCAATTTGAATTAATAGCTACATTTGGCAAGTAGATACTGTATTAGAAAGTGCAGGTTTAGCGAGACATATACAAGAATAAATAACTGAGCTTGTGATAAGTTTGAAAACAGAGATGCGACAGGGGAAAAAAGTGAAATTTTAAAAGCAATACATAGTATGTATTAAAATTGAGTACTCAAGCATCTGTGTGAAAGTCTTATCTTTTTCGTAGTGTAGAAATGACCTTAGGTAAAGGATTTTTCCAGAACACCTAAATCTGCTTATAACACAGATTTTACCTAAAGATTAGAAAATATGGAGGAACAGGACAAACACAATTGTGATGTTTTATATAGTTGGTTTATGGGATTCTAAAGGACTATTATGATCCCACAATAATGCAAATGAGTAGAGGGATAAAAAAAAATCCTAAAGGTTAGAATCAGAAGCAAGGTACAACATAGATGCTGGCTTAAGAAAATGACAGGAGAAATGATTGTGCAAGTATATTAATGCATTGTAATTCTCAATATAAAATAATTTGGCAAAAATAGAGTAACAAAGTTCATGTTCAGAAATATTTTATAAAGAAAGAGGAGATGGCGAGTCAGAGCAAAGATTCAAATCAATCAAAGTTATTTTGGCCACCATAATGAAGGTGAAGCCCTGTTTGGTTAGTGTGCTATACCCACTTCAGGTAACCACATTATTCTTTGAAAGGACATCACTAAAATTGAAGAGGTAGAATGGAGGGCAACAAAACAGACTTAATATGTGAGAGGTCAGAGTATTATATATGAAGAATGATTATCCAGCTCTATCAAATGTGGCTTCAAAAAAGATGACTAAGAAGAGAACTGCAAGAGGTTTTTTAGGAACAGCAAGGAAAGGTTGGATTGATGACAGCCTGAAAATGAAAGGGGAAAAATGCAACTTAGGAAACATCGCCTCATTGTCAATCAAATGGAAAAGTTTGGGAGGTTGTTGGAGTACCATCACTAAAGGTAGGAAAAGTTGATTAATTCAAAAATTTAATCTTTCCATTGATAAAACTTTATAAAAGAATCTAGAACCATAATGTCGATAATGGCAAACTGAGTAACTAGGTTATGGGATATATAATATATTTAAAAGAACTATAGGTTTAGTTTAGCTTTGTCCTAAACATTTGAAAGGCAAACAGGAAATACAACGTAGAAAGGACATTGATATTGGAACCGGAAAGATTTATATTTGAATTCTCATTCTGCCACCCCTAAAATAGCACTCACAACTTGAGTCAAATTGCTTTACCTCTCTGAATCTCAGCCTTTAAAGATGAAACCATTTCAGGAGACCTACTTCAGTAGAACTATTTCAGCATTTAATGAAATAATATATGGAAACTACCTAGCACTGTTTCTGGGCATTCCTTTGTTTCTTTTAAGTGTGAGCCTCAATTCAGTTGACTGTAATTTACACATACACGCCAACCTGAACAATTCCTTCCGATGTTCATTGAGCACAACCCTGTAAAAGGCATTCTCCTAGGTACCAGCTCTCTAAATATAGGAAGGAGACTGCATTCTTTGCCCTCAAGGAATCATAGTCTAATCAGGGAAACAGACTTATAAACAGTGATTGCAAAAGTCAAACCATGAGAAGAGTTCTAAGCAGTCATGGACAAGTGCTTTGGGAAAAGAGAAAGACAAGATTAGGAGGGAACAAGCAGGATAACATGTACTAAATAAAATTGGATAAACTATTTTATTTCGATATTAGTGGGTCCCTCTCACTTCACTAGTTTTAAGAGTTTATTTATTTACTTCTTTCACACATATTTAATTAGCACCTACTACAATCCAGTCTCTGGAACACGAAGATAAAAGAGATAGAATGGTACTTGCCCTCACTAAGTTTATAATCTGGTCTAAAATAAATTGGAGAGCTGTGCCAGCCCTTATTTCAAGATTGTCCATATAGGACGTGTGGAACCCAGGGAAAATGTCATGTCATGGCCCCCATGTCTTACAATGTTAGGTTAAAAGGAGCCTCAGGCTAGGCACAGTGGATCATGCCTGTAATCCCACTGGTTCAGGAGGCTGAGACAGGAAGATTGCTTGAGGCCAGTAGTTTGAGACCAACCTGGGCTACATAGCAAGACCCCATCTATTAAAAAAAAAGTATCCTCAAGTGCAAATCTGAAAGCTTCCATGAAAGGCAATTTACAGACTGATGGTGCATACATGAAAACAGGGAGGGTCAGTCCTTTGTTGCCTTCCTAGTCTAGTCTTTGATACCTCAATACTAAATAAATATTTGTTTCATAAATTAATAAATACCTGAAAATATATAAATTAAAAGGTTTATATTTTCATCCTGAATTGTGCATTTCTAGTAATTTCTATTGTAATAATTGTTCTTTCTGTGGAGGCTGACATTTCAGTTGCCCTCTTCAGAAATCTGATATTTATGAGGAAATTCAGAGTCCTATTACTGTAAAAAGTAACTAAACATTGAGTTTACACTATATTTTCCCTTTATCCATATACACTCTGACTTCTTTCACAACCTGACTGAAACATTTACGTCAAAAAATGATATTTAATGAGCAGGAAGAAAATGTTTTTCTTTTTTTTTTTTTCTAACTACCTTGCCATTTCAGATTCAAATGCCCTTCTTTGTCTTCTTGCCCAGAAAGCCATAAAAAGCAGGTAGTGCTAACAGCCGTTAGAATTACCTAGCATAGTGAAGGCCACGCAAATACTCAGCAAGATTTATTCCAAGATGGCTGCATTTAATAAACCACCCAAATCTAAGTTGAATTATCTATGGACCAAAACTATAAAATATTCTAATAAATTGCCGGTGCTTAAAAATATATTTGTAACAGTTAAGAAGAATCCTAGTGCACTGAAAAAACGATCAAGGGGATTGATGTTATATTTGAAGAGATTCAGAGATCAAATACAGTTTTCCTAACCCTCAGGTACACTTGAGATTCTGAGTGTGTTAATTAAAAATTATATGTTACATGTTTTTTAATTGTTGATTGATTTATTGGGTAGCCTCTGTAATCTAGATTAATTTTCCTCTTGTTTCTTGTAGATATCTGTAACTATTTTAATGAGTCAACACATGTTCCTAAAATTTTCCCCAGCACATGGCTGTAACACTTATACTTTGCTCTATTCCTCTCTTTCTCTAGCACTTTTTAATTAATTTGAATATTAACGATCTAATGCCTGTATTTTTGGTCTCCTTAGATAAAGAAAATAGGATTTGAACTCAATGTTGGCTTACTTATCTTTGGATTGTCTAGTAAGAAAGCAACACAAAATTGTGAACACTTTGTGACTTGTTTGGTATCATTTGCTCATTATTTCTGGAAAGACAATCACAGATAATACTATGGGATACAATGAAGGACTAGATGAGGTTTAATACATTAAATAATGTCTTTTTCTTCTAACCATGATTAGTTGCAAGGTCATCAGAAACTCTCTCAAATAAGGAGACTCCAGAAATAGTTTAAGATCTCAAATTTGAGCTGTGCTTAAATAGTGAATTGTTCAGAATCGGTTTGAGTTACAATAAATACTTGGGGTTTGAGAGACCCAGATCCCAGTCTCTTTCTTGTTTTTGCTGACAGACTGTCTCTCTGGATGAGTCATTTAACTCTTTGATTCTTTTCTTGTCTGAGTGTCACAGGGTGAATGATCTGCCTTGTTTCTTGTTAAAAGGAATAAATAAACTTTGCTGGGTTTTTCAAAGGATAATTAAATCCAATTATTGAATGCCATTGAAAACAAATGCAGTAAGACAAATGAGGAAGGCTTTGTCATTATGACAGCTGGAAAATACAAAACATCAAAATATTGTTTGTGCTGCCTGCAGTGTTAAATATTGTAACTGACTTTCTTTCACTCATTCAATGGATGCTTTTGCAGACACTAGGTAGGCAAAACTCATTTTAATTTTCTAAAAATAAGTGATTTTGTATGCATTAAAAATCACTAGGAGATCATAAGTGCAGTGTTCACTTTTGAGCTCTTTTACCTGCAGTGGTGATATGTTTGCACGAACCAAAGAACTATCTACAGTCTGAACTGATTCCTATTGTGATTGAAAAGTTTCTGAGACAGCTGGTCATGATTATTAAAGGCATAATATGTGACTGAAGAACAGGAAGAACAGATGTCTTATGCGTTTGAAGTTAACTGGTCTGTTTAGGACTCAACCTTTGACCTTATCCTTATGAGTACTCAGAACTGGTCAAATTAACTGGTCCCATTTTCTTATCCTCATAGCCACCAGGGAATATTCTTAGAGAAAGGATAGAATGTAACAGGTGTTATGATCTCTACTTAGGGGCCATTGATCGTCTCAAGTCCACTTTTCCTAAGTCGCAAGAACATAAAACCTAGTGAAATATTTTAGTATTGGGATATCAGTTGTATTTTATGATGCTTTTGGCCGAATAAGAATATTGTATTTTAAACTTTCTAAGGCTAAATTTTAAATGACCATAATTTGACTTGTCTCCTATAATTTAGATTTCATTCTGGTAGATAGCTAACATTAAAACGGCAAACGCCCTTAATATGCCTATGGGGAAATGAAGTTTCTTCTCCATCCCAAGACAGCAATAAAATGCAAATGGAAAGTGCTTGCATCCTAATTCTGAACTGGAGTAAGAGGTGATAAGAAAACTTACTCGATAAGGTCCAACCACACAAGGATGATTTTCTGATATTAGATGTATTAGGGAGTTGCTGCCTAAGAGTGAAATTATAAAAGAAGAAATTAAGTACCATTTTATATATCCCTGGCAGCTAAAGTGGTTTAGAATTGTTCGTGCCTCTATCCCTAAGATGATAATCCAGTTACAATAGTATGCCTGCCTTATATACCATTTGATTTATAAAGATCAGGCTGACAAAGAGATGTTATGACAGAGAGTACTTTGAAAAAAGTGTATCTTCAACGTGGAAGCCCTTCTCAAGTATAAGCAACAAGGTCAGATTAGAATAAAAGACTAAGAATTTTGACGATGCTGGTGTCTTTCACATGAGGGTCTCCTTCTTTGATCTGTGACAAAAAAGAAAAGTACTTCATCTACTGTGTGAAGTGTGATCCTAGAATGTATTCCAAGATGGATGCATTCTCCTGCTCTATTTCTGAGTATTCTTGAGTAAAATGTATGCAACCTTATTACCTATAGCAACTATTCAACTTTAATGGGAAAATGACAGTAATCAATATTGAGCATCAATTCTGGTTAACATTGATCCTAACCATATGTCTTATTTTGCTTAAAAGCTAGCAGTTAATATGAAAGTCATTGTATGTTTTTCTATTTACATGTGAATACAAATACGTGTATTTCATTTTGAAAATGTTTTTTACCTAGGTTTTTCAGTGCATTGAAGTTTCTTAGGATCCTATAGTTACTTCAAAGTAATATTAATCCCAGTCATTTCCCTTTACCTAAACTAACTGTGGAGGTTTGTGCTCCTTGATGTCTTTATCTCACTTCCATAGTTAGATCTACTGAAATTCTAATCAATTGCTTTAACTGTCTCAGATTTCAGAGTTTAAGAGAAGAATCTTCATGGCTGGTTTGCATGAAAAACTAAATATCACTTTATCATATATATTTTCATTAAAAATAAGTTTGTTAATATAATATTGACATTATTTGGTAAAATAGGTAAAATAAAGTAAATAATTTTAAACCTAACTACTGATTAAAATGTCATTCTTCATTTAATGTGTTACATGACCCTATATACTTTAAGCATTTACATTTCTGTACTCTTTTGAATAAAGATACTTCAGAAGTTTTGGAAAAATAAGAAAATGGAGTAAAAGTGATTGAACTTACTACTTATACGAGTCATTGGGGGAAATCAATGACCAAAAGTTAGGCAAAAAAGAATTCAAGCTCTAGTTCTCCCACCTCCTAAATGTGTGACTTCAAATGAATTACTTCACTTCTGTAAATTTAGGATAATATAGTCTCTGTAATAAGTTTCTTGTCAGAATTAAATACAATCATATATAAATAAAATAAAATCATATAAAGGAATATCTCTCACTTTCATCATCATCATCATCATCATCATCATCATCATCATCATCACTCCTGTCAAATTTCATGTAGGTTCTCTTTCATTTAAGTGTGTTCTTAATATAATACCCCTTGTATAAAAATGCAATATAAAAATGCAATATTAGAAATGTAGAATGAATGTAGGAAAATGACAAAAAACTTGGAAGCCCTTTTTAAAAACGTGGTTCCATTCAAAGATTTTTCAAGGATAAAGATTCTGCTTAGCATTGTAACCCATGTAGAGCTACAAGTTCTCTCTCTTTCTCTCTCTCTCTCTCTCTCTCGTGTGTGTGTGTGTGTGTGTGTGTGTGTGTGTGTATGTGTGTATGTATGCTTGTGTGAAGTAGGAGGAGGAAGAAGGAAAAGAGATTGGAAAATAGAAAATGATCTCTCTAACTCAGTCTACCTCACCTTTTTTCTCCCATGGGGAAATTAGGCCAAGCAGAGAAAAACAAGCTTAGGTAAAAGCCAAAAGGCCACTGTGTTACTAATTGGGTAAATAAACAGTATGTTGTAAACCTTGTTAATTTGATATCAGGATCATTCAGAATAGCATGAAATTTGAAATAACTGCAATCCTTCAGCCCTATTAGATAAGATTTCCTCCATTAAAATCAGTCATTTAATCTAAAGTACAAAAATATGTATAATTTGAGGTGGAAATTGGTTCCCAAGGGTACTTTGAGTTGCTAAATTAGTTAGATAACTTGAAGTGAATGTCACTAAGCAGCCATGCATTAGCCATAGTGAAGGAATGATCTGTGAACCACTCTGATTACTTGTCAACAGCAGAAGAAAGAGAGTGACTTAGACTATAAAGGAAGTAACCTTTGTAGATGACTTCCTCATATTGACAAGTAATCTGAACAATTTATTGTGTTTCTTTGAAGGTTCATACATACTTAGTTCTCATGCAGGTTTAATGAGATACAGACATTTGATACTCAAACCCTTTTGACTCAAAATTGCCCTTCTATTCTAATTAATTAGGTTTTATGGTATTTTTATTTGTTTTCTAGTCTCCTTTTTGGCCATAATTAAAAGAGACAGTATGATAAAGTGGCTGTTTTCTTTGTGCATGCACATTCCCTGATGTTTGCAAGTTTAACGTGAGCTACCAGATAAGAGCGTGGCACATTGGGTTGGAACATGCATTAGGTTCCAGATATCAAAGTTAGCTTTAGTTTGACTTTGTGAGATTCTAAAAGCAGCTGTGCTTTGTTGCACTTGCTTAGATCCCAATAGTGATTTAGTTCTGAGGATTATATATTTGTCTCTTATGTGTCAAAAGTCTTATCCCTTGCGACTTTACAACTCTGTTTTTGTATTTAATGTAAAAGCATGATAGCTTTGCATTGATGATTGTCAGCAGTTGCTATTTATCATCTGTCAAAAGTTTTTCTCATGGGAAGGCAGAAAATCAAATGGATTATGACTGTTTTTTTAGTTGCTTCAAGGAATCTTACATGACACAAGGCAAGAAAAAAAAAGAAATTGTAAAATGATTCCTTGACAAGTAACTTAACATTCAGATGAATCTGTGATTTTATGCACATAGCAGCACTGTCATTCACCCTGACAAAATAGCACATTTTAAAATGTTATGTCAACTTGCTTATTTGACCTCTAGGTTGCTTTACCACCTGGCCTGGTAGTTACATAGTTTTGCAGTTACTTATGTTTCTCGTGAAACCATAAACTGAGTGGTTTGATGGCACATGACAAATGTGAAAGAAATACAGCTAATGGATTTTTATCCTCTTAGACTTCCATCTGATTGCTGAGATTATTATTAAATTTTGGTGACCTGTCAAAATCAGGGAAGCCAGCTCATTGAAGAGATCAGTGGAATTTTAGTGAATAATTTTTATTCACCTGAAATATAGGCGTACATACTATGTTACATTCGCTGATAGAAAAAAATGATAATGTGTGTAAGAGGAATCAACCACATAGACATGTTGGAATAAGAAACATGCACACCTTATAGAACTGTATGAAAATGAAAATAAGAATTATGTATTAGGACTACTCATCTTTACCAATAGACCTGGAATTAATAGGATTACAGGTTACCTTGAAATGTGTCTTGTCAACTAGATTTTGTTTTAGAGAGGAACACAGAAATACGGTCTAGCCCAGAGTTTCTCCAAATTAACATAGTCACGTTTGCAATGGGAAGCTGTCTTGGGCATTATAAGATGCTCAGCAACAGCCCTGACCTTTATTTAGGTCCTTACCTAGATGCCAGTGGCACCACCAAATTGTGACAACCAAAAATATCTCTAATGATTGCCATATACATACTAGGGTCAGAACTTCCCTGGTTGAGAACCATTGTTGTGGAGGCAGGAAGGTAGGAGTTTATTCATTTCTTTGAGACAAAGTTTTGAATGTATTTTTCTTGTCTTGGAATTATAACCAGTACTCTAAACAGAAAAAAATGGCCAAGTACTTCATGTTTTAAGTTCAAGAAGTCACCATGAGTTGGGGCAAACTGCTTGCCTGGAAATCAGTGTAAAACTAGTCCCATTACAAACTCATTTGCATGCTATACCCCTAACCCCGACAGCCTATGCTCAATAGGCTAATATAAAAAGAAAACCAATAGCAGAGATAAATTTTATTTATTTTTTCTTCCTTTCTGTCTCTGTCTTTTTTTAGGAGCTCAAGGTTGATGGTAAAATGCTAGACTCTCTCTTTTCCTGGCAGAGAAAAGATTACTTAATCTTCCCCTACGATGAAGGAAAGTTTTCCAAAAGAATCATTTCTAGGTATAGTGTGTGACTGCAATTAGTGGAGACTAACATTCTATTCCTCAACTCTATGTTTGTTGGGTTGTGAAGCCTTTAATCTCACCCTCTTGGAGTGGAATATATTGCCATGTCTGGTGTCTGGTAAAGCATTCTGGAAACATAGATGTGATAGCATATTGTCCTTTTCAGTTCCATTTTTTATTATAAAGTAGAAAAAAGAAACTATACTTGTTATGCATTCTCTAAGATTTGGGGGCACTTTTGAATATCAAAACTGTCTAATTCTGGTCTAAGGATATCAATAGCTGGAAAGTCAAGAGTCCTTACAGATATCACAATGTTGTGCATCTTGAAAAAGGTGGAGGTAATCCCTGCCCCAGTTTGTTGTTATACAGCTTCCATGACTGTGAGAGTTGTTCCATATCTGTATGGACACCTGATATTACGGATACCAAGGAGACATGGAAGTTGTAGAACAATAAGGTGGGGCATAGCCTGGATAGCTGCTTGCCAAATGATGGAAAACTCATCTTGATAAAATGCTTAGAAGCCTAGAACTTAATGATAGAGGGAAGCATGTTAAGACCACCACATATGGAGCCTCACGTGGATCCAGAATGAACCAGAGTGAATCCAGGCACACCACTCCACCACCATATGTGACCCGGCAGGCAAGGAGACCTCCTCTTCTCCTGTCATGGCTTCCTTTCCCCAACATTGAAGCAGAAAGCTCCTAGAAAGTTTAATTCTGCAGGAACCTATTAATTATGCTCAAATTGTTTTCCCAACTGATAAGAATCCTGTTAGGAAAGTTGCTTTGGCAATTGTCTATAGTTGAGCTTTCTGTCAGAAACATGTTATGTTGACAAATCTGAGGTCTACAAAACTGTCTCTCTCTTTTGTTACTTCTTTCATGATGACATGACTTGTGCTCAGCAGTTATGTCTGTTAGTCTTATGAATTCAGGCATGACTGGATATTCAACTTTGGGCACAGAGAACTTTTCTGGAACCAGCCATTGGCTGATCCTTTCAGTATGATAACATTTTTCCTTTATCTCTTTGACTCTTTTTTTAATATTAATTTTCCTAAGGGTGGGGGGGGAAACCTCTTTCTTTTCAAGCTGTAGCTCCTCTTTACAGAGGATGCATATGCCATCTGTATATTGTCCATGTACTTCCCCCGTGTCTCCTTAATCTGCCATTTCCAAAATTCTGTCACTCTCTGTTTATACTGATTTTGCATTACAAAAACCCAGGGAACCATCTGGTAAGAGCAGAAAATCCTCTTTAGAATAGGGCAACAGACTAAAAGTGCAGAGGTCAGAACACTCATTAGCATATAAAGAAAGAAGAACTATTTGGAGTAATACATTGATAATTTTCCACCACATCTTTTCCGGTGGGAATTTGTGGCCCCTGAAAAGAGAGAAACAGTATTTGAATGTTCTCCCCAGACACGCTCTCTATTTATAGTCCATTACTCATTTCCGCCTTTTTCTATGTGGAATGTGCACGTTACGTCTCATATCTTTTTGCAGTCATCCCTGGTTCAGGTCATGGTAATACCTGACTTTCACAACTTTGAGAGTAGGTAATTTGTGCCCCAAATATTCCCCTCCAACAATAATGGCTAATATTTCTTGAGTAACTACTATGTGTAGACATTTAGAATTTGTGTGTATATGTGTAGACCTTTAAATGTAACATGTATGTAGACAAATGGGTGAAACAACGGTACAACTTGATGAATCTTCACAAAATAAATCCACCTATGTTAACAACCTGTTTTATCATGTTCCTCTCCTAACACTAACACACAATTACTATCCTCATCCCCAAATGTAGTCTTTACCCTGATTTCCAACACCGTATATTAATTCCGCTTCCTTTAGAACTTTATATGAATCCAGTCATACTGTGTTGTACTCTTTTGTGTCTGGCTTTCTTAACTCAACATTATTATTGTGAGATTATTATTGTTATATGTTTATGCATTCTCATTACTATAAAGTTTATTTATTACTTCTATTTCTGCTATTATGACTATTAATGTAGGACCATTCTTGTACATGATTTTTGGTGAAATATTTGTTTTATCTATACCTAGGAGATAAATTGTTGAATTGTATTACTACCAGTTTTCCAAAATGATTGTACAATTTATACTCCTAATTGCAATATATGAGAATTTAGTTGTTCCACATCTGTATCAACACTTGATATTATGTCTTTTTTAATACTGGCCTTTCTGGTAGGTTTTTTTTTTAATCTAGCTGTGAAATTAATTACCATACACTTTACGACTACTGTTGTAGAGTGCCCTTTTATAGTTTTTGTGACTGCCAATATTCTCTTTCGTGTCACTCAAGACTTTTGTTCACCAGTTTACTAAGATATCAGCATTTTTCATATTGATTTAAATAATTATTTTCGGGGGTGATGGATATATGTGAATACTTTGTCAAACACATATTTTAAATATCTATTTATACTTTGTTCGTGCTTTTCACTTTTTTATTGTGTTGTTTAATTAAAGAATGAGTTCTTGATTTAAATATAGTCAAATTTAACACCTTCCTCCTTCCTCTATTTATGGTCATTGCGTTTATGTCCTTGCCTACCTCAAGACCAAGAGTAAATCCTTCATATTTTCTTCCAGAAGGGTTCTTGTTTTCCCTTTCATTTTTAATCTTTAGTTTCACAATCCATGTGCAATTGGCTGTTTTGCATAGTAGGAAGGGTAGGTTGACATTTGTTTTTATACGTAGATCTAATCGAGCCGGTACAATTTATTGCAAAGATTCAGTCTCCACTGCACTGTGCTATCACATTTGTAAAATAGGTAAGTGGCAGTCCTATGCGTAGTCTCTTTCTGGATTTTCTCCTCCACCAGTCTATTTGCCTATTCTTATTACAGTTTCTTAATTATTATTGCTTAATAATGCATCTTGATATCTGGCATGTGTGTTCGTTTTTCTTCAAATGTCTCCAGTTTTGCTCTTTTTCATGCTTGTCTTTCATCTTTTTTGCCCCTTACATTTCCATGTAAATTTTTTAAAACGCTCCTTAACACTTCTTCCCCATTCTTTAAAACACATATATACACATTTTCAAAAAAAGTCAAGATCTTTGTTGAAATTGCAACGCATGCATTAATCATTTTAAAGAAAAATTGATTTTTTAATTTAAATATTTGGCCTTCCAATCCATCAACATAATACATTTTTCTATTTCTTTAAGTTTTCTTTAGTTTCTTTCATTAACATCGTCAGTGCTTAAGCAAAGTGTACTAAAATGTCCCACTATTATCTGGACTTTTAAATTTCTCCTTTTATTTTGGAAAATTAGTAGGGTATGTTATTAAGTGTGTACAAAGTTTTCATATTTATGTTTTCCTAGTAGATAAATTTTGTTATCATTATGAAATATCTCACCTGAATGCTAATGATGCTTTTTGCTTTGAAGTGTAACTTTGACAGATATGAATAAAATGGCACCAGATTACATTTGCTAGTGGTTACATGGTGAATCCTCTTCTATTCTTTTACTTTTACATTTCCTGAGGTGTGTCTTTGTAAGGACTGCAGAAGTTTGTTTTTGTCTTTGATTTTAGTCTTGTTTGAGTGGGTCTTTTTGTTGCAATTTTAGTCCATTCGATATTGTTGATATAATTGAATTTATAACTACTTCTTGTCTATTTGTTTTCTGTTTGTCTCCTCTGTTATACGTTCCTTTTTATCACTTATCTTGCATTTAAAGAAAATTAATCAGGTATATATCCTTTAAAATTTTTTATCCCTAGATTGTTAACTTAGAGATTACATCTTCTGTAATTTATTAGAATCTCATATAAACATACTTATAGCTTTTCCCACACAATGCTAAAACCTTCAAATAATTTAACTCCATTTGTCTGTTTCCTCTTATTATGTTATTATTGTCATACATTTTAATTCTAAATACTATTAAACTCAACAAAGCATTATTATTGTTTTGGGCAGTATATATATATATTTGGTATGTATCAGATATTTACTATCCCTTTTGTTCTTTTTCTGCTTTTCCTTTCTGTGTTTCTGTCTAGGGTCACCTTTTTTTCTGCTTGAGGAATTACTGTGGTCTGCTAAAAGAAATCCATCAGTACTTTTCTTTTTTGTCTGAAGATACATTTTCTCTTATCCTCTGAAGGATATTTTTATTAAGCATAGAATTTTACACTGGTGCTTATTTCTTTTCAGGACTTTAAAGGTCTTTTTCCTATTGTTTCTTTACTTTCATTATTTCTGCTGGGAAGTTAGCTGTGAGTTTCATAATTGTTTTTCATAATTGCTTTTTAAAATTGCTAGTTTTTCTTGTTATTTAATTGTTTTTCGTTTTTAATTGCTTTACTGTAACATCCTTAGGTCATGGTTTTACATGTATTTACCCTACTTAGACTCTGTAGACTCTCTGTGGCTTGAGGTTTTTCTTCAATTTGGGATAAAACTCAGTCATTATCTTTTCAAGTATTACATCTGCCCCATATTGTCTTCTCCTTCCTAATATCCTAATTATACATTACCAGCTATCATATATCTGAGGAACTTGTTTCTGTATTTGTATCATATTTACCAGCTATCATATATCTGAGGAACTTGTTTCTGTATTTGCAATCTTATTTCCTCTATACATCAGTCTAGATATTTCATACTAATACATCTTCCAGTTCAATGACCTCCTCCATATCCAATATGCTGTTAAACCCGTTTATTGTGTTCTTATTTTAAGATGCTGTATTTTCCAGTTCTAGAATTTATGTGGTAAAATGCTTCATCTGATCATCTATCTTCTTGAATATGTTAATTATAGTTTTTCTAAATTTTACATCTATTATCTCTAATTCCATATTACCTGTGAGTTCCTTTCTGTTGCCTGTTTTGTAATTCTTGGTCCTGCCTATGGGAGTGTGCTCATTTTTAACTGAATATCAGACATTTTGTATGAAAAATGATCTATCATCTATTCATCTATCTATCTATCTATCTATCTACCTACCTACCTATCTATCTCAGAGACTGTTCACCTGTTTTCTGGCAGATCTCCATCATTCAATTAGAGTCTGAGCTGATGGGGAATTGGGTTGAACTCTTCGTAAAGTTCAGTCCTTTCCTAAAGCGCAGTCCTCCAGTATTTCCAACTGACACTCTGAGGTATTTACTGGAGTCCTTCCTCTTATGGTCCTGAACGATAACTTTTGTTTTTCTAGTGTCGCAATAGAGTCAAAAACTCTGCTCAGTTATGCACTGACTTATCCTTGTTTTCTCATATTCTTTCCTGTTAATTAAAAAATTGAGAATCAGAACACTGATTATCAGAGGCTGGGAAAGGTAGTGGATATAGGGGATGAAGAGGAGATGCTTAATGGCTACAAATATATAGTTAGATGGAGGAAATAAGATCTAGTGTTCAGTAGTACAATAGAGTGAGTAGACTTAACAATAATGTATTGTATACTTCAAAATAACTAGAGGAGTGGGATTGAGATGTTCCTAACACAAAGAAATAATAAATGTTTAAGGTGACGAATAGCCCAATTACCATGAATCAATGATTACACATTGTATGCTTGTATCAAAATATCACACATACCCCATAAATATGTACAACTATTATGTATCCATAATTCTTTTAAAAAGCCATGTTCTCAACACACACACACACAAATTGGTAGATAAATCAGGGAGAAAACTGATTTGGACTGTTAGTTTCACTCTTTTCCTCCTTCTCTTTTCTTTAGGCTCTGAAACCCTCAACTTTTATAATGCTTTTAAATTGGGAATTATTAACCATTGTTGTGACATGAACATCTTTGTTAACCTGATAAGATCTAAGGGCAGCTTCTCAGAATAATAAGTGTACCAAATAAAGTGATGTGGTTACAAAAAGGAATTAATCGTATTGAAACGCTATATCAAAATACATGTATATTTTAAAATTTAGGGTTATAATATATGTGCTTCCTTATTTTGTATTAGTAAAATCTAGCAGCAGATCTAACAACTATCATAATTTTGAGGTAGCTTGTATTAGAGGGTTCTCTAGAGAAACAGAACCAATAGGATAAGATGCGTGTGTGTGTGTGTGTGTGTGTGTGTGTGAGGGGGAGAGAGAGAGAGAGAAGAGAGAGGAGATAGAGTTCTATTAAGAGACTGGTTAATGTTACTGTGGAAACTGGCAGGTTCAAAGTCTGCAGGATAGGCCAACAGGCTGGAGAACCAAGTAAGATCTGATGTTGTAGTCCAAAACCAAACCCTATCTGCTGAAGGCCTTCAACTGATTGGATGAGTCTTATCCATATTATGAAGGCCAATCTGGTTTACTCAAAGTCCTCTGATTTAAATGTTAATTTCATTAAAAAAAAAAAAAAGCCTCGGCAAGGTGCGGTGGCTCACGCCTGTAATCGCAATACTTTGGGAGGCCAAGGGGGTTGGATCACTAGGTCAAGAGATCAAGACCATCCCGGCCAACATGGTGAAACCCTGTCTCTACTTAAAATACAAAAATTAGCTGGGAGTGGTGACACATGCTGTAGTCACAGCTACTCGGGAAGCTGAGGCAGAGGAATTGCTTGAACCCAGGAGGCAGAGGTTGCAGTGAGCCGAGATCACACATTTGCACTCCAGCCTAGTGACAGAGCGAGACTCTATCTCAAAAAGACAAAAAACAAAACAAAACAAAACAAAACAAAAACAGCCTCACAGAATCATTCAGAATGTTTAACCAAATTTCTGGGCCCTATGGCTCAACCAAGTTGATATATAAAATTAATCATTACATAGGATTAAGCATACATCATATTTTAAGATACTCACAATGAGCATAATATGAAGTAAAAGCATCTGTAGTTTTACTGTTACAATCATACATACTACTAAATTAGTGCAGTTTGGGTTTATATTTATAATTGAAGAAAATAACATATGTTACTTCGATATCAATGAAAAGAAACAGCAAAATTATTTTTTCCCATTCAAGTTCACAAACTCCATAAATTCTGTCCATGGACCCCTATTAAGAAACTTTGCCATTTTTTCACTCCACTTTTTTGATTCTATAATAGTTTTTTTTTTTTAAATCATTGACATGCTACAAGCTATTTTATCATAGGCAAAATGAAAGTCTTATTAGACATTTTTATATAAATTAACTACTTTAATCCTCACAATAAAATCCCATGGGGTCAGTTATCATTTTTAGCTTACATATTAGGAAACTGAGGTATTCAGAGAATAACCAATCAGACTGTCACAGCTAGGAATTTTCAGAAGTAGGATTTAAACTGAAGTTGGTCCTGGAGCTTGTTGGTCTTTTACTCTAGAAAAAGCTAACAACATTAGCATATCTGTGGGGAATCCAGTTTGAATTAGGCAGAGATTTCGAACTAAACACAAGAAGTATTAGCAAGAAGTTAACCCCCTCTATTCATTTAAACATAGCCTTAACTTAAAAAAAAATTAAAAGTCAGAAAAGCATAAATTGACTGCCAGTTAATATTGCAAAAACTTTATTTCTAGTTTGCCATATCCTAAAAAGTGGGTCTCAGACTTCCTTTGTTAATTAAATAATAAAAGCACCTTGTAATTTCTTTTTTTTTCTTTTTTTTGAGACGGAGTCTCTCCCTGTCACCCAGGCTGGAGTGCAATGGCACTGTCTCAGCTCACTGCAACCTCTGCCTCCTGGGTTCAAACGATTCTCCTGCCTCAGCCTCCTGAGTAGCTGAGATTACAAGCACTCACCGCTATGCCCAGCTAATTTTTGTATTTTTAGTAGAGACGGAGTTTCACCACGTTGGCCAGGCTGATCTTGAACTCCTGACTTCGTGATCCACCAGCCTTGGCCTCCCAAAGTGCTGGGATTACAGGCATGAGCCACTACACCTGGCCAGCACCTGGTAATTTTATCTATTGTTGATAACTGCAGTTCTGCAACAGAGCATTCTCCCATAATTTGCAACTTTGACTTTACTATAGTTCCTATAACATATCTGATTTTATAATGTTATTTCAAGATGCAACATGGAGGATGGATGGATTACTGTCCCTCTTTAGCTTTGTTACAATAGTCTCATAGTCATGGTGAGCCTTGTGCTTGATTTAGGCTTAGAATAAGTTCTATACTGTATCCTTAATTCCCATTATTATTCTAAGCCTAAATCAAGCACAAGGCTCACCATGACTATGAGACTATTGTAACAAAGCTAAAGAGGGACAGTAATCCATCCATCCTCCATGTTGCATCTTGAAATAACATTATAAAATCAGATATGTTATAGGAACTATAGTAAAGTCAAAGTTGCAAATTATGGGAGAATGCCCTGTTGCAGAACTGCAGTTATCAGCAATAGGACAGAACTGAGAAAAGAGCGAAGTGTGAAATTAAAAAGGAAAACTGGAGAGATATCTTGTAAAATGCACACACCAACAACAATCAGTAGCTGCTAAAACTATTGAAGAAAAAGTTGCAGAGAACAGAATATTCACTGGTGAATAGACATCATCTCGACATTATTTGCTGACTGCAGTGGGACGAATAGGTATTATGGACAATCTAGATTGAAATTTTGTTTGAGAAAAACATGCAACTATTAACAAAAATATTTGGGAAGGGAGACACCTGGAGGAATTTTAATATGAATTGGTTACCAGGAATAAAACATAATGATATACATGTGTCAAATTACAGTTTGGGTCACTTGCTTGCCACTATGATGTATGTTAGAGGCGTGTGGGTGTGCCTGCTGTTTGAGTGTGCAATAGGGAGAGGTAGGGACTGATAGAATCTTTCCAATGGACTCCTTTAGGATCATGTGCCCTGAGAGAGAGAGTAACAGACAAAAGAGAGATGAGATGTTGAGTATGTAAAATAATATATTTATATACCATTCCCTCATGTTATAGGTTCCATTTTCTGGAGTTTGTTCTACCATTTCTCCCATCACTCTGCTTCTCAACTTCTTCTTTCTGGAGATGCCAGAAGAAAACTCAAAACCTCTCTTATACGCAAAATAATAATAAACTTTCAGATCATGCCAATTTCATTTTTCACAACCAAAAAGGATTTTCAAGTTATTTTCTTAAAAAAAAATGTAAAATAAAATTAAAAAAAGCATGTGCCCTGAGTCTCCAAACTTACCGGCAAAAAAACAAGCAGAAAGCTTTGAAATTTGAGCCTTGAAATAAGTGGCTTCTTCTACCACCTACAGTCTTTGGGTAGGAAGTGGGGAAGCATAAAAATCCTTTCTTCCTTTGTCTAATAAAAATTACAAGTTTTGGCCAGACACCGTGACTCACACCTATAATCCCAGCACTTTGGAAGGCCCAAGCAGGAGGATAGCTCTAGCCCAGGAGTTTGAGATCAGCTTGTGGAACATGGCAAGACCCCATCTCCACAAAAAAACATTTCAAAATTAGATGGGCATGGTGGTATGTGCCTGTAGTCCAAGCTACTCAAGAGGCTGAAGCAGGAGGAAGACTTGAACCCAGGAGGTCAAGGTTGCAGTGCACTGTGATCACACCACTTCACTCCAGCCTGGGTGACAGAGTAAGACCTTGTCTGAAAAAAGAAAAAAAAATTTTAAATCCTAGCTGCTAAGGTTCCCTATCATCTAATATCTTTAGTGTTTGTATACTGCTAATTATGCATGATCATAAATGTTGTATGCATTTCTAGTTTCTGAAAGTTACTGGCATGCTATGATTTGGATAAATAGACTTTCTTTTTAAAATTTTTACTAATATATTTAGGGGGTACGAGTGCAGATTTCTTTCATGCATATATTGCATCCTGTTGAAGTCTGGCCTTTTAGCGTGCCCATCACCCAAGGAATGAACGTTGTACCAAATAGATAATTTTTCAGGCTTCCCCCCACTCTCACCCTCACATGCTTTGTAGTCTCCAGTGTGTATGGTTCCACTCTGTGTACGCACTGTTTAGCTCTCACTTATAAGTAAGAACACATGGTATTTGACTTTCTGTTTCTGAATTATTTCACGAACAATAATAGCTTAAAATTCCATCCATGTTGTTGTAAAAGACAAGATTTCAATCCTATTTATGGCTGAGTAGTATTCTGTGATATATATATCACTAAAATGTGATATATATGCACACATATGTATGTATATGTGTGTGTATATATACATTTTCTTTACGGATGAATAGACTTGCTTCTATATTAGTCTCTTAGCCTAACCCTCCTATCCTTCATTTTTTTTTTTTTTTTTGTATTTTGCTTGTCTAGTCCTACAAGTTCTTTTTTAATAAATACTAAGATCATACAGGCCTGCCGCACGGCAGAGCCAGGAGTGTTGCTGCTGGGTGATGAAGATAAAGGCAATAAAGATGGAGGCTGTTTCTTTGTTACTGGGACATAGAACTGTTGTTCCTACTCTATGAGCCCCTGCTGAACTGGGAGTTCTGAGTCACCACGTCCCTCCGTGGTCATGGCATATCTGGGAACATTCTCTCCACATTTTAGGTCATACATTTTTTAAGTGTTTCTATTGCAGGTTATTTTGCCATATATGACAAAATAGTCTGCTTATTAATTTGTCAAAAGAAAATTCATTACATGGTGAAAATCTGCATTTCATTCTATCTCACAGCTTTCCTCCCAGGTGTCATTAGCACTATCTATTGCATAGGTGAGAAGCCCAGGATCGAACAGGAGAAATGACGGGCTCACAGATCGCTTTGTTGAGAGAGCTGGGCACAAGGTCTGGGCTTCCTGCCTCTGGCTTTTGTTGCAGTGTGATCTTATAGCATGATTTGAAATTTTATTTGAAGTGTTATCTTTGTGCTTACACATGTCTCCTTCTATTATCTTCTCCAGCCCTAACCTGAAGTGGGGTCACTCGACCCCATTTACTACATCAGAGAAAAAGTGCTGGGGCAAGACATTCTTCTCTGTTTCCTGACCACCCTGACTACTGCAAAACTCTACTGCTCTTGAGAGCTCTTGAGAGTTCATGAGAATCTGCTCTCTGACCCTCTAGGGAAAAGAATCAGGGTCAATATTTTAACTAAAAACTCTTGCCATTCTTCTTTATTCTACGTGAAACGTCACTTCTAATGAAATGTGAATATAAGAGAAGATACATTTTCAAGGTGGTAAAATAGCCTTGAGCTGCAGATAATAACACCATTAACACTAGTAGTGTAAATTATTTATTCTTTTTCTACAATCTTAACCTACCTTAACTCTAAGGGCCTTCACTTCCATGTCATTGTACTACTTTTGTTCATCTCATGCCAGAGATCAGTGTTATTAAACTCACTGTGAAATGTAAAATCTAGAATTTCTGTAATTGGATTCAAATGATAAGACTATCTCCTCTAGTGCTTCATTTGACCTTTCCACTATCGCTGGCCTTGAATGAATCAAAATAAGCAAGTATTTTTGAGCTCCAGTGAAGTTCTCAGACTGTGATAGGGTACACAAAAGAAGCATAAGACTGTGACTGCCCTTAAGAAATTTACAACCTGAGTTGGAAGACCAGAAAAAATTTTTAAAAAGATCAGACAGCAGGATATGCAGTAACCCAGGTATAAGACAGTAAACACTATAAGTTCCTAAAGATACCAGGGAAATGTGTATAAGAGAGAACAGAGTGTGCAAGAGAGAAGAGAGTGTATAAGGGAGAACAGGCAACCTACAGAATGGAAGAAATTTTTGCTATGTATCCATCTGACAAAGGGCTAATATCCAGAACCTACAAGGAACTTAAACAGATTTACAAGATAAAAACAAACAACCCCATCAAAAAGTAGGTGAAGGATGTGAACAGACACTTCTCAAAAGAAGACATTTATGCAGCCAACAAACATGAAAAAAAGTTCATCATCACTGGTCATTAGAGAAATGCAAATCAAAACCACAATGAGATAACATCTCACACCAGTTAGAATGGCGATCATTAAAAAGTCAGGAAACAACAGGTGCTGGAGAGGCTGTGGAGAAATAGGAATGCTTTTACAGTGTTAGTGAGAGTGTACATTAGTTCAACCATTGTGGAAGACAGTGTGGTGATTCCTCAAGGATCTAGATCCAGAAATACCATTTGACCCAGCCATCCCATTACTGAGTATATACCCAAAGGATTATAAGTCATTCTACTATAAAGACATATGCCCGCACATGTTTATTGCAGCACTGTTCACAGTAGCAAAGACTGGGAACCAACCCAAATGCCCATCAATGACAGATTAGACAACGAAAATGTGGCACATACATACCACGGAATACCATGCAGACATAAAAAAGGATGAGTTCATGTCCTTTGCATGGACATGGATGAAGCTGGAAACCATCATTCTCAGCAAACTAACAGAGGAACAGAAAACCAAACACCGCATATTCTCACTCATAAGTGGGAGTTGAACAATGAGAACATATGGACACAGGGAAGGGAACATCATTCATCAGGGCCTGTCCGTGGGTGGGGGGCTAGGGAGGGATAGCACTAGGAGAAATACCTAATGTAGATGATGGGTTGATGAATGCAGCAAACAACCATGGCACGTGTATACCTATGTAACAAACCTGCACATTCTGCATATGTATCCCAGAACTTAAAGTATAATTAAAAAAATCATAAAAAAGAGAGAAATATTGAAGGGAGTATGGCAGTGATCAGAGATTGAGGATATGGTGATGAAGGAAAAGAAAGAATGAGTTCTTCATAAAATTTCTGCCTTGAGAGATTGGAATTTTAGTGGCACTGGGAGAGGAATACGAATAAAAAAGGGTGGGGTCAAGTTCTATATTTGAGAGCTTGCAGGCTGATAAAAGGATTACTGTGTGTTCCCAGTTATCCCCATGTCTAGATTTTCTTTAGAGTTATGTGGTCTTCACAGAAGACACTCCTCAGAAAATTGCTATTGGCCCAAGGGCTCTAACCAGTGTATTCTTAACAATAAGTATGAAAAGGAGCAAAGTAAGCAAATACAGATTTTTCTCTCTGACTGTCTTTATTAATGGCCTTCTAATTTGATGGCAGCACTGACTAAAATTGTCAATAGCTTTGAAATAAGAAACATTTCCCCATTTATTAGGGAAGAATATTGATTTACATAATGGTTCCTATCCATCTGGACAAAAAAGGGGAAAAGCTACATTTAAAATGTCTATAGAGAAACTAAACATATAATTCTAGAAACCAGCATTTGAGCATTCAAAAGACATAGCACAATTCTATACATGTCCTTCAAAATTTTTATAAGTTCTCAGATATATATTGGTAGCATACTTCAAAAAAATGTAGACCACTCTTAGTCAATGGACAAAAGTTTCACTGATGAACTGAAGAGAGACGGTCTTATGCTTGTAGTAATAATACAGGACTTTGTACTTCTGATAATCCTTTCATCTGAGAAGCTCAAGGCACATTAAAGGAAAAATAGAAACAGGAGAAATGGGAGCAATAATAGCACAGTTAAAGCAAGGGTAGAAATATTCTGTATAGATCAAGGTCAAGAATTTCCAAAATGGTTCAGTCATGTAACTGCATCGTTCCTGATCTCATACACAAATGTAGCAGCCCCTGCAGATTTGCAGCAGAAAACAGCATAGAAATTGAAACTACAAAAATATTCCCCCAAAGAACTTCAGTCTCGCCACAACTCTTTAGGGCAGAATTTTATAATATCTTTTGAACCCTAGTATAATATCTTGTCTATTCACAAGTAAACTGTTAGATATTGGTGTCCAAAAAGTAACAAGAAAGAAATCTACATTGAATTAACATGATTTAGCACTATATTCTCCATGAGGCTGACTACACAGAAAAACAGAATTTAGCCACAAAGGATAGAGGTGATTTCTCAAAGTGTCCTATGAATCCCTATGAAAGTGACAATGATTGTACTTAGTGAAATATTTAGAAAAGACTGTCCACACTTACCCCTTGTGGAAATTCAGTATATATACTCAAACCATTATATGTCTTCCCCAGTCCTCTTTCCTCCCATCAAACACTTAGTAATGTTTTTTGGGACACCTGTGGTTTTCAGAACACAGTTTGGGAAAAGTGACACACTGGGAGTAAAATTCCTCCAGGTGTTAAAAGATCTGGTTCCAATGTCACCTACTAGATATACGACCATAGATAAACCTTTTCGGCTTTCTAAGCCTCAGTTTATTTGCCAATAAAGTGAGGATTTTGAAGTAGACAGCATAATCTGTAGTTCTTTTTGGCAATAAAATTCTGTGATTCTCTTTGAAGCATTCATTTCCAGCTTAACATCTGTAAATACACCATATGGACCTTATGCTAAATTCACAATAATTTATAGCAAACTTAAATTCATAAGAAAAGAAGTATGAGTATAATGACCTAGACTTCCCTATACGCCCTTGTTCAGGTAAAATTTCTTTCCTTTACAAGGGCAGAGGTAATCGGTTGCTTTGATCCCTCATGAGCACCTTATTAAATGTAGTTTCTAAAACAATAAATGATATACAAATTTAATGAGGTGCAATCTCTAGATGACGGCATTTTTCCTGGAACACCAATATGTTAAACTCAAAGAGCATCTCCAGCAGTTAGCCCTCTCTATTTAATTTCTAGGTGGCAACAGTGAAGCTGCTGTCTCATTCATCATAGTGTTGAGAGCTCATGGCATTTGTCTTTGCTGGAAAAGCTGCTCTGGAATATGGTAATGTTCGGAGGCCCGGAGTGCCTGCCTTACTGCTTCAGCTCCTTCTTCTGTTCAGTCATCCAGGGTGAGAGATCGTGCTCAGAGTTATAAAATCAAGGAGAAAATCCACTCAAATGATCTTTTGGAACCACTGAAATAAAAAGCTGAAATAGAAATCTAAAATAGAAACTTTCAAAGACTTTTCCTGGGACGTTTCACGGACCCATTGAAAAAACACCCATATGTTTCTGCTCTATCTAGATGGCGTGTAGTCTACTAGAGTGGCTTCTAAACCTGGCTGCACCTTGAATCACCTGAGAACTTTTAAAATGAAGTTCTAGGTTGCTGTACTCCAGCAGGAACTATGAAACCATTATGTATGAGGGTGAGACCCAAGAATTTAGTTTGTGGAGCTTATCCAGTCTGTCTGGCACCAGCGTGCTGACTACACCATGGGAGAAAAATGGAGCACCTTATGTGGCAAGAGGTGATCCCCTTAGAAATAGCTATATTCCTACTCAGTTTGGAGAAGTGTGCAAATTCTGTGTGTCATTTAAGACAGCTGCTGCCAATCCATGGTCAGCTATGGATATTGTGGCCTGTTTAATTAGCTAGTTGTCATCATGGATGATCAATGATATTTTCTTTTAAATGAAGCATCTTTGGCCATTTGTATAATATCATTTGCAACCGCAGTTTACTCACTTGTTAGAGAAAATGCTGTATTTTGCAAAACGAAAACCAACAACCTTACATATAAGAGTATAGACTGAAAGTAAATGACGTGTACAAAAAGGCAAGAAGGGAAAAGATTAAAGTCTCTTTGACATGAATAGATTATATGCTCCTGGAAAACTGATTTGCACTTCTCTGATCCTCGGTATCTTTATCAGTAAAGGGACAGCCAGGAAGAAAGTGTAAGAGAGGATTGTAGTTGCTGCTTCAAAAGGGAGGGAAGAACAAGTATTTATTGAGTGCATATAATAACATAACAGACTCATTGTTTGGTGTCTTTACAGGTATCAACTCATAATCTTTACAATGGCATCAAAATTTTTTTTTAATAGTCTCATTAATACCGACGAGTAAAGGGCTAATTAAGAGTTCTAGGGATGGAAGATGGGATACACATATTTATATTTTCTCTCCTGAAATCCTACTAATATTATAGTAAAGTGAGTGTTTAAAAGTAAAAAGAGGAAGAAATAGACAACTCCCAAAATTTAGAAGCTAGAAGCAAACAGGTGAATGGTAATTGACTTAACATATTCCAGAAAGTTGCATCATAAAACAACTGTGACAAATTCTAACAAGCAAAACTACATATACCACAGAACCCACAAAAGGTACTAAAATAGGATACTACAGGTATTTCTGAAAGAGTGTTTAAGGTTGGTGCTAAAAAAGAATTATCAGTTGAAAGTCGTATATGAAGTAGTCACCCTTATCAATCCTATTATTGTGTGTAGTTAGACAACTGTTCCTCCTCAACCTGGGAGAAGAATGGAAATTTCTTCTCTGAAGAGGGAATAAGGAACCGACTGTGGGCAAGAGGTTTAGTTGAGAGTAAAAATCCTGTACTGAAAGTACAGATATTAAACGGAAGATTACATATGGAAAGTTAAGGTATTCTCAAGTATTTTTACCACTTGTCTCCAAGAATATAGGTAACCAGTCTCCTGTCCTCCAATTAGAAGTTTGGTAGAATCTTCTCCATAGAATTTGACTATCCTGAAAGAAAAAGACCTAAAGATAATGACATAAGGGTTCTCTATCCTAATTGCCCATCCAGACCACCCTATAATGAAATTGACAATGGAGAATTGCTACCATGCATTTAGAGCTTCCAATCAGCTGTTAAGTGCCCACTTTTCATTATGAGCAGACTGCCAGGAATCACCAGGCAATGAAGGAAATCCTTTATGATTAAAGTCAAAAACAAAAATCATACAAAAGGAAGAAAAATGCTTTGGAGCAAATTGAAGCTACAAGAAAATAATTTTTTTAAAAAAACAGAGAGATATGAGAAGATATTGACTTTATGAAATAAAGACATGGTGCTATTATAGTTTAATATTTAGAGAACAAAACATACCACGTGGAAATTAAAAACATGATAGTGGAATATTTAAAAAAATCATAAGATAAGGTATAGAAATATCCTCTCAAAAAAGCAAAAGGAACATGAGATATATGTCAAAAGGGACAGATAAAAAAATAAAGGACCAGTTCAGAAAGAGAAAATAAAGAAAACAAGGGGGAGATAATCATCAAAGAAATAAACACTATATTCCAGAGCTGAAGGACATGAATTAAGATTGAGACACTCTGCTGTGTGCCAAGTACAATGAATCACATAAGACCCATGCTATAATAATCATCATGAAACTTGAAAACAGTGGAAAAAAAAAAAGAATACGTAACGATTTTCAACAAACAAGATTTCATAAAATGATTAAAAAATAAGAATGACATTGGATTCTTGAACAATATCAATCTATCAACGGACTCTTAAAGTTTTTTTTTTTTTAATTTTTAAATTTCCAACTTTTATTTTAAGTTTAGGGGTACACGTGCAAGATGTGCAGGTTTGTTATGTAGATAAATGTGTGCCATGGTGGTTTTCTGCACAGATCATTCCATCACCCAGTTATTAAACCCAGCATCCATTAGCTATTCTTCCTGATGCTCTCCCTCTGCCCACCCTCTGACAGGCCCAGTATGTTTTGTTCCTTCCCATGTGTCCATGTGTTTTCATCATTCAGCAACCACTTACTCTTGAGAACATGCAGTATTTGGTTTTCTGTTCCTGCGTTAGTTTGCTAAAGATAATGATCTCCAGCACCATCCATGTCCCTGCAAAGGATATGATCTACTACCTTTTCATGGCTGCATTGTATTCCAGGGTGTATATGTATATGTACCACATTTTCTTCATCCAGTCTATCACTGATGGGCATTTAGGTTTGGAATCTTGAAGTTATTAGATAAATGCTTTCAAAATTTTGAGGAAGCATAAGTTCTAAACAAGAAGTCTATGTTAAATATATATATATGTATATAATAAATTAAAATAAGCAGTTAATAAAAATATTTATTTTACAGATGTGCCTTCTTAAAAGTTACTAAAATATATATTCCAGCAAAATGAATGAATAAAAAAGAAAGAGAAAGACAAGGGGTCTAATGAACTTTGGATTTAACTGAAGAGATAAGTAAAGAGAATTCCCCAAGATTATGAGAAGACAGTCTATAGTGACAGCTGTTCTCTACATTCAGCACTTTGGGAGGCTGAGGCGGGCAGATCACCTGATGTCAGGAGTTCGAGACCAGCCTGGCCAACATGGTGAAACCCGTTTCTAATAGAAATATCAAAAATTTGCCTGGGCGTACTGCTGGGTGCCTGCAATCGCAGCTACTGAGGAGGCTGAGACAGGAGAATCACTTTAACCAGGGAGGTGGGGGTTACGGTGAACCGAGATTGCACCATTGTACTCCAGCCCGGGCAACAAGAGTGAAACTCCATCTCAACACACACACACATACACACACACACACACACACACACACACACATATACACTAGAAAGCTGTATGAGTAATTATTGCAAAAAGATGACTAGATATAATACCTAATGTGTTTTAATGTATTGAAAAGGATTAAGTAATTGGCAGAGTGCTTGGATTTAAACCAGTGATACTGATAAAGTTAAGAAAGCTATAAACAAGATAATTACTAACACCAGGAAAAATGGAAAGTTACGAAGAAAAGAAAATGACATCATATATCACATGATTCCAGGGTAAATATTTTTACATGGTTAAAATGAACATTGAATGTGAATCTAAGCAATGTTATAATATGCCTACATTAAGAGGATGGAAGATTGAAACAGTGTATGAATTTGCTGAGACCTAGGTGAAGGGAGAGGAAAGAGTGAGATTCTCATCTTCCATAGCTGGAAGACAACAGTTAATGCCTAAATCTGAAATTAAGTAACTAAGGCATGATTTTGGAAGCAGGAAGCAGGGATAGTAGATTGCAGGAGGTGGAAAAACTGATCTTGTTAGAAACAATCCTTGTGGAAATAGTTGACTGTTAAAACTATGTGATGTATTAATTTGACAAGAAGTCAAATTAAACTAGTCTATTTTTGAACACTTCATCATTTCCAGCCTAGATGCAATGTGATTTGGAAACCTGGTGACACAGTTTATATTTTTTATTGATATACATACCCAGAAATGCTATAGATCAGTGTAGCATTGATATTTACATTAGTATTTCTAGACAGGAAATTCTACAAAACAGGTTATAAATTTCTTAAATATTATGTTGCAAAATGATGATTTCACAAAGTACTCTGTTTGCATTTGCAATTGTCAAATACTGCTGTTCTATTCTCAAAAAATCTAAAACTAAAACAAAACAAAACAAAACAAAACAAAAAAAACAAAAAAACTCATAGCTTTCAGAATGAGGGGCCAAGTTTCAAGGATTGCTGCCAAACCATCTTTGGGTTATTTTTCTTTAAAAGGAGATTCTAAGGGTGCATTTAAACATGGCAAGTAGAATTTTGAAGGCATGGAACCACAATGCTTACTAAGAAAAAAAGCACATACTCTGTTTTATGTGCTGATAATTCCAAAGGCCTCATTGAGATCTGGGAAAGTGTCCAATAAGACTACAACTTTGCAAGAAAATGTTAAACCAGCCATTATATTTTCACACCTTTTCTTTTCACATTCCAGTTACACAGCAATGGTACTTGTAGTATTTTGCAGAAATACAATAGTAAAGCTTTGTATTAAAATTCTCATTATTAAGCCATTAAAATTCTCATCATTCCAAAGTATGGCTTTTGTCAAATTCTGGGACTAGTCTCTGTTTATTTCCACAGTACATTGGAGCCCTATAAGCGTTGTTATGAGGGCATCCCATTGATCTTGATCCCAGAGACTCTCTTGCCTCTGGAGTGCTGTTCATTCCATTCTTCTCCCCAGAAATTTCTGCCTTTTCAGTTTTGACTTTCCAGCTTCTTCTATTTCTCAAGGTCAAGCTCCCGATTATTTTCATTTGTAAGTCGTCATTAGACCATTTCAGTTAGAAGCATCTTACTTGTTGCATTGCTTTGTAAGTTATTTTTAAATTATGTTGTGACTTCTTATACCATAGCATTTGATATTAATTATTTACTGTAGTGTTTACTTTTAATTATATTTATGCTTATCTCTTAAAGTGAAAGGTAAGTTCTTTGAAGACAGGGACCATCTCCAAGATATTTTTATATCACTTCTGTGTGATTTAAAAAATTATATCACTTCTGTGTGATATGAATGTGCCTTTCCACACTCATTAAATCAACATTCAATAAGCTTTTGTTCAATTGGTCTTAGCATTTATTAATTAATATGCCAGCCAGGATCTGGGGAACAATTGTTAATAAAAGAAATATTGTGGTTACTATAATGGGCGTTACAGTCTACTAGAGGAAATAAGCATTGATAAAATGATGAAATAAGTACAACTGTATTTAATCCAACGAAAGGTACAGAACACTTTAAGAGCATTTAGAGTCGGTGAGTCAGGGATGGCCTTTCTGAGGCTTGTGTCAATCTGTTAACTGGAGGCCAAGTATTTCTGAATGTGTTGGGGTGGGGACTTTCTATACTGAATGGTAAAGTCCATGCCATATGAAAAAGTATGAAGCATTCAAGCAAATGAGACATAGTCAATGTATCTAGAGTGCAGTGGAGCAGAAAGTGGGTAACGAAGACAGAGAAGGATAAGTTCAAGATGAACCTGGAAAGATAGGGAGAGGTAAGACTATGCAGCATCTTATAGGCATATTAAGATTTTTGTGTTTTAGGCTAAATACAAAGGAAATCTGTTGAATATTTTTAAGCATTGGGGATATATGATTCATTTTCCACTTTGAAAAGGTCACTCCAGTTGTAGTGTGGATATTAGATTGCAGTGACTAGAAATAAACTCAGGGAGAAAAAACTAATAGATTATTACAGTCATGCAACATTATTGCATGTTAGAGGTAATGTGAAATTGAATTTATGGAAGAGAAGCGGGGAGTGAAAGAGAAAGAAGTGGGGGAAATTAAGAGACATATAAAAGTGTGATTGCAAATACAAATGTGTGATGAGAGGGAGGTGTTAACAAACATTATTAGAAATTCTCATTTGCACAACTAAAAATATGCTGTTAACATTATTGAGATTGATCAGGACCAGGATGGAAAAGTGGCAGAGGATGAGGTAGGCTTTGAGCCAATCAAATGCAGTGTCATAGGCAGGTATATGGTACAGAACACAGAAGAAAAATTTCAGTGGAAGCACAAATTTGTGAGTCATCTCTGTATCTGTGGTGATTAAAACTAGCTGAGGTGAGGTGCTGACTATATACCTGTAATCTCAGCACTTTGGGAGACTGAGGCATGAGGATTGCTTGAGACTAGAAGTTTGAGACCACCCTGGGCAACATAGAGAGACCCTGTCTCCACAAAAAATAAAAATATTAGCTGAGTGTAGTGACACATGCTTGCAGTCCCAGCTATTTGGGAGGCTGATGGGGGAGGATTGCTTGAGTTCAGGAGGTTGCGGTTGCAGTGAGCTGTGTTTCTGCCACTGTACTCCAGCCTGGGGGACAGAGCAAGACTCTGACTCAAACAACAAACAAACAAGCACTAGCTGAGGATGTGCAGTTTAAGAAGAGGACCTAGCACAAAGCTGGGAGAATCTTCAACAACTGGAATCAGGAAGAAGAAGATTATCCAGTAAATGAGACTCAGAAGAGGAGGGCAGAGAGAAAAGAAGGAAATTAGGGGTCATGGAAGGTAAAGGGGAAGAGTATTTCCAAAAGGATCAAAGGGTCAATAGTGTCAGTGCTGTGGATACATCAAGTTTGATGAGGCTTTAAAATGAATCATTAGATGTAGTGACATGGGAGAGTCACAGGTAAAGCAAAAGTTAAGTTGATGTCAGCCTAGAGTATATAGAAACTGGTGAGAAATGAAGGCAATAACTTTATTTACATTGACAACTTTTTGAAAAAGTTGCCTGTGAAGTAGAGGAGAAATAATAAGAACATATCTGGAGGGGAATGTGGAATCAATTAAAGAACTTTATATATATATATGGTCTTAAATATGCAACATGTGAATTACATTATAAAGAAAAAGGCATTCCTTCTCAATTGAATTTATAATGGAAATTACTGAGGCATCATTGAAAAATATAAATGAATCCAGAAATTCTTTGCTTTGCTAGGTGGACAAGATTTTCCAGGAAGGAAGTCTCGGTAAATTGTACAGTGAGATTCAGGAAAAAGATATATGTGTTCTTATTTTCATCATAGCCCTGAAATGATTTTATTCATATGAAGATTGAATGAGTGTTTTTGAATTGGTGTTTAGTCAGTTATTCTGTAAAAAAATGATTTAATAAGTATTTTTTTAGCACTAGGGATATATAGATAAGAAAACCAGACACAGTTCTTGTGTTATTATTATTAAAAAACAGTAAATGGATGTGATTATTAATTTTATGTGTCCACTTGACTGGGCCACCACAGAGTGCCCAAATATTTGGTCAAACATTATGCTGGGTGTGTCTGTGAGAATGCTTTTAGATGAGATTCAGATTTGAATCTGTAGACTGAGTGTATTAGTCTGTTTTCAAACTGCTACAAATAACTGCCTGAGACTGGATAATTTATATAGAAAAGAGGTTTGATTTACTCACAGTTCAGCATGGCTGGGGAGGCTTCAGGAAACTTAGAATTAAAGAACTTACAATTAAAGAACAGCAAGGCACCTTATTCACAAGGCAGCAGGAAGCAGAATGAATGCAGGAGGAACTACCAAACACTTATAAAACCATCAGATCTCATGAGAACTCACTCATTATCATGAAAACAGCATGGGAGAAACTGCCCTCATGATTCAATTACCTCCATCTTGTCTCTCCGTTGACATGTGGGGATTATAATTCAATATGAGATTTGGCTGGGGACACAAAGCCTAATGATATCTCTGTGAAAAAAAGGTTGTCCTCCATGTTGGTGGACCTCATTTAATCATTTGCAAGCCTGAATAAAACAAAAATGCTGACCCTCCTGTGAATAAGAGTGAATTCCTTATGCATGAACGCCTTCCAACCAGGACATCAGAATTTTTCTGCTTTTGCACTCTAACTGAAACCTCAACTATTCCTGGGTCTTGAGACTGCTAGCTTTTGAGCAGCAACTACCCTATCATCTGTCTCATTTCTCATGCCTTTGGACTCAAAGTGGAAGCATGACATTGGATCTCTTGGGTCTCCAACCTGCTAACTGCACATCTTGCAACTTCTCAGCCTCTATAATCATATTAAACAATTTCTTAAAATAAGTCTATCTATTTAATATTTATCATCTGTTTATCTATGATCTATCTATCTATCTATCAATCATCTAAATTTTCCATCCATCTATCCATCCATCCATCCATCCATCCATCCATCCATCCATCCATCCATCCATCCATCCATCCATCCATTGGTTCCGTGTCTCTGGAAAACCTAGACTAATACAGCAGGTTTGAAATTGTTACAGAGGAAAAGTTAAGGATTCACTGGAAGCATGTAACATATAATGAGAAACCTAACCCAGTTTGAGGGTTACAAGAGATTTCTTGGGGGAAGTGATGTTTAAGCAGGGAGCTAACTGATGGGTAGGAGTTAGCGAGACAAAGAAAAATGAGGAAAAACAAAACATGTGTCAAGGCCCTGGAAGATGAAGGTAAGAAGGGATTGAAATATTTTAAATTCATGATCCACTGAGTTATCTATACATCTTGGTATAGTTTTCAATATTATTATATATACAGAGTTGTGGGTATTAATTAGGATTCTGAGAACTTTGTATGTGTGTATTTAATTGGCTTGGTCAATAGCACTCAGGATATACTTACTGAAAAGAAACATAAATACGAAAAAAGGGCTTTATATTTCTTTAAAAACGTGAGTTTCCTAGTGTATTGGTCTGCTTAGGCTGCCATACTGAAATACTAGGTTGGTGCAAAAGTAATTGCAGTTTTTACCATTAAACGTAATGACAAAACCCGCAATTACTTTTGCACCAATCTAATATTATAGACTGGGTGATTTAAACAACTGTAAATTTATTTCTCATAGTTCTGGATGCTTAGAAATCCAAGATCAAGTGCCAGTAAGGTAGATTTCATTCTCAGGTCTGTTTCCTTGATGTATAGGTAGCCACCACCTCACAGTGTGTTCACATGACATCTCCTCTTCTTTGTGTAGGGAGAGAGTGTGAAAGAGTGAAAGAGTGCACACTGGCATCTCTTCTTAAAAGTACACTAATCCTATTGAATCAGAGCCCTTTCCTTATGACTATGTAACCTTAATTACCTTCTTATGGACCCTATCTGCAAATATAATCACATTGGGGATGAGGGTTTCAACATATAAATGTTGGAAGTATGCAATTCAGCCCATGGTATTCTACTTCTTGTCTCCTCAAAGTTATGTCCCTCTTGCATATAAAAGGCATTAATTTTATCCCAACAGTTTGAACAGTGTTGTCTCATTCCAGCATCAATTCTAATGCCTAAAATCTCATCTCACTATTATCTAAATCAGCTATGGGTGATACTCAAGGTAGAAATTATCCTGAGGTAAAATTTTTCTCAACCTGTGAACCTGTAAAACCAGATAAGTTATGTACTTCCAAATGCAATGGTGGCACAACCATAAAATAGACATTTTCATTCCAAAAGGAAAAAATTAGAAGGATGAAAGGGACGAAGGATAAAAGTTGCTTGCCAAGACTCAACAAATTCCATTAGATCTTAGGGCTTGAGATTTCTCCTGTTTGATTTGATGTTTTGTCCTCCAGGTCCACTGGGATGACAGAATCACTCATACGATCAACTCCAAATCTCTGTGGCAACCACAGCCCTGGGTTTTAGTGGGGTGGTCCTAGCGATGCAGTTTTCTGAGGTGTCTGCCTGGCCTGTTGAAACTGATGGGAAATCAGCCTAGCCTCATGAGCCTGTCAAGGGAGTGGCAGCCCTAATGATCTCTGAATCATCATCAGGGTGATTCTTCCCTTTCATTCATGACATCTAGTTTCCATTCTCTTCAGTTTAAACTGGCAGTATTTTTGCTTATATAGTGCCATAATCTCTTTATTGAGTGATAGTCCAGACACACCCTTAGTGTTCTCTTCTAAACAAGCTTTCTTATTGTTATAATATGAGCTGGCTGAGAATTTTTCAAATTTCTTTTCTTTCTTTCTTTCTTTCTTTCTTTCTTTCTTTCTTTCTTTCTTTCTTTCTTTCTTTCTTTCTTTCTTTCTTTCTTTCTTTCTATCTTTTTTTCTTTCTCTCTCTCTCTCTTTCTTTCTTTCTCTCTTTCCTTTTTTGCTTAAATATTCCTTCTTCAATTTATCATTTTCCTCTTCCATTGTACTATTAACAGTCAGGAGGACCCAATCTACACTCTCAACTCTGCTTAGAAATCTCTTCAGTTGAATACGCAATGTTATGGCTTGTAGGGTTTATCTTCCACAAAACACTAGCACACAATTCAGTCAGTTCTTTGCCATTCTATTAACAAGGATCACCTTTCCTCCAGCTTCAAATAACCTGTTCTTCATTTCTGTCTCAGACCTTACCTCAGCAACCCGTATCCATTACCCAGTTCCAAAGCCACTTCCACATATTGGAGAAATGTTTTACAGTAACACCCCACTTCTGGTACCAAAATATGCTGCACTGCCTTCTCTCTGCCTGCCTACATCTAGGAGAGATGGGGGTTTCCATACGATCAATAGATAGAGGAAGGGAAGACTCAGGCCTGGCTTACAGATGCATGATATGCAAGCACCACCCAAAAAGTGGACTATATCCTCTTTCTGGAACATCCCTGAAGGACAGTGATAAAGTGAAATACCCCCAGTGGGTAGAAATTTGAACAGTGCATCTGGTTGTTCACTTTGCTTGGAAGGAGAAATGGTCGGGTGTGTAACTTTATACTAATTCATGAGGTATTGCCTATTGTTTGGTTGGATGGTTGGGAAATTGGAAGGAACCTAACTGGAAAATTAGTGACAAGGAAATCTTCAGGATGGGTATGGAGATAAATGTCTTTTAATGGGCAAAAAGCATAAAGATATTTGCCATCCATGTGAATGTTCACCAAAGGGTGACTCGGGAGATGAAAGTTGTAATAATCAAATGGCTAAGATGACCTCGTGTGTGGATGCCAGTCAGCCTCTCCCCAGCACACCTACCAACCCTCAGTGGGCTCATGAACAAAGAGATCATGGTGGCAGAGATGGAGGTTATGTATGGGTTTAGCAACATGGACTGTCATTCGCCAAGGCTACCTGCCTACAGCCACTGTTGAGTGCCCAATCTACCAGCAACAGAGACCAACACTGAGTTGCTGATACAACACCACTCCCCAGAGTGATCAGCCACGTGGCAGGTTGATTACATTGTATCACTTCCATTATGAGAGGGGCAGCATTTTGTTCTTATTAAAATAGATACTTACTCTGGCTCCATATTTGCCTCCTTTACATGTATTGCTTCTGCCAAAACTACCATCCATGGACTTACAGAATGCCTTACACATCATCATGCTATTCTATACAGTATTGCTTCAGATGTAGGAATTCACTCTACAGCAAAAGAAGTGTGGCAATTGGCCCACAATCATGGAATTTACTGATCTTATCCTTTTCCCCATCGTTCTGAAACAGCTGGCTTAATAGATGGTGGAGTGGCCTTTTGAAGTCACGGGTATTGCCAGGTAAGTGTTAATACCTGGCACAAGGTTCTCCAGAAGTCTGTGTATGTTCTGAATCAGCATCAAATAAATATGCTGTTTTTTTCATAGGCAGGATTTATGGCTCCAGGAACCAAAGGATAGAATTTGGAGTAGCAGCACTCACTATTACTCTTAGCAATCACTAGCAAATTTTTTTTTTTTTTTTTTTGGTTTTTTTCCCCATGGCCTTATGCTCTGCTGGCCTAGAGGTATTAGTTTCCAAGGAAGGAATGCCACCACCATGAAATAACAATAATTCCATCAAACTGCAAGTGAAACCCCTTTGGGCTCCTCATGTCTCTGAATCAACAAGGAAGAAAAGAGTTAATGTGCCAATGAGGTGATTAATGATGACTACCAAGGAGCAATTGGTTTACAATTCCAAAATGGAGGTAAGGAAGAGTATGTGTGGAATACAGGAGATCTTTTAAGGCATCTCTCAGTATTATCATGTCCTACGATTAAGGACAGTGGAAAACTACAACTGAATATAGGCAGGACTGCTTGTATTCATTCCTTCAGGAATGAGGGTATGGGTCACCCCACCAATTAAAGAATTACAACCAGCAGAGGTGCTTGCTGAAGGGAAAAGGAAGCCAGAATGGGGAGTGGAAGAAATTAGTCACAAATACCAGCAATGATTACCTGGCCAGTTACAGGAATAAGGATGATATTTCTCATGAGTATTTTCTTTTCATTTTGGTTTGAAAATATTTTGTGTATGTGTTTGTGGTTTGTGTGTATATATTAAGCAAATCTCTTTCTTCTCTTACTTCCTTATCACGTAACATAAGATATATTGACCCTATAATATCCAAGCCTTGTTCATTTTACATCATAGTATTTAAATTATGAAATATCGAAGATATATATCAAAAATGTCATTCAAAAACTTTATTTCCTCTTCTGGGAAAGAGGTTAGTGTGTTTGGTTGTATATAGAAGAGTCATACCATGTGAGCCAGAATTCTGACCTTGTTATTGTCTTTATTTTGACATTAGGTATGATATAAGGAGATATGTATGGGTGCAAAGTTGACAAGGCATGGGCTCGTGATGGTTAACTTTATGTCAACTTGATTGGATCAGGAACTGCCCAGATATTTGGTTAAGCATTATTTATGCCTTTCATCTCAAATTGAAACATCAGCTTGTCTTGGGTCTTGAGTCTGCCAGCTTTCAGTCTGGAGCTTACACCACTGGCTTTCCTGGTTCTCAGGTCTTTGGACTCAGACTGGTGTTACACTATGGGCTCTCCTAGCTCATCAGTTTGGCAACTGCCTATCTTGGGAGCTCTCGGCCTCTGTAACTGCATGCAGCAATTCCTTATACTGTTGATTCTGTTTCTCCTGACTAATAAGCATAGTTATCAAAAGATAGATACCATTTCTGGTTAAGGCTGAGAGGTTATAGGAGACTACTGCTAATTAAAACATGTGGTCATCTGGAAAAATATTTTTTAATAGAAATAAAATAGGATTATTGAGAACTGAAAGAACTAGGTTATTTATATAATTTTTTTCAAGTTGGTTCTACAATATTTACCACATTATTAGTCGCCATCTTGCCTTTAACTAGAATTGAAGTTATCTGAGAGTTATGATTCGTGAATATCAGCAGGTGATAAATCAACACCTATTGATGAATTAATTAATTGTGTTATTGTGGAATTCATATCTAAAAAATCTGTCTCAGGAAACAATAAAAGTTTTGAAGAATATACCTCAAACTGAATTTAAAGAGTATCAGCAGAAATAAATATACTTGGCGACATGGAGATGCCTGTTTCCTTATGTACAGCTTAGTTTATAACGCACCAAGAGTCCTTCTCCCAAAGACTTTGTCTGACCAGAAAAATAAAGTTGCTTCGGATTCATCCAAAAGGTAAAAATCCAATTTTAAAACACCACATAGAAATAGTTCAGTAGCTGTTTTAGTTTTTCTGTAGATGGCATGATCCTCCAGAGATGTGGTCAGACTGTGAAACATGACTTCCACTAGCTAGCTTTATCTGCACTGTGAAAGTTTAAGCACTGTCACTTGTGGAGAGAGGATGGAAAACCTATATAATGTACCAGGATATCTGTGGGGAGCCACACACACCATATGAAGGGCAAGAGAATCTCGTTTCTCAGAAACTAGTTTCTCCTAAACACTCACACATCACCTTCTGTAATCAAAGATGAATGCCTAAAAATTTGCACAGTAATGGAATGCAATGTCGCACTTAGTTTTTGATGTTTCCGGTATGCAACGGAAAATGTTTCAAGAGAAGGAATCCAAGAGATCTGTGTCTGCAGCATTCAGCACTTGTAAAACTGTGTCGTAAAGCATGTGTCTCAATTTCTATTTGTGTAGTCTCTCTCCAGGGAAATGTGTACAACAATTTTCTTTTCTGAGGGTTGAATTCAGAATTTAGTGAATGCTGAAAATGGTGCTTCTTTGTCTTTTGTACCAATAATGATGATGTCCCATCTCTAAATACCATCACAATGGGGATTAGGATCCAACATATGAATTTTGAGAGTACACAGACATTGAGTCCATAGCAATGCTTAATAAATGTTTTCATAGGCTGTCATAAATCTGTATTAAGGCATTAGTAAACAGCCATTGTAGAAAACATAGCACAAAGACTGGTGGCTAAACATTAAAGAAGAGGAAATTTATATGGAAAATTTTAGAATGCATCAAGAAACTTGTGAAGTAAACCTCACCAGGGGAATTTCTCTGTGCAAGGGATAATTAAAACAAATGTGGAATGCCTAAATTAATTAATTAATTAAAGGGATATTTATGACTTTATTGTAAACTCATTCAATAACCAGTTTTGTTTTACTGTTTTATTTACTTTTAATTCCTAGTACAATATTACTTTACCATTGGTTTTAACATTGAATATATTACACTAAGGTTAATTATGAGATTTGTGATGTAGTCAGGCAATATTTATGAAGTAGCATGTACAACACCTCTTTCTCTCTTTCCAAATTCCCTATGCTCCTTATTTGGATGGTAAAAAGAGTTGATTAGTAATGATCTAATAGTGAGATAATGTCATGTGAGAGGGTCTATTATATTAAGAATAAATTTAAGTTTGGGATCATTTACTCTTTATATACTTTTGGGAGCTTGAAGTCAAACAATTAGCAGGAATGTCAAGAGTTTGTAAATAAAAGAACGTTTGATTCAAGCATTAGAGTCAATGAACTCTTGAAGATAAATGAGAATAATTGACTTTGATATACAAGGATCAAAAAAGCTGAAGTGTATTATAATTTTCTTGAAGTCCAGGAAAATGTATAGATTTCAGTGATAAGCTCTTGGCTACTGGTAAATAACAGGGAAGTGATTTAAATAGTCAAATAGATTTTTGCATTAAGTAGGAAAAAAACACCTCCACACCCACTATAGCTGGTCTGTGAGTTAGTTAATTACACACATTTTTAAAACCAAACATCAGTCTGTTTGACTTAATTTAAAGATTTATGACATACTTTATTTTCCCTTGAATTGATTGTTCCACTAAATTAACCAGATAAAACTATTATCCTTTGAATCTCTAAGTCAACCCAAGAATTCCCAAATTCTCAATCAAATTTCCCTGGGAGACCATTAATTTTAAGTATTGGTGTGATGTTTAAGAAAAGGAATTAAAATAATCAACATAAACTACTTTTTAAATAAAAGATTAATCAAAAACCATACATTTAAAATAATTTCAAGGTCATCCCAGTAAGCAGTAAAAGAATTCATGGAGTTTTCTGCCCAGCATACAATTTCTCCAGAATGGATATTCTAGATTATTTTTCTCTGTCTCAGGATTTCAGAATAGACCTCTAACTCTCAAATGTTGGCTACCCCTTCTGTAGATTATCTTCTTATGAGGTAGAGGCACATACAATTTTCTATGGAGGTTTTAGAATTTGAATATAAAAGCCCCTATCTGTGAGTGGCCTTACCAATGAAATTGAGAAATTCACTAATGCATCTATAATCAAAGTTAGACCCTAGGGAAGAGCTAGAACTTGGTATGGTTTCATACAGAATGCTTTCCATTTGATTGGGCCATTTACTGACTACAATTGATGAAAATAATTTGCTTTGGTTAAAATTGGACGTCGAAGGTTATTTTATTTTAATAAACATAGATGACATTCATACATATTTGTAAAGTAATGTACTTAAACCTCTCAATGGGAATTAAAGGCAATAATATTTAGGGAATTGCCACTTATCAAATGCTTAAGCATTTTATGTATGTGATTTTTCCCCCTATCCACTGCTTTCTCACTCTTCCTTCCAGACCCTGCTCTACCTCACCTCATCCAATCCCCCTTAACCATTCTGGACCCAGATAATCTGAACCTAAATTCATAGTAGTAGATTTATACTCTAAGGTGGAAAAAAAGACAAGCATTTGCTGACTTTGTGAGGGAATGTGTTTTGGCATTTATCAAGTGTTTATTACCTGTCAGTCTGTGTTCATTAATTATGAGGTTGATAATAAATAGTACCACTTAGTAGATCGAGACATCGAGACACAAAGAGGTTAACAACTGGCCCAAATTTACAATTCCTGACTGCAGAGTGAGGATATAAGACCAGTTAGTGTAGGTCTGTACCCTTTATCACTGTGCTTTTCTGTATCCGAGAAGATTATTATCTGTGGTACAAAAATGTCTGAATATCCAAAAGTCTTTCAGATACTTGACCTATGTACCACATCCTTGTAAAGATCTCTCTACCTTTCCAGATCCGGACTTACCGTATCTCTTCCCTATAGCACAGGGACACTGGAAGGACAGAAGAGTCACTAACATTCCCTGCCTGAAGTGATACATAAGAAGGTAAACTCTTTGTGGGGCAAAGAGCAGAGAAGCAGCTACAGATTGGTGGATTGGGGTTTTCTGTGAATGGGGAGAAAGTGGACAGATGAAGACAGTGGGAGAGGGGCTGTCTTCCAACCAAAACGGTGGCCTTAGGCTGTCCTTTAATAACCTGACACAAAGGTCTTCCCTTATGCCAGAGCTAAGTGAAAGATTTAATATCTAAAGCAGTACTTTTCAAAAATTGTGATCTCAAAACCATTTTACTCTCTTAAAATGTATTGATGATCCCAATAAGCTTTTGTGTGTGTTATATTGATTGATATTCACAGTATTAGAAATCCACGCTGAAAAATATTTAGACTATTTATTTATGAGTGAAAATAATAAAGTTATTACACGTAAGCTATATTTTCTTTAAAAAAGTTAAAAGATGTTCTTTTTCATTTTGTAACAATTTATTTAATATCTGGCTTACTAGAAGACAGCTGGATTATAATATCTGCTTCTGCATTCAATCTGTTACATTATTGCAACTCATGTGGATTCTCAAGAATTCTAAATGAACAAGGGAGAAAGAAACTAAAAAAATGCCTTGGCATTACTATGAAAATAGTTTTGACTTCAGGGATGCTCCAGGGGTTACAAGTTCTTTTTGAGAACCACTGATCTGAAGACATATTCCAGGATTCTTTACCACTTTGAGGGCTCCCTATGTATTGGAACTGTATTGCTTATATCAAACTAAAGAACTGATGGAACATTATTTGCTGTTCTGGATGTGTGCTTGACTGTAAGACTATTTTGTAATGGAGCAGCTTGCTTCTTTTATATGATGAAAAGAATAATAGAGGTAGGCTAAGAGATAACAGTTTTGAGTCACAATGCAAAATCCTTTCTATGGTTAGCATAAGATGTTCAGCCTTCGGAAAGAAAACTGAGAGGTTGAGTAGGGTGAAAGAAAAGAAAGGATGTTATTTAATATAGATATTACCTTATTTAATATTAAAGCTACCAACACAGTGTTAGTAACTTTATTTTATGCATATATAAATATCCCAAGATTCATAGACATTAAATAATTTATCCAATGTCAAATACCACATGAATAGAATTCCAGAGATTCAAACCCAGGTTTATAAGCTTACCTACTATCTAACAAAAATGCAATTACAAAAAAAATAGTTCAAGACTTGAACATGAGCAGTAACATCCTTTCAGTGGAATGCTGAGCATTGTCTAGCAGACTTTTGGGTTGGGGGAGAGGGGTTCCAGTTCTATAGGCATGTGCACCACTAATTGTCTTTCCCTTAACGAGGTTATTGTTTACTCTCTAGGGGTAGATGTTAAGTTGTAGACAAGGGACGTTAAAGCAAATGATCCTTGTCCATAGCAATGCAAAGAAATACTGTGTGCTATAGACCTAAGTGATTTCTACTCTGTGGAAAAGATATACCAAAATATTATATTTCATTGCTCTATGATAGAGGGTCATCAGCCTTTAGCCTGTTTATGCAATCAAGACCAAATGTGACTTGCAAATCCAAAATATTTGCTATTTGGACCTATACAGAAAAAGTATACTCACTCCTATATCTCTCAGCAAATTCATTTCTATATTCCTAAATATTTATATATAAATTATTACTTAATTATCTATATACATATATGTATCTCAGCTCTATGTACTGTTTATAATTTCTATAATTTATTCAAATCAGTAGACACTGTATAGAAATCCTTGCTGAAAGTATAAAGTTTTAAAATTTTTATTAGTATATTACAGAAAATCTAAGAAAAATGATTTAGTTTAGTTCTCTGCATTTTAATGAAATGATTTATTTTAATAAAGAATAATTGTATCACAAAATTTTTCTGTTAACTTACTTCCATTGATGAATTTAAAAATGAAATTTTAGGCCAGGCATGGTAGCTTATGTCTGTAATCCCAGCACTTTGGGAGGTTAAGGCGGGTGGATCACCTGAGGTCAGGAGTTCGAGACTAGCCGGGCAAACATGGTGAAACCCCATCTCTACTAAAAATACAAAAATTAGCCGGGTGTGGTGCTGCACGCCTGTAATACCAGCTACTCAGGAAACTGAAAGAGAAGAAAAAAAATCAACATAGGAAATTATTAGTCTTAATTTAAAAAATGTTTTCCTATGTGTCTGTTTAAATTTATAAAATAATAGTTCATATGGGTATACTTAGTCTGTTTTTTTTTTTTTTTTTTTTTTTTTTTGAGACGGAGTCTGGCTCTGTTGCCCAGACTGGAGTGCAGTGGCCGGATCTCAGCTCACTGCAAGCTCCGCCTCCCGGGTTTACGCCATTCTCCTGCCTCAGCCTCCCGAGTAGCTGGGACTACAGGCGCCTGCCACCACGCCCGGCTAGTTTTTTGTATTTTTAGTAGAGACGGGGTTTCACCGTGTTAGCCAGGATGGTCTCGATCTCCTGACCTCGTGATCCGCCCGTCTCGGCCTCCCAAAGTGCTGGGATTACAGGCTTGAGCCACCGCGCCCGGCTAGTCTGTTTATTATACTTTTAGTTAATTTGAAAGAAAGTGATTGTTCGACTTGTATTTACTATTACTTTTTACTGGTTATTCTTTTTGAAGAAAAATGAGAGAAATAAAAATAATTACACATTAAGTTCAGTAATTTCATATGAGATCATAATTCACTGTTCATTCAAAGAAAACTTGTACCATCCATTGCCTAAATCAATGCTACTTATTTATATAATGGTGAAATTCTCTTTTTTTTTTTTGAGATGGTGTCTTGCTCTGTCACCCAGGCTGGAGTGCAGTGGCCGGATCTCAGCTCACTGCAAGCTCCGCCTCCCAGGTTTACGCCATTCTCTCGCCTCAGCCTCCCGAGTAGCTGGGACTACAGGTGCCCGCCACCTCGCCCGGCTAGTTTTTGTATTTTTAGTAGAGACGGGGTTTCACTGTGTTAGCCAGGATGGTCTCGATCTCCTGACCTAGTGATCCGCCCGTCTCGGCCTCCCAAAGTGCTGGGATTACAGGCTTGAGCCACCGCGCCCGGCCGAAATTCTCAATGGTCATATTGAGAGGAAACTTGGGCTTTTGCATTGTACTAACCTGATGGCCTTTGAGAACTAAAACAGAAATGAAATAGTGATAGTGTTAGATTTGCAATTGTCTTCCATACTCCTTATGACAACTTCACAAAACCTTGATAAATTTCTAATAAAATGAATTATTTATAGGGATATTGTCTTCATTTTCAAGTTTTCTTTTAAAAATCTGCTGACAAAATTTGTATATTATAAAATACACAAGCAATTATCTGCAATACCCACCATCATAGTCTAGTATAATTCTCTGCCCTATAAATTGTCATCTTTCATGTAACTTACTTGTTTTGTAACTCAACTGTTTTTCGAAAGCAGAAATTTCTTTTTAGCTCAGGTTATGTTTTGCCTACATATTTCCATATTGTTATGAATTATGTTGAAGTCAAAGGTGGAGTGAAATTGCTCTCCTGAAAAATAACCAAGGGTTGAAGATCATAGAAGACATGAGATATTAAAGATGTTGTAAGGATTTGTTCAGATTCCCAATAATGCATCCATATGGGGCCAAGTTAATTAATTTGGTAACACTGATCTAGGAAAATAATAAACACAGTCAAACATCAAAACCCCTTGGGAAAGGAGCTAGCAAAATATCAAATGTTAATTCTTCCAATCTTGGAGTGTACATCCTTGAAAAACACAAAATGCTACTGTGAGGCACTCTTTTCCATTTATAATTTGAAGCACAAGTACTGACATATAGCATTCAGAAGTTGTCTAATTTAGGTAGAGAAAAATATTTTTTATCCAAGAGGCAAAATTAAATCTGTATGGCAGATAAGGAGGGAGTTTTAACGAGGCAGGATGAGTGACTGAGGGAGACACAAACTTCAAAGTATGTTCTATGAATTGTTGATCTTAAGTAGGACATTTCCTTCATTTAGGGTGTTGCTATAGTTTGAATGTGTCCCCCAAAAAGGATGTGTTGGAAACTTAATTCCCAATGCAACAGTGTTGGGAGGTGGAATCTAATGAGAGGAGATTAGGCTATGAGGGCTCTGTTTTTATGAGAGGATTAATGTAGTCATCATGGGAGTGGGTGTATTATTGTAGGAGTGGATCCCTTATGAAAAAATAAATTTGGCCCTCTCTGGCTCTTCTTTGCCCTCTCTTTGCCCTTCTGCAACTGGATGATGCAGCAAGGAGGCCTTTGTCAGATGCAGTCCCTTGATCTTGAACTTCCCAGCCTCCAGAAACATGAGCCAATACATTTCTAATCATTATAAATTACCCAGTCTAAGATTCTGTTATAGCAGCACAAAATAAATTAAGACAGGTGTCTTTTAACTTAAATATTGAGATCAAATATTAAGACAAAGAACTAAAATGGAAGAATAAAGCTTGGAAATCACACTGGGTTGTTTTGTCTCTGAATATAAAATTAATAAGGTATGTGAAAGTTGTTTACTAAAACTACTAAAAATGCAGCATTTAATTAAAAAATGTCCTTTGTTCCAGATGAATGGCTAAAACTAAAATAGTGTAGGGCAGAGCAACAAAAACAATCAAGGAAAAAAAAGGATTAATATGTTACTTCAAATTAAAAATATATAACTTATTAATTAAAATTACATTATGGCCATAGTTCCTGTTTTAAAGGATTCCATCTCTTTATTAAATTGCTACTGTATAATGTATAATGAAAGAAAAAAATACAAAAAATTTAAATTATAAAGAAGCAACTAATTTCTGCTTCTAGGACTTTGGATAGCATTCATTTGAAATACTTAGAATGATTTACAACTGCTTAATTATTTGTCTAATATCCCATGGAGTACTGGGATTGTAGTTTGAAACTGAGAAAGGGAAATTTAAGGCACTTCCTGACATAGGAAAATATTGGGTTACAAGAATAGTCTTGCAGGAAAAGTGAGTGATAGAAGCTTAATCACCAGGGACACACAAAAGTCAACAGTACTAAAATATTAGAAGGTTTATTTTAGGAAGCAATTTTCCCCTGCTGGGGTGTGTTTGTGGACTGGATTGAGCTTTCCTCATCTCAATTATCCATTTCCATGCCTACATTTGAGAACATAAAGCAACATCCTTAACATTTGAGTTTATATTCTTCATCTCATGCTGCCCAACTCTCTGACATTCAACCATCGAAGAAAAATGTGAAAACAAATTTCATGTGGCTTTCTGATAGCTGTCCACCTAAAGGAATATATCATTTATGTGATGTTCACGGCCCCTTAACCCTTAAGATTTCAAAATAATGCATAACAATCTGTTAAAACCAAACACAGAAAACCATTATATGGAATGCAATGCACTTTAGTGAATGGCTCTGCATTGGAAAAATTTCAGATACTATATGAGTTCATTTAGGCAATTACGCCTTAAATTGTGAAAAGACACGGCTGGCTTGGTCATGGTTAGTGTTAGTGATTTCCTGTGGTGTGGTGTTTATGATAGTAGCATAAGCCCAGCATGAAGTTACATTTGCCTGGGGGCAGTTGTAACTTAAGTGTTTGCTTTCTTGACATTTGTTCATATTCTTCAGGAAGAAAATGTATTTTTGTTGGTTTGTTTGACCAGCCTTTATTGTTAAAAAAAAAAAAAAAGAAAGTAAGAAAAGAAAAGAAAGACAGTAGAAACTATATGGCTTAAAAACGTATGTTACAAATGTACCTGCCAGTAGAGGCCTGCTGTCTTTGGAAAAAACAGCCTATTATTTTGTACAACATACTCATAATGCTGAGATCCTTCTCCTTAAGAAATTATATTCTCCAAATTGATGTTTCTTAAATCAAGAAGTCATAAAAAAATACTGCTACAGCATTTGAAAATGGATAAAGTTCTGCTTACTGCCATAGGATAAGGGAACTTTCACTGTTTATCTCATTGAGAACCATTAAGCAGAGAAGGTACTAACGCATGTCAGTAGTATATACACCATGCACCCCACAACAGACTGCATATAAGATGGTAGTCTCATAAGATTATAATACTATATTTTACTATGCCTATTCTATGTTTAGATACACCAATATTTACTACTGTGTTACAATTGCCTACAGTACTCGGTTACAGTAGCATGTTGCACACGTTTGTAGTCTAGGAGTAATAGGCTCTACCATGTAGCTTAGGTGTTTAGCTGGCTATGCCATCTTGTTTTGTGTAAGTACACTCCATGATATTCACATAATGTTGAAATCCTCCAAAGACGTATTTCTCATAACATAGCCCTGTTAAGCAATACTTGACTATATTTGAGTTATATTGTTTGCAATTTATTCAACAAGAAGTCGTTGCTTTTGCTCTCACTTCTTTGTGTATAATTTTGAATTTTAAACTGAAACTTGATCGTTTATACTGACATCTCTTTCAAAGATATCACTTGTATACTAACAGCAGTACATACAGGATGGAGAGATTTCCTCTATAAGACTAAATGAGAACTTAACTGCTGTTGGCTCTGCCCCTGCCTCTAACAATCTGTACATGTGAAACAGATGGGGGGATTTAGGAACTGCTTATTCTACTTCTATTCACTTACAGTCTTTTTGAGGGTTGTCTAAATCCTGATAGGTCTGCCTTGCTCATATATTTCAAAATACTGTCAATTCATTTAAACATACATCTAAAAATGATAGTAATATTGTTATACTACTGTCTAGAACAAACATTCCACTAGCTCAAAGCTTAGTATTTGGGAGTCTAGAGCTGGAAAGCAAGACTGGTATTTTTTTTTCCCCCTTTTGTCCTAAAAGTGATTTCACACAATTTGTTTGGACATTTCTGCATTCCAAATACCAAGCATAGTAAGGGAGACATTTGGTGATATCAGATGTCATTCTTTATTTACATGTATTGTCTAATCACAAGTTGGATAAGAATACATCAATTTTTGTAGATCTTTTCATTGGCAAAGTTGAATGTACTAAACAGAACAGTGAAGCTTTAAATAAGCCCTGTGACATACTTACAATCTCCGTACTTAAAAGATTATGCATTGTAAATCTTTTGATAGGGGCCAAAATTAAATAACCATGAATTATTCAGTGAGAAGCTAAAGGATTCAAGTGCAGATTGGTTCAGGGTACTATTTGTTAAAGCTAAGCAAATAAGAAGGGTTTGGCAGTGTGCCTCCTCCCTTGGTTTGTGGGTTGTGACTTTTCAAGCACTCTGACCCTTGCCCTCCTCCTCTGCGGCCATCAGTGGAAAGTTGTCGGGTAGCTCAGGAAGAAAAACAGTATACTCCTAGAAACTTTGGGTATTTGGACTGGACCCAGGGAAATCCCTGGGAAATAAGAAAGCAGTATTGTTTATGTACAGAAAGGAGACTTATTTATAACAGATTTAAAGCACTTAATCCATTTTGCAAAGCATAATTAAGTAAAATAAACACCAAATTGTAGAACAGAACAATAAATAAACAAAAAACAGATTTAGTACTAGCCGAGTAGTATGCTTGTAACCTAATGAGGTAGACTTGCTATTACCCAGTATTTAACAAAAAAACACAGTAAGTGGAATCACACAGACTTGGGTTGAATCCTATTTGGTGGCTCTCTAGTTGTATGAGCCTGAGCAATTTGCATAACTTCTCTGAATCTCAGAGAGTACTCTACCCAGTTATTATTATTGTCAATAAAAAAAGATACTGCCAGCCAGGTGTAATGACTAATAACTGTAATCCCAGCATTTTGCAAGACTGAGGCAGGCAGATCGCTTGAGGCCAGGAGTTTGAGACCAACCTTGGCAACATGGCGAAACTCTGTCTCTGTATTTTCTATTAGTAATCCAAATTAGTACTGCCACTTTGCTCACAGGCAAAGGTAACAGACAGGGCCAGGGAAGGAGCCTATCGTTTTCTTTTTGGTGAATCTGAATTCTGTTGTCTTCCTTTCATAAGAACTCAGAGCAGTGTGCCTGCATCCTCTCTTCCCCAAACTCTCGCTTTTTGATTTTTCTTGCTAATAGAGTTCACTCTCTGCATTAATTTCTGGAGCAGATTTCTGAATATCTACATTTAAGTTCTTTCCATAATACACCTGAGCTTGAGCTTTTTCTATCCCATTCATGCATTTACAGATGAATTCAATTAATATTTTTTCTGAAGGCTTACTCTGCAAAATTTTGTATAAAATGCTATAAAAACTACAAATAAACATGAGTCATGGTTTCTACTTCAAAGAACACATAATAAAGTAAGGGTTAAAGACTACACGATAAAAAAACTACTAAATAAAATTTGGTAAGCTTTATATAATTATATAATATAATAATAGGATAATGATGACAGCTTATGCGTATTTTTAGTTCACTATCTGCCTATACTTTTCTAAAAGTTTTGCATGTACTAGCTCATTTAATTCTACCTGTAACCTAAACAGATTGGCACTAGTATAAGCTTCATTTTACAGATGAGGAAACTGAGGCAGAGAGGTTAAATTATTTTCTCAAGGTAGAACAGCTAATGAATGACAGCACGGTGCCTTAGGAAGAAGCACTGGGTGCCTTGGATGCAGTCGGGCTTTTGGACCTTCCGTTACCCACACACTTAATCCCTGTGCAATGTAGGCACCAAAAGAGCACCACTTCACAGTGGAACTGGCATTAGCTTCTTGAGGGCTTTTATTTAGCTGGAATAGTAGGAAAAAACTCTTGATTACAGCTGGATTGTTCAGGTAACGTTTCCTAAAGAAGATTAGCTTCTGAAAAATTACTAAAAGAGCAGATTGAAATTTTTTACTAGTATCCGATTTTCCTGATAATAAAACTGATATGAGTGCACTTCAGAAATTTTAGAAAATACTAAAAAGTGTATAAAAGAAAATAAAAATTACTCATAATATATATACTCAGAGTTAATATCTGTTAGCATTTGGGTATGTATCATCTGGGTGGCAGTGTGAGTAATTTCCCTTCTTTGTGCTTTATTTTTCAAACATTTTGCAATGCAAAGAATTATGTTTATAATAAGAAACAGACCAATTGTGCAATACTTTAAAAATATATTTTTACTCATTAATTTCACTTTTAGAAAGATTTTCTTGAGAAATTTGGAATGACTATAATACATACATATACACACATATATATTCATATATATATTCCTTTATATATATTATTTAAAATACATATATACAAATTTCAAATATATATATATATTTGGGATTATAATACCATTTTAAAACCTTCTCCATTGGTATAATAATTACCTTCTTATGTTACCACAAATTTTTCTGTAACCCGTTATTAATTGATATCATATTTTTAGCCCATAGCATGCTTTTAGACATTTAAAGAGAGTGGCAGGGAAACATTTAAAAATACTTCACTGACTTTTCCTTTGAAACTACAAAAGCAATAAATCTTTTTTGCAAAATGCCTGGTAACATAGAGATGTGTTGCCAAGAAACAAGGAGCAATTTTTTCCTTTCCCCTGCTCCCTCTTTTTTCTCTCATCAAACTCACCTTTCTACATTCTCCATGTGCCCTGTTATCAATTTTTGGTGTGTATCTTTTTGCATTCACCTTTATGCCCATTTCAAATGTATATAATCCAAATATTTGCTACATTTATATATGATTTTCTCCTAATTTAAAAAATAAAAACATTAAAAGTGGACTGCAAAGTATTATATAAAATGTGAATACGCTATGCCCAATAGGACTAGTATCTTAAATGAACAGATGAACATCCTTCTTCAAATATAATTTTATGTGTCTCTGAGGAGTGTTTTATTAGGCTAAAATCTCAAAAATGAAATCAATAGGTAAGAAGATATTCACAATCTTTAGTGTGTTGATCCACATGGCAAAATTGCCCTACAGAAAGATTAGACTGATTTCACACTTGTTTGGAAATGTCAGTGCTGCTATTGTTTCTAGTGTGTCGTATTTAATATCACCATGGAATTGTTACTTTCATTATATCAGTTCTTTAACTCAGCTGATTTCCTTCTCATTTCCGTGTGGTATCTTGTAATTATCTTTCTTTTTTGTCTCAGAGAATCTTTGTTTTATTATAATATTTTATTGAGAACACAGTTTATGTATCAAAAAATTTTAATTATATAAGCCTATCTTTTTAGTTTTTGTGTGGAATATTCTTTCCACTGTCCCCATAGGTTTTTAGTTTTATTTATTTCTTGTTGGGTTGACTGATTGGCTTTTTTTTCCTCATTGTTCACCCTTGATTCTAGGCCTGATATTTACACATAAACAGCATAAGTTGATTGTTTTTGAGACTCCTATTAACTCTCTGGGTGATGTTATACGTCTCCTCTCAAATTTCAAAGTATACAGTGGCTAAGTTTACATGATCAGATCCTGGATGCCTGAGAAATGTGAGGAGGCCATATGGACCTGTGCAAATCTCATGTAGTTGTTTCTTTTCTGTTTTTGCAGAAATCAAGGGCATACAATGTCATCAAAGTAGTAAAACACAAGGCACATTTGGCCAAAGTTCCAGATTGTTGAAGGGGAATAGTAAAGAGATAAGCTGAAGCTCAGGCCAGATTTAGAGACCCTTGAAGATAAGAGAAAAATGAAAATAACGTGTATTATACTTCACAGTTTTCAAAGTGCTTTGACATGCGCTATTTACTTCTTCTTAAAATAACTGAGAAATGTATATTATCTTTACTTTTCAAATGAGCCTTAGAAAGTTTATGTTCCATGTGCAGGTCATTCAACTAGTAGGCAGAAAAACCGGGGTTTATTCTTGAACCTTTTTGGTTCCAGAGCCCATGTTCATTTTTCTACCCTCTGCTGCTTCAAAAGAGAATGATCATCAAAGATTCACTTTGTATGAAGCATAATCCATTGGTAATTTGCATGGCGGATTACAGAGAGAATATACTTGTCTTCTTCTGTTCAGGCTATTATAAAAAATTACCACAGGTTGGATAACTAATAAGCAATAGACATTTATTGCTCACAGTTCTGGAGTCCAGGAAGTTGAAGATTAGCAATCCAGCAGATTTGGTGTTTGGTGGGGACCTGCTTTCTGCTTCACATATAGTACCTTCTCACTGCATCTCCACATGGTGGAAGGGGCAAACAAACTCCCTTGGTTCTCTTTTATAAGGCAGTAATCCCATTCATGAGGGTGGAGCCCTCATGGGCCAATCACCTCCTGCAGGTCCTAGCACTTAACACTACTGTATTGGGGATTAGCTCTCAACATATGAATTTTGCAGGGACACAAACATTCAGGCCACAGCAAGCTGCGGCAAATAACTTAGCATAATTCTAATATAGCAATGTGCTTGAGAGTATGGGATCTGGAGCCAGAACACATAGATTCACATCCTTCTCCATCACTTCCAAGCTATATAACTTTGGGCAAGTTACTTAACCTTTTTGCATTTCAGTTTCCTCATTTAAAATATTTACATTTTAAAGTCATTCTGAAATTACATAAGTAAATGTATGTAAAGTGCTTAGTATGATACCTAACACATAGAAAACTCTCAATTAGTTGTAGTTATTATTGTTTTAGAGCAACCAACTATTATAAGTCAGGCCTCTAGTGGGGCAATTTGCATCATTTTTAACCTCATGAAGTAGTTCTCTCTTCTGTTTAGAGAAGGTGAAAAGATTTGAGAAAAGCCTTCCAATATCCTCCTAGTGAGTTTTACTTTTCGGAACCATTATAGCACTTGTCTTAATTTGTTTTTGTAGTTAGATATTGTATAGGCTCAGTTGTGTTGAAAGACATTGAAGGGATGGCTCTTTTTTCCTCCTGTACTTGTCCATTATTGCTGGTTCTGTTGTGTTGTGCCTAAAATATAGGAAGTGCTCAATGGCTGTTTATTGATGGCAGCAATGAAAATTTTGATGTTGGTCATATAACAGATCAGGGAGCAGAAGGCTTTGCTTGTGGCACAAGAAAATACCTTACGGACTTATAACCTAGGGGGAAGTTCCACCACTTCACTCCCCTAAAGAAAGTTCCAGTAAGGAGTTTTCCAGAAGCTACTCAAAAGTAGTCTCCATGGAGTGAGTCTTCATTATTTTATTTTGACATACACTATTTATTTATTAGTAGCTCATTGCTTTTCTATGCTTTGCAGAACCCATACTTTTTCCTGACTAAGAAAGACACTCTCAGAAGATGAGTCAGAATTTTGACCCTTCTATGAAGAATACAACGGAACTAGCCTTTGCTTTTACTCTCTATCACTGACACAATCATGTTGGGAAAAGAGATAACACCGGAAGAAAAGAGTATTTCTTGCATTACATTGTGTATATCCTCTTTTGCAGTACATCTGAAACTAAGAGAGTCTGAGCCAAAATGTAAAGGAAGGTTTCACTTGTTTCTGAAGGCAACTAAACTTCCAAGCAGATAAGTTTTTGATATATCACTTATGATTTTCTAGACTTTCTCAGATTTTGAAACTATGAGTCAAGGCATGTATATGTTATAGGAAGTGTTTTAGATCTTTCCTGACCAGCAAGCTTCTTAAGGGCTACTGCGCTTAGTAATGTGCCTCAGTATTTAGCATGATGCACTATTCATCTGTGCTCAATAAATATATGTGCACAGATGAATTATGGCAACAGTCATGGGCCAATGTGATTCAGTGAGACTTTCCTATATTCTAGTTTTAAAAACATGTATGTCACTAGAGAAGTTTACGTTTTGAAAACTGTGCATATCCTTGTTATTATCTACTGCGAGCTATAGATCTTTGTGTTTCTATTATCACCATTTTCATATTCCTTAGTATCAAACCGTTGCAATCATATTACTACTTAGGTACAAGATGGTAGGGGAGCAGATGAAAGTGTGAAATTTGGGGTTCTGAAAGAATAGGAATATTTTTAGCAATGAAAACTCATTCAGCTTTTTGATTCAACATTGAAAAGCTCATGTAGGCCATTGGGTGGCCAAGTAATACTTCACCTAGAGGGTAACTTTTGAGCAAAAGCCTGTAACAGTGAAGAAGCAAATCACTTAGTTAACTGGAAAAAAAAAAAAAAAAAGAGCTCTACAGAGTAGAAAAGGCAAGACCAAGGCCACGAGGTAGGGAATACCTCTAATGTTTCTGGAGCCCTGAGGAGGTTAATCTGACTGAAGAGCAGCCAGTGAGGGGGAAACAGTGGGACCTGAGGTCAGAGAGGTAACACAAGTAATGGAGAGAAAAAAAATAGACTGTGTAAATGTTGTAGGTCAGTATAAACACTATGATTTCTACTCATAATGTTGTCTTTTGAATCTATTAGAATCTATAAAAGTAACAGAGTCATTAATGATCTCACTTTTGTAAAATACATTTTTCATTTTACAGTAGTTTTAGATTTACAGAAATGTTGAGAAGATAATACAGAGAGTTTGCATTACCCCACAGCCAGGTTTTCCTGTTGCTAACTCTTTCTTTGGTTATAACTAATGAACCATTATTTTGATACATTGTTATCAAGTAAAGTTCATACTTTATTCACATTTCCTTAGTTTTTACTCAGTGAATTTTTTTTAGGGATCCTATTCAGGATACCTCTGAGAATATGAAAATAAAACCCAAGATTTTTTTTTTATTCTTTTTCTCAACAGTCAATATGGAAGACTTCTGTTACCTCTGGTCACCAAGGGTGTGAATTTCTCCTCATCAGCAACTAACCAATTCTGCAGTGGATCCCAGCTGGGTGTCCTCTAGTTCAATTCAGTTCTGACACTATCTACCCAGAGACTGCATTAGATCTCACAGGTTGAGGGTTCAGTCTCAAAAGTCTGCCCCCACTTCTGATGCCAATGGCAAGCTCCAGGTTATTGTACCTGTGCTTCTGACAGACTGGCTACAAATCAGGGTTTCTACAACCCCCTCCTTGGGTTTAATTAATTTGCTAGAGTGGCTGACAAAATGCAGGAAACACTGAAGTTTACTGGTTTATTATAAATCGTATCCCAAAGGATACTGATGAGCACCAGCTGGAAGAGATCCACAGGACAAGGTATGTGGGAAGGGGTGCATGATTTCCCTGGCTGTCCACCCTCCAGGAACCTCTAAACGCTCAGCTATCCAGAAGCTCCTGAACTTAGTCTTTTGGGGTTTTTATAGAAGCTATATAGGCATGATTGATTAAATTGTTGGACATTGGTGATCAACTTAACCTTCAGCCTCTGTCTCTTCCCCAGAGGTTGGAAGGTAGAGCTGAAACTCCCAACCCAATAATCATGATTTGGTCTTTCCAGTGACCAGCCCTCATCCTGAAGTTACTTAGGGGTTGGGCCAGTCATCAGTTCACTCACTAGCATATATAAAAGGCACATCACTTTGGAGATTCCAAGGATTTTAGAAGTTATATGCCAAGAAAGTGGACAATGATCAAATATACATTTTACAATATGGCAATACCACATCACATCTAGTCATTTTGGCTCCTTAGACAACTAAACACTATGAATGTTTCTCAGACTTTCCTTTTATGATGACCTTGATAGTTTGAGGGGGAATTGTCTATATGATTTATTTGAACATCGGCAAGGAAGGTTTGTATAATCTCATTAATTAATTTAATTATTTATGTAAGTATTTATTGTATTTTGGGGGTTAAAATCCAATGCTACATGCTTTATTTTATTGATCAAGTCATCCCAGTTTTGTCATTGAGAATTTTATCAGCTGACTCCTGTATTTCTTTGACATAGCCCCATCATTGTATGTGTGTGTGTGAGTGTGTGTGTACATACATGAGTTTCAGCGTGCTTTCTTATACTATAGATTCTCCTTACTTTCTTGTACTACTAGATGCTCCAGACACATCTTGCATGTTTCCTCCACTAGTTTTAGAATCAACCACTTCTAAGAAACCCTAGTTCCTTTTATTGGAGAAACCCAAGGGCCCTGGGTATGCTCATTGCTATTGCTATTGGGATCCCATTGCACTAGGCCCTCTCAGCTGACAGCAAATGAGTTCATGTATCACTTCTGTCTTAACAAGATCACTCTGGCTGCTGTGTTGTCAAGAGACTAAAAAGGAATGAGACCAGTGGAGAGGGAATTATCATAGTTCAGGAGACAGATGGTTTGGAGCAGGGGTTGAAATAATAAAATACTGCTTGATTTAGTTTATTGCTGGTATTCAAGAGTCTAGTGTCTACAAAGAGTCTCCTATAATTTTGTAAGCTATTTGGTCACCAAACATTTGAGTATTTTGATGAGACAAGCTGAGTGTTGGATACAGAAGATACAGACATGTGCATGACATGATACTTTTATATTTACACCCACATTCCTGCATATTGTTTAGCATTATTGGGATTATCAAAAACAGTCATGGCGATGATGTAGGAAGGAGTGTGAGAAACTAGGCTTGGAGTGGTACAAGCAGTCATAGAAAGGGTTAAATACACAAGAGAGGCAAATGGATAAGGAATCAAGAAAACTGATATTTAACTATGTATTGGAAAGTAAAGCGTTCGTCAAAGATGAGTTCAAACTTTTAGACCATTCTCAAGATAATGGCATTCAGAAAAAAACAATGAATTTCAGACATGAAATTTATCTGAGGGAGGTTAATGGGTGCCATTTAAAATAAGTAGAGTTTTTGGTAACTTGAAGCTTTTTACGCATACTTAAATGGAAATATTCAGTTGCCCTTTTAAAAAAGAAAGAAGCTTCATTTGGAGACGAATCAAGAATCCAGTATCTTAAAAGTATATGCTTTAACGTATCTGAATGATAAATATTTTAAAATTAGTTGTCATTCTTGTACAGCAAACTTTTCCCCATGCATTTAATATGCACAAATATATTAAAAGCATATGAATTTCATATTTTCAAAGCTCATCTTGACAGGTAATAATTATTGCTGAATATAATTGATACTAGCACTTATTGAGAGTGACCAAGCATTTAATAATTTCACTAGTCATCTCCCTAGAACTGTAGAAAAACAGAGACATTGCAACTGCCTGGTCTCTTATGCTCAAGTTTTATAATTAATTTATCATGAAAAATAGATTGAAACAATGAAGTTGTTATATGTTACCACGTTAGTCTCAAGGATCCAGCTAATGTTTAATAATGTTTACATACCTGAAAAGAAAAGCCATGGATTGACTTGATAATGTCTAACAGCTGCTAAGATCTGGTACTTTTGTAATGGCTTCAAAGGAACTGGATCAAAAAGGAATTCTTTAATAGAGTACTTCACACATTAACATCCTTTAGAGGAACCAGTTCAATTGACTACGTTTTGTAGATAAATCCTCAAATTCATCTAAGAAACCTATGTAACCCCTACTGTTGTTCAAATATAAAGAGATCTAAATGAGATCAAGAATGTGTACACTTTGGCAATTGTACATGTGAGGGTATTAATACTCTCAATTCTTGTGAGCTCTAAGACTTGTTTCAGTAAAACAGATAAAAATTTTAAAATGTTACACTTGTGCAGACTTTTGCAAATGAAAACCTTCTTCGCATGCATTATCTCATTTAGTCTCCAGATAGTCTCACACTATTAGAAAAGTAGATATGAATATTTCTAGTGATAATAATAATTTACACTTTAAGAAAATAGGTAACTTGTCTCAGATCCAACAGCTAATATACAAACAAAAAAGCAGCTGGGACTTAAATCTTCTGACTTTTAGGCTGAAAAACATTCACCATTACATTATTTTCTTAGAATTCAAAACAAATAAGAGCATGTCACATAGTTAATACCTATGCGCTTCAATTTTCTCATCTATAAAATGGGAATAATATTAACTCTCCTACCCACTTCACAAATTATAATTAAATGTAAGTCAAATCTCCAAACTATATGAATTATCTTTTCACAAAACAGTTTATAGATTTTTTTGAAGTGCCTTCTTTTTACTACATTTGCATCCAAATTGATTATGTAAAGCTTTGAAAATCTACCAAGATTTAAGTTTCCATGCTCACATTTTACATCTAATAAAGCCCCTCCCTCCAATGTAGACTTTATCAGTTTTAGGATTTGACTTGAAATTTACTATTCTTTTGAAGCTCATATTTTTCATAAGTGGCATATGTTATTACTATAATCAAGAACATTAAAATTTTAAAAATAGTTATCTCAGGTATTTCAGCATATGTCATAAGTGGCTTCAAATTACTTACTGCTTAGATTTTAATACTTTCTCTGCATATTGGAAAGACTGTCGGGTGGATCAATGTGAGATTATTCACTTGACAAACAGAAAAGTACTGTCCTAGCCACTTTGGACTGTTATAACAGAGTACCAGAGACTGAGTGCCTAAAACAACAAACATTTATTTTCTCACAGTACTAGAGGCTGCAAAGTCCAAGATCAAAGCCCCTGGCAGATGTGGTGTCTGGTAAGGACCCTCTTTCTGGATTGCAGATGGTAATCTTCTTGTGGTATTTTCACATGGTTGGGAGAAAAATAATCTCTCTCATTTCTCTTCTTATAAGGGTACTAATTTCCCTTTAGGGCTCCACCCTTGTGACCTCATTACTTCCCAAATGCCCTACCTCATAATATCAACACATTGGGAGTTAGGATTTCAACATATGAATTTTGGGGGCACAAACAATGTCTGTAACAAGAACCCTGGGAAAAACCACTCTGAGGGAAGGAATTGTGAAGAACAAAGTACGAACAAGGGGTCAGAGTCAGAGGGCATGATGTATGTTGCTCATCCATGCTATTTTCTTCTCATTTTCCCCAGTGGATCTTTGCCTAGAATATGAAAACCCAAACACTTTAAAACACATTCGTAGTGATTTCACTGAACTCTTCATAATCTGAAAAATATCTGAATTCCAGAAGCTAGATCACAAGAGAGAATAAAAGCTCCCTCTGTGCATACCTTTTCAGATGAAGCACACTGAAACATGACATGGAAGGAACCCATGAACTAAGGCAGCAAAACAGAATGATCAGGATAGGGCAAAGCATTTTGAAGGTTTCATGGTAAGAAAACATATCAGCCTTGGGAACCAAAGAGAAAGAGACAGTGGTGAAGGCCAGGAGATATTCAAGAGTAAGAGTTCTTAAGCAGGAGAACTAGGTTGAAGAAATTGAAGGCCTTGTTTTCCAACAGACTTGGGGGGTAGTAATTAGCACCTCCCCAGGTCACACCAGGCTGGGTGGTTATAGTAAAAAGCAGAGAGAGTTTTATTAGCTCTGCCTCACCTCTGACTGGCGTGATCTGTAAAAGTACTGGTACCATTACATTCCTTTACACTTAGACATGTGAGTTAAGGAAGGTGATTTTAAGCCACAAAAGAGCAGAAAAGATACAAACAATGCAATTACTATGCTATTTTCACTAAAAGTAACAGAAGTAAATATATTTTAAATTATTTGAAAAGTTGCCTTTTGGTCTAATTTAGTCTGATTTTTTTTTTTAGTGAGGATTAATTTTATGTATTTCCATTTCAGTATGTTTTCTTGAAAATGGTTATTTCTTGAAATGGTTGTTCTTTCTTTCATCTGTGAGAAAGAGGTACAAATTGGGCTTTCATCTTATTTGTTTTTACTTAATTGAACTGTTTCCTCCGAACTGATATCCATATTCTTCCTAAGTACTAAGAACTTACTTTTTGTGGATGATCTCTATAATCTCTGAAGTTGATAGTTCCAGGATAAACAGAGTCATTTAAAGATTAACCCTCCCCTTTTAAAATGTACTAAAAATTTCTAAATTTTATTATTATCTATGTGATTATCTATAAAAATAGCATCTTTTTGTTTTCTATTTTAATTTATAAATTTTCAAAACTGAGTTTGGGTTATCTATTTGAACAAAATATATAAATTCTGAAAACAAATTTTAAATCATCTTGTGAGTATTTTAGTTAACTTTTATTTGGAAGCCACGTATAGGCTGCATCCTAAGAATTTTGCAATGTATTACCTTACTTGATTCTCACAACATCTCCACGATGATAGAAAACTATTATATTATGTCCATTTTTCTCCTAGTCTTCTAATGCATTTAAAAAAAAAAGTACATGAGAAATAATACATGTTTAGAATGATTCAGTTGATCCTTCCATGTGGGATTCTTTCATATGTTATCCAGAATATATTATATTAAGGTTAGTCTCTCTTTTGAATAATATCAAAAAGCTTCAATTTTGTAATAGAATTAAATGCATACAAAGAGATATGTTTGCTATTAATCTATATGTATATAATAAAAGATGTTTATTGATTGTTTTCACTGGATAATTTTTTTTCTTTTCCTGGAGATTATCTATCATCATTTCAATCACTCTATTCTACATGTGGTTCATTTTGCTTCACAGTTTGAAGTAAAATGTGCTTATTTAATTGAAAATTATTTAAAGTCTTTTTTTTTACTTAACAACAAGTCTATAAAAGTACAAAAAACAACTGGTGCTGTATATATTAAAATATAAGCTACTCAGAGTTGTTGACTCAATGGGAATTCATTCATTGATTTATTTAATGAGTGTTTATTGGTATCTGTTATGTGGCAGTCCTTCTTCTGAACACTAGTAGTGTTATAGTAAGCCAGTCAGTCTAGGTTCTTATTCTCATAAAACAAAGATGGATGAGACAGACAATGAACAAGTAATAGAAAAAATAAAGAATGAAAATATCTTTTCACGTAGGTAATTGAAAGGAGAGTAGAGAAGAGAATAATCAGATTGCACATTACTGGAGGAGAGAGCATTAGATCGTGTGGTCTCTGTGGAAAGGTGACATTTAAATTTAGATTTTTATTACAATGAAAATTTTCAAGAGCAATTTAAGTTAATATTCTCTTAGAATTTGGGGATGGTTATCAAAACAAGATTAGGGACTCATAAAATATAAGAGCTTAAAATACTTTAGAGATTGTCTACGTGAATACTTTCATATAAAAATCAGAAAATTTAGAAAGAATAGGTGACTTGTCTAAATTTTACAGCAAATTTATCAGAACTGTTGAATAATAAAACACAGTAATCTGGATTCGCAAATCCATATTCTTGTCTTACTATGTTGCTTGAAGAAAACTATATTTTTCCATATAATATGTCTTTCCATACAAATTCAAATGCATCAACACCACCACCTATTCTCAAAAGCATTTGAAAAAGTTTATTTTTAAAACAATATAAACTGTTTTTTTAAAGCAAACAAAACAATAGGCAATAACTAAATAAAAATTAGGTAGGGCCTAATTACTTAAAGCAATTATATCAGAAAATTGAAAACAAATATAACACTATAATTAAACATGAAGATTATAAATAAACTTCCTGGAAGTCAAACAAATATAAGCACAAAGAATTAGACGGGTTTTAGTTCTAACTCAAGGAAGCTCATCAGTTCAACAAAAGAGAAAAGTGTTTTTAGCTATGAACATAATTAGTCACATGAGTTTTTGCATTGGGCACAGTGAAAAATACAGAGGACACCATCTTCAATTAGAAGTTAATAAATACAGGTGCTTTACAAATTGATATGATTATGGGCCCTCAATGTGCAGCAATGGTATAATGCTTTTACTTTTTTAAAGGCTCCCTTCTTTATAGGAGAAGGGAAAGAGCAGCTGGTAGAGGAAACAGTAACATTGTCCAAAAATTTGGACAATTTTGGTCATCTGATCTTCATATGGGAAGGCATTTTAGAGATTTTTGAGGCGGGCTTATTTTCTTAGATTTCCGTATGAAAATTTTCTGTCTCTGATCTATTAAGAGTAACAAAAAGACTTTCAAATGGAATCTAAAGAGTAACAGTCCTAAGTAAAAGAGGCAAGATACCTATTACAAATTCAGACCTGTCCTGACGTATTTGAAAGTGAAGCAAAGTAAATCTGTCTAGTGAATAAGGATTCTCAAGATGGGGACTCACTTTACAGGAGGGGCAGTCAGAAAGCATAAGCTTGGTCCAAGGATAGTGGGTGAAGGATCAGGCAGAGTAATTTGCTATGTTGCAGAGTATGTGTTTTATGCAGAAAGTCACGTCCACTTTCCCATTCCATGCTGTTTTGCCAGAGTTCTGGGAAGAGGAAGAAGTGACAAAAGTATGTTTTCATCCTTATGATGTGTGATAACTCCTCTGCCCTTGAGATCTGAATGGCTTTACTTGAAAAAAAATCTCAATTTTTTCACTTGGGGTAGCCTAAAACTTTCTAAGATTTCTGCAAACTCTTGGAAAATCATTGCTCTGGCTCCTGAGACTATACCAATTTCATCTTGTGTTAACTTTAATACAGAACTTAACCACTTTCTCAATAGATCCAATTAGTCAAAGCTTTTAAGAAATTTTGCTAGAATTAGCAGATCAAACTGAAAGTGTAGGGGTTACTGAGAGAAGTCGTATAATACTGTGCAGTCTCCTCTTAATGTCTTCTCCTCCTTTCACACTCCAGCTGCTTTTTCTCTTTCTCACCTCTTTACTGTCTTTTTTTTTTTTTTTTTTTTTTTTTTTTTTTTTTTTTTTGAGACGGAGTCTCGCTCTGTCGCCCAGGCTGGAGTGCAGTGGCCCGATCTCGGCTCACTACAAGCTCCACCTCCCGGGTTTACGCCATTCTCCTGCCTCAGCCTCCCGAGTAGCTGGGACTACAGGCGCCCACCATCTCGCCCGGCTAGCTTTTGTATTTTTAGTAGAGACGGGGTTTCACCATGTTAGCCAGGATGGTCTCGATCTCCTGACCTTGTGATCCACCCGTCTCGGCCTCCCAAAGTGCTGGGATTATAGGCTTGAGCCACCGCGCCCGGCCTCTTTACTGTCTTATACATCTTCTCTTGTTTACAAAATGCCCTTGAGGTCTCAGTCTCCACTCCAACAACCCATTGGAAATTTAACAAAATATGTCTTTCAAGCAATCACAGGGTTTTCACTGAGAAATTCGGTTGGACATTTTTCTTCACCATCTTATTCCGGTGTCGTATCACTAAAATCTCATTGAAGATGTTGAGTGCACAAAGCAGCACAAATGCTTTGTATCATATGAAACAGAACAAAATGGAACACAAATTTAGATGTAGGACATTTCCCCTCCTTAAGAGAGATAGTGCTTATAGCACAGAACTGGGCTATTATCATCAGCAGTAACAACAGGAGACAGCCACAGTGGCCTAATCTAGACTAGTTTCTACTGGTGTGACAACCAGAAACACCAGGGTTTATAAGACCAACAAGAGGAGGACAACAGCTTTCTTTCCTTGGTGTTGAATCCTAGCAGTGATATTGGGAGCAGAAGGAGAGCCACTGCAGCTGCCATAGCGGAGAGTCAGAACTGATATAATGTGATTTGGGGATTCAGAGTTACAGTGCCAGGGTTGGGAAAGAAGAAGGCTGTTTTATGTATTAGATAGGAAGACTGCATCCAGCAGTAAACATGAAACATTCTCTGCAGAATTCCTGAATTAGTCAGAAGAATTTGAGTGAGAGCTGGGGTTTCCACGATGCTGTGGATGAGAGCTAAGCCTGAAAAGTGCTATTGTGTCATCGCTTTTGTGATAGTATTCCACTTCTCAGTTTGATGTAGTCTGAACAAATAAGGGTTACACTTGCATTGTACCTATAGCTAACAACTAGCAAAAGACCTCCTGCTCATTTCAATAAAGCAGTGCTTTCTTTCAGGAGTCACAAGTGAATTCCAATGCCAGTGCCACCCTTTTCCTGAAATAATTCAAGCTCTACTTTACAGTGATGTTGTTATGGTCTCAGAGACCTGTAACCTTCATTTGATGTTTATAGCTGGAAGGAATATTTAAAGTGATAGAGAAAGCTAAAAACATGTGAAACATTTGGGAAGGTTCAGTAATAACTCAGTGCATCACGTGCCATTTCCCCTTTCTTCTTACTACCTAGATATTTCCTGAGGATTAACATTTTAAAATTGGCACCAGGAACTTGATGATTATAGAGAAACTAGTGGCTGGGGACTAATTATTCAGTTTATGAATTATTTGCCCAGCCCTTTCCCCTCTCTAGTAATTCTCTTCCCATTTTTTTTTTGCATTTGCTTTAGCTTTTATTATTATGTATATGGCAGTCACTAATATGATAGTAGGAATTCTAATAGCTAAAGATTTTGGATATTTCCTGGGTTCTAGGTGCTTTACATACATTATATCTTTTTATTCTTAGAGCAATCCTTGAGATAGTTATGTGATTCTCCTATATTGATTATTATAATGTAGCTAAAAAGCAGTTAATTATTTCCATCATATAATGTTTAATAATATTATTAACAGTTATTTTTATTTCCCCTATTTGTAGTTGGGAACTAAGAAAGGTTGACTTTTCCAATCTCCCATAGGTAGTAAATGCCAGTGCTAGGATTTCAAACATGAGTTTGTCTGGTACTAGAGACTTTACCATTAATTACTATGCTATACTGCTTCCTCAATTTCAGTACTAGGAATAAAATTGGGGAATAATGGAAAAATGCTTGTTTTGCACATCAACAACTGTGGTGGTTCTTTAAGACGACCATTTGCTTAAGCTGGAACTACATTTTCCAGAATCTCTTCCCTGTGTGGTTGGCCAAAAGAGACATTCAAGTGAGATTTCGAAGGCAGAAGCAAAGGAGCAGCCATGATTCTCTGAAAGTCAGGTGGTCAGATTCAGGGACAGAAAGATTCCAAGGGGCTGACTGTTTGATGTTTTCTAGGAACAAGGAGGACTGGAGTGGAGAGAGTGGCTGCAGTAGTATAAGTGAGGGGCAGTGAGTAGCGATTAAGCCAGGGACATCAAAGGAGACCATTAGGACCTTGTCACAATTTTGGCTTTAACTGAAAACAAAACAAGAAACCAGGGGTGGTAGTTAATTTTGCAGAGCATTGATGTGATCCTACTCATCATTTTAAAGGTTCACTCTGTCTTTTGTGATGAACAAAGTTGGAGTCACAGGTAAGGCTAGGGGGCACTGAATATTGGAAACTCTCAGCATTTAGAGTCAAGAGACTGGATGTGATTACTTAGGGATTGTGTGTCAATAACGTGGTGAGAAGGTGCAAAGATAGACACCTGAAGTACCCCATTTATTTTTTGTGGAGATAGGCCTTCACTCTGTCACCCAGGCTGGAATATAGTGGTGCGATTATGGCTCACTGTATTCTCGACCTCCCAGACTTAAGGGATCCTCCAACCATAGCCTCCTGAGTGGCTGGGACTACAGGCACGCACCACCATGCCTGGCTAATTTCTGTACTTTCTGTAGAGATGTAATTTTGCCATATTGCCCAAGCTGGTCTCAAATATCTGAGATTGAGTGATCCGCATGCCGTGGCCTGCCAAAATGCCAGGAGTATAAGCATGAGCCACAGCACCTGTCCTCCAATTTTTATTGAAGTAAAGATCACAAAGATGAAGCAACAAATGAAACTAAGGGAATATTCTGTAAAGAAGGAGAGAAAATAATGTCCTGGGTGCCAAGTTGAAAATATTACATGGAAAGAGTGGTTAGCTTTGTTAAATGATGCCAATAAACTGAGTAAGATAAGTACTAGCAAGAATTGACTGGAAATTAGTCAATGACTTACTATTTATAAAGGAACCTAAAATAAAGGAAGGAAATGAAAAGGTAATAAATGATATCATCACTTCTTCATAGAAAGCCCTTTCCCCTCTCGGATGTAAACTTCTAATCATCGGAGTTATCAACCAAAGATAGTATATCTATGAAGCCTTTCCCAGTACTTGTTGGTAGAAGTAATTCTATCATTCTCTGTATTCCCCTAGCATTTCCTTTGCACCTCCATTGTGACGTTTGCTATAGCGAGTTACAATTAATTAGAATTCTTTTTTCCTTTTGTAAAATGTAATCTTCTAGGAAGCAGAAATTGTATTTTATCTATGAGTCTGGCATATATGAAGACAAAAGTTAAGTAGAAATAACATTTACTGTGTGTCTAATATATAATAGACATCTGATAAGGAGGTCCATATTTTTGCGTGTTTTTTGATAAAATTACTATTATCTAATCAACTAACTTTAACCCACATTTTACAAATTTGTTAACTCTGGTTCATAGTTGTTAAGTGTACACACACACATACACACATATATATACACACACACATATACATATGTAGAAATTTATGTACATATACGTACATATACACACACACACACATTGATGGCAGAACTGGTATATCTGACCTCAAGACTCATGATATTTCCACTAAATTGCAGTTAATAAATAAATAAATGGACAAAAGAATGAATATGTAGTACTTTTACTTCTTGAATGTAACTACTGGAATGGTTACCTGTCCTAAGTGTGCTTGCTATATCCCAGCCCACCCCCACAATAGACATGGAGATACCACCTTGAACAGTGGCAGCAGAAGAGCATTAAACCCTTCCTCCTCAAACTTCTAACCTTACATATTGCATGTTGATGCTAAATGCTTCATATAGATATGTTCAAATAAAAAAAATAAAAGGGATCTCAGTCAGATAGTTTCTTTTACTAGAGTACAAGAAATTCGAGCCTCAACATTCTTTCCCTTGTCAGGGCAATCTGATCATGAGCTGCAATTTAAGTATTTTTGACTATACTGCTTTGCCTTCTGACATTATTTGTATTCATTTATAGTCTAGATTTCTTATATTTGCATTTCTCTCCATCTTGGATGCTGTGATGAGCTACCCAGGCCTCCTTTAGGGAATAAAGACAATCCTTCAGCTTTTGGGAGAGCTGCCAACTGAAAGCTCTCAGGTGGCAGCCTGGTACAAGGATTGCCTTGGATGCAGAGATCTGCCTTGCTCAAGGTCACACCCCCTTAGTACTATTCCTTGTATCCAGTGATTGATAGGTGGGGAAACATACAGGCTCACCCTCTCACTTGAACTCAGGATAACCTGAATGGTCATTACATTGTCAGAACTCCCAGTAAGACTGGCTGAGTCATGTGTTGAGACTGCATCAGAACTCACTGTCTCCCATTGACTAATCCTGCTTCCTTCCTTTCCCTTCCGCAAAGCAGTCCCTACTAAACCTCCTGCTTGTTCATCTCTATCTCAGAGCCCGATTCCCAAGGAATTTGAAGCCCGAGACCCCTGATGTTAAACGGCTTCCCTACATTACAATGTCCTCAACCTCAGACAGGTTTTGGTGGAATCAGGGAGTCAGAATACATGGGCTGAAATGCCATGTCTACCATTTATCAGATGTAAGCAAATAAATTTTTTGAGCAGATCGGTTAACATATCTAAGCCTCAGCTTCCTCACCTGGAAAATAGCGCTAGTAAGCACGGATTAAACAAGAAAATAACAGGTAAAACACTTAACATACTGACTGATACATGGAAGCTCTCAATATATGAAAAATATGTTGATTATCAGCAATGGAGGCAATATACCTCCTCTGATATACTGAACAAAAGAGTCAATGTAGATAATCTAATATGACTTCATTTCACGATAAAAGAGGATTAAGTAATTTGCTAGAGATATATAGTTGGGGCAGAATTGAAACTAAAATGCAGATCTCTTGACTCTGCTATGTTATGCTGACTTTGTCTTAATCAAACATCTTGAGAGTATAAAATTGGTGACTGATAGTAAGGGAGGAGACCACCCCTCATATTGTCTTATGCCCACTGAAAGGCAGAAATGAAATCCACAAGCAGACAGCCTGGCGCCACATCCTGGGCCTGGTAGTTAAAGACAGACCCCTGACCTAATAGGTTATTTGCATAAGAAGAGCACTGTGAAGATCCCTTTCCTGTTCTATTCCATTCTAATTACCAGTGTGTGTACCCCCCAGTCACCCTCTGCCTGCTCAATCGATCACCACCCTCTCACACAGACCCCCTTAGAGTTGTGAGCCCTTAAAAGGGACAGGAATTGCTCACTCAGGGAGCTCGGTTGTTGGAGTTGTGAGTCTTGCTGAAGCTTCAGGCCAAATAAAGCCCTTCCTTCTTTAACTTGGTGTCAGAGGGGTTTTGTCTGCAGTTTGTCCTGCTACAATAGCAATAGTTGTATTTCATATATGTATGCTTAAAAATAGTTAGGTTTTGGAAGGGATTATAATCATCCTTAGGTTATAATTGTGAGACTAGGATTCAATTAAGATTCTTTATTCAAATGAACTTGGTGAAAGTACTGGTATTTTTTAGTTGTCTTTGCTTCAAGTCCCAATTGAAACCCTGTCTCTACTAAAAATACAAAAAAATTAGCCTGACATGGTGGCGGGCACCTGTAATCCCAGCTACTTGGGAGGCTGAGGCAGGAGAATCACTTGAACTGGGAGGCGGAGGTTTCAGTGAGCTGAGATCATGCTACTGCACTCCAGCCTGGGTGACTCTGTCTCAAGAAAAAAGAGAGAAAGGAAAGGTCTGGGTATTTTTGGCTAAAAACAATCTGTATTTCCAAAGCATCTTCAGGGCACAATTTTAGATGTTCTAGGAACTTATGGCTCTTTTGAACATCTTATTGTCATAAAAGAGTCAAAGTCTTTCTGCTCCCCAAAAGTAAATTATCCTTTATTTTTTCCCTAAAAAATTGAAAAAAAAAATCAGTTTTAAAAAGAAGAATACCAAAGACAGATAAAAATTTCTTTATTTGGATTTTAAATTGTGTAAGAAGTGACTAAAATGTTCAATCTAAGGATTATTTGAGTCATAGATGACATAATAAAATTTAACATTTTTTCCTTTGCTTTCTTCAGTCAGTACTTAACAAATCAGCAAATACTTATTGAGCACCTACAATAAACCTGGCAGCTTCTACCCTTCTTTATTTTCCAGAAGAGTAAAACAAACTCATTTCATTAAAATTTGAACTTTCACTCTCATATATTTACAGAAGACATTTAAAGTGTTAAGTTTAAGAAGCACTCATTACAGCATTTGCTTTGTATAAACTTGAAGAACCTGTGCATCATCCAAACTCTCATCTCTCCATTAATACTGAGTCAAATAGCATTATGTTGATACATAACAATAATTAAGATATAATTGATAAGGTACTTACTGAAAATAACCAAGCATTGAATTGACTCCTTAATTCTTAAGGGTCATGCTATGTAAGGTGGAAAATATATGTTCCAAATATGTTCAAATTTTATAATTCAATTAACAGTAAATATGATTCACATCAAAATGGTGTCATAGGTGAGGGGAATTTTGATGCTCTAATTTATGAACACAGAGCAAGAAATATTGACCCTATTGCAAAGAATAAATATCAATAAAACAGCAGGTCTCTAATAAACAGATATAATTACCAGAAGGATCTGCTTATTTACACATCAGGACTACTGTCTTCACATATCTTATCCTGTTATGTAATTATCAAATAAAACAGTAATTCTGGAATAAGTAATAGCAGTCACACAGAGTACAGGATGGTTAAATATTTTCATCTTGGTGGGAAGACATTCGGATATAATATGTAATAAAAGGATCACTCTGAATCTTTAAACAGTGAACTAATACCAAGCTGGTGTCTGAAAAACCAATCAGCTATCAAGAGGGCATTGCTATAGTGATTCTTACCTGTTTCTGACTGCAGTGAATAAACCACAAAACTGTCTATTTTAAGACATGATGCTTCTTCATCTTTAACTTTTAGTTTGGGGGTTAGGGGAGTTCCCTTTGTAAAATCAGAATTCCTTAAATGAGTACATTTGGCACTGTGACAGGAGCTTCTCCTGCTTTTCAGGCAACTATCTCAGTATTCTTTTTCTTCCAGTGCTGTGATGGGCACACTAAGAACAGTTTCTTGCTGAGCTGTGCAGCTCCTACAGATGAGGACAGCAGGAGAGCAGGCAGATAGCCAAGGCAGAGAGGGAGAGGAGCAGAGATCATAGCCAAGGCTGCAGAAGGAGATCTGCTACACACTGGCAGAAAAAGAAAAAGGTCTGCTCTGAACCCTAAGGTGCTCCTTAAGGCCTGCTGGTTTGAGGATTCACCCTCAATTGACCTGGAATTGAGAAAAAAGATGGGAAAGAGAATTATTGAGATGCTTGGCTTATGAGTCACCACTTTGCATCATAATAGGTTTGGTAAAGTCTCATTGATAGAAATAGTACGCAGGTGTCGGGAGCGCCTTGGATTGATTGATAGGCCTCTTGCTGTCATTCAGAAGACACTTTAAGTTCCCTTATTGGATGAGATTTTGGTCAGTTTCACTTCAAGCCATTTTCTTTTAAAAACTCTTTATTGTCCTTTAGGATTAGTGCCACTGTTCTTCAGTCTGAGCAAGATGGAGCATTTCAGTGTCATTCACCAGTCAGTCAAATTGTGACAAAAGGCAGTCCCTTCCTGGCAGGATCTTGGGGAGGAAAAGAGGGGCCCTCTCAGCAGGGGCTCTCTTTGTAGCACTTAATGCTGTTCGTCCTGAAAAGAAAGAGTAGGAAGGAGCAGGAAATTGGACTTAAGTCACCTCCAAATCAGTAGAGTTCAATCCTAGCTGATGTTTGTTTATAAAATAGCTCTCTAAGTAATTCACACCCTGTTTCCCATTTAACCTCTTGGACACATGGTGTTTGGCCTACCAAGGTGTTTTTTGGAGTTGTTCATAAAAGTGCTGAGTTTGACACCAACAGAAAGGAATTTGGGGTCAGACTTACTATTTTAAACTTAGGCCTTTGGGATTTATAAAAGATGTTTCCGATATGCTAAAACAGTTGGAAGAGCCTTTGAGAACTCTGGTGTAAGCGAGAGGCTCCCTAATTTGTATTGCAGGTGAGGAAAACCAGGCCTAGGAGGTTGGCTGACTTTCTCTTGCACCTTCGGAACTCAAGGATAACATCTTGCAGTCTCTATGGCACAGAACTACTGAAGGCGAAAGCAAACTCCTTCAAGCTCCCCAGACTACTTCCAAGTTGAACTTGCTCTTGAGGAGGGGATCCTGTCTCTCCCAGTCCCAGCTGAGGGTGTGTCAATCTTTGCCAGATAAAAAGAGACATTCAAGGTCATTAGCACAGTTTTCCTCTAGGGTGGAGCTGGGATTGGCAGCTGAGTTTTTTTGATGACCCAGAAATTACATGTATTCATTTCTTTCTTTTTAGATAAAAGTATTTCTATTCCAGTTTTTCTATGGCTCTTTCTTAAGGGTGGGGGCGGGGGAAGTCCCACATCTTAGCTAGCAGATTCTTCTTTTTCTATGCAGTCTTTTATAATCCATCTTGATTCTCAATCCATTCGTTATCCCCACTTTTTTTTTTTTTAATACTTTGTGTCTTTTAATTACCTAAAAGATCTGACTCAGTGTCCTTCCCTCTGAATCACAGGCTGCTCTTCCTTCATCTGTGTCTCCCAGGAGGAGAGGGAGGGCTAAAAACCTTTTCTCCTTTGTTGGCTTCTGTCCCAACAATACGGCTTCCTTCTCTCCCAAACCTCTTTTGGGCTGTTATTCATTTTCGAGGTTGATTTTTAAAAATATTTTTCTGTAACAACAGAAAAATCTGATAAGTCATCTCATTATTAAAGCAGTCAAGAAATTGTCTCATATATACATGTACACAAATGTCAAAAACTATGTGTATAAGATCAAGCATGGTGGTTCACACCTGTAATCCCAGCATTTTGGGAGGTCGAGATGGGTGGATCGCTTGATCCCAGGAGTTCAAGACTAGCTTGGGCAACATGGTGAAACCCCTACCTCTACAAAAAATACAAAAAGTAGTCAGGCATGGTGGCATGCGCCTAGAGTGCCAGCTACTCAGGAGACTGAGGTGGGAGGATCCCTTAAGCCTGGGTGGTCGAGAATGGGCAACAGAGAGAGACCTTCTCTCAAAAATAAATAAATAACCCAGAAATATGTACATAAATGTGTGTATCTGCCCAAATATATACCATATAAAATCATGGAGAATACTTTTTCAGTTTATTTTTATTTATTTTTTTTTTCCTTTTATTTTTTGAGACGGATCCTCACTGTGTCGCCCAGGCTGGAGTGCAGTGGTGCGACCTCGGCTCACTGCAAGCTCCGCCTCCCGGGTTCACGCCGTTCTCCTGCCTCAGCCTCCCGAGTAGCTGGGACTACAGGCCCCCGCCCCCACGCCCAGCTTTTTTGTATTTTTAGTAGAGATGGGGTTTCACCGTGTTAGCCAGGATGGTCTCGATCTCCTGACCTTGTGATCCGCCCGCCTCGGCCTCCCAAAGTGCTGGGATTACAGGCATGAGCCACTGCGCCCGGCCTTTCAGTTGTTTTTTTAAGTGCGATAAAGACAAGCCAAAATGAAAGAGAAAAAGCAAAGAATATTTAATAGATGCTTTTTGACTGTTTTTCTTTGGGGAGATATGGTCAATTATATGATAAAATATTTTCTATGAGGATCATATATCACAAATGTTCCTTATTACTATGCTTCACATGAGATATTGGTACAATAAAGGTAATATAGATCTTCAGTTACAAAGAAAAAAGTAAATAACAGTCCCTCATGCATGACAAAAGTCATGTAAATGTGAAAATATCAATGGAAGTGTTAGGACCAAACCTGGTCTCATTTTAGGCTGTGATTATGATTTGACTACAGGCCTTACAATTATGAGCGGATTTCTTTTGGAAAAGATACTTGCTGTTTAAGTTCCAATTTTTATTCTTTTAAGAATTATTTTTTCTCTTTTCCATTCCCCAATCACATAGATTCAGTTTTGCCAAATGTCTGAAGGTTTATATAGAACAATGAGTTTGACAAACTATGGTCTCCTTTAAGTTGGCGTGTGTAGCTTCTCTAACAGTGCTAGGTGCTGGGTTATATTTAGAATGCTATGCTGCTTTTTGGTTTTTCACAAAATACTCATTTGATAAGAAATGTCCACTTGGAAACAGCTATCACAATTAAAATATAACTTCCTTCTTATATTACTGCCCGCCCCTTTGATTTCTACATTTATCCATGAATCTCAGTATATGAAATTTCAGTAGTAGAAATTTAAATCACAACCCTGGCTTCCCCTTCCTGCAAAGTATCAGCCTCTGTCAGAATTCTGAAAATGTTTGTGTTAACATTTTCTTGCTCCTCTCTCAGCATATCTTAAACAAGTATAGCACCAATAGTGAGAAAGGAAAAGAAGACATATTTTGAAAACCACCAAAGGAATGATTGTGAGAGAGAAGCAGTTCTTACATTGCATTATATAAGACAGTAAGTACCACATTGCTACAGCCTACCATATTACACAAGAAAATTTACAGCGGAGGCACAGACTTACTGTTTCTGAAGATTATATAAGTCCTCAGACTCTTTTTTATGTATCATGATAATACTCAAAACAAGCTCAAGAAAATAGGAATGGCAGAGGTTTTCATGTTCTAAGACCACATCCATCAAACTCCATCAGACTCCAATGTAGCAATTCTGTCTTTCGTGGCTTTTCATTTGCTCATTCATTTATGTTGTAAATAATTCTTGATTGCAGAATATGTATTAGGACTACACTACATGTGAGAAATTTGATCCAGTGTTCCTACTGTTAAAGAGCTTATAGAGAGATAGAGGAGAGATTTGTTCATCAAAGAGTCATATGTACAAACACAACCTGAACAAATGCTAATCTAGACTTAAAGAAATGGGGTAATAACATGAGGAAGAGTTCCTTGAAGAAATAAGAGTGGAGGTATAATCTAAAGATGGTAAGAGTTAAGGAGGAATGGGACAGTGACTAGCTGTCCAGAAAGAAGAAATAATGTGTACAATGGCCCTTTGGTGAAGAGAAAGCATGCCACATGCAACCTAAGAAAGCTGGCATATATAGAGGAAGAGATGGTCCAAATGAAACCTGAGAGTTAAACAAGAACCGTGCATATCAGTGAAATCACTGTGGTATGTAGGATGACTACAGAAGGACAAGACTAGAGTGGAACTAGGAGAGGGACAGTAGAGGTTGAGTAGAGGTAAGGGGTATGTAAGAGGCAAAACTGTCCATATTTGGTGGATGGGGAAAAGGGACGAACCATGGTTCTAGGTATAAGTATTTAGATGCTCGGAAGATGCTGAAGTATAGAGTATGTGTAAAAAATCCAATTTAGGAAGTTGCAATGATGACTTCCATTCTGGAAATGTGTGAGAAATGATTAACAGGCTTTATAATGACTCTAAATATCTGGAGAGACCACGCTGTAAATATACATTGGGGAATTTTAACATGTAAGTGGTGTTTGAAAAATGGAAGAATGAGTGAGATTTTCTAGTGAGAGTATGTCCAATACTAATAGTAGTGGGCCAAGGGCGTAATCCTGATGAATACCAACATTTAAAGAGCAGGAAGAGAAACAAGAACACACAAGGACACATGAACAATCTGATTTATAAGAGAAGAACTGGTGAAGGAAGGTTGTGATGAAAGTCATGGAGGTGAAGTAACAACAGGTTAAATGCAGCAGAGCTGTACTTTAAGACCAGTGAATTAGGGAATTGGCATTCAGGAGATCAGTAATATCTGGATTGAAAGAAGTTGGGTGATGAAGGCACAAGAAGTCAGATCACACTAGACTGGGAGGCGAATGGAAGCTGAGAGGTACAGAAGACTGGAGATGTGAAAGATCAGAGGGTGTGCGATGCAGGATTAAGGGAGGATTTGATAAGGATGTACTTACACGTTGGGAAGGGGCCAGTGGAAATAAAAAGTCTGAAGTTATAGGAGGGAGGGGTGATAACAAGGACCTAGAGGAACCCCATCAAACTGATTTCAAGCAGGACTGGGGGCATCTATTCTTTTGGGGGTAGGGGAAAGTAGTTAGACACACAGATTATAGATAGTTTACTTATCCCTTTCCACTACGAGTTTCTTCCATTCAGCAGGGTTTTCTGCAAGGGAGGACATGTAGATTTAATAATATACTATAATAAAACTATAATACAAGACTAGAGGGAAGAATGAATGGCAACGTGGTATCATGGAAAGAATGTAGTTGTGGTATACATAGTTCACATCTAGCATTCACTATCTTTTATCGTTGCAACCATAAAAACACACATGCACATACACATATTTTTAACATTGTAGAGCCTTTGCATCCTGTGTTATTATCCCATGGGATAATGGTGCCATCCTCACAATTTTGTATCTTGGGTTAATCAAAATAGCATATATGCATATATGTTCATTATCTCAGACAATATCCAATCAGGAAACCAGAAGCCATTCTGAATACTTCAAACACAAATACATTAAAATAGGAAATTGGTTACACAGGTGATAGGATAATTGAGAAGCCCAATGGGATAATGAGGCAACATAGAGATTAGACATAGGTGCTAGGCATCACCACCCTTATTCCTGGAAGCACAAAAGGAGTAGGTGGCTTTACTGAAGCTTTCATTCAAGGGCAACATGAAAAAAAGGTGGAACCAGGGAAGATCTGCTCAGCAGTAGCTGGGTCTCTGACAGAGAATGGCTCATGAAACCAGGAGTCACAGAGGAGACTCAGATGCTGCCAGGAATGCCAAGGAAAGGAGACTAGTCTCCCCACAATGCCTCCCATTGGTCAAACCTACAGGAAAGTGAGAGGAAAATGTCTTGGAAATGTAGTCCCACATGAAACAACAGCAGAATAAAGGCAGAGAAAGGATCAGAGCAAAATAGGCAAATGGCAAATCATAGGCATGTGAACTGATCTAACAACATATCTGCCACAGAGTAAACACTTAATAAATGTGACATTCCTCAGTTACATCAATCTGTTTTAATGAATGCAGATGGCACCAGTTAGTTGAAAAGCAAGGTAAAATGAAAAGTCAAAGATTTATGTTAGAGTGCCTGCTCATAATGATTGAGCTGACCCTTGGTCCTACTTACTCAACGTAGCTAAGTTAGCCTCTGGTTATTGAAATATTTTCAAGACTTACTCCATCATAGAATGGTAAATATATTGTGGGGAAACTTTTTGAGGACTTGAGAAATATTTTAATCAGCTTCTAAATTTCACAAAAACCACTGGCACTGCCCAACTACTCATGTTTTGTGGCTAGGAAAGGGATGCCTTGTATTGCACTCTTTAGCTCCAGTACCTCATAGCTACCAATATAATATCATCACTACCAGCGCAACAGGATGTACTGCTCAGAGGATCTTGTCTTTGAAGTAAAATGAAACCCTAAAGCTTTCATTTGGATAATGAAAACCTCAGCCAGAAACTTTCCTCATTTCTGATCACATATGGAGTCTTCTAAGCTCATTTTGGCTTGGGACACCAGATGCTGGCCCTACACGTGGCATTCTCATCCAAATTTGGAGCAGGTGCTAATTATCAGAAGAGGAAACAGATACTCAATCCCATTAAAATTCCTCCCTTGGTTATATAAGGAGGGCAGTTCAGTGCTAAATTATAAAGGATCCCTATTAGCGTACTGCCCAAATTTTCAATGCATACACATTTTTGTTTTCTTCTTGACCTATGACTTCTTGGGAACTTGGGTATAAACATTCAGATCTCACATAAAAAGGCTATATATAAATATGAATATGATTTTCCCTAAATCTAAAGGTGGTTTTCGTTAAAAAGCAACATTAGACCCACCTTAATAGCCAGTATAGTATGGAAAAAGAATACTCTAAATAGATCTGAGAAAATGGGCACCAACACAGATGTTTCTGTGTGGGAGCCTCTGTCCTTCCTCCCTTTTCCAAATATACAGCACTGAGTGGTGGCTGTCGGGGTCAGGAGAGGAGGAAGTTCTCAGATGCCAGTGCAAAGCAATAATCTTCAAGTGGATGCCATGCCAACGGGGATATGGTGTTAGTTACAAGGAAGTCAGGAGGCCGAGACTGAGAGTCAAGGAAAGTTAAAAACAAAATCAGTAAGAGGGGAAGGGTCACAGAGGGAAGCAAAGATGAGAGTCAGAAGGAAAACATTGCAAGAGCTAACAGGGGAAGGGGAGGGGAATTGGGAAGAACACATTTTTTTCTTCCCTTTCTCTTACACATGGCACGGTTTTGATATCCTCCCATTTTTCTCAAATATTCACAACTCCAGACTACTAATATGTGGAGATGAGTTACACTTTCTAAATTGAAGGTCACTAAGCAGATGTTACCACTCGCCTACTCCTTCAAGCACAGTGCCCTTGCTTCTGTCTAAAAGTTCAGCTGGTGTTTGGACCTCATGTGCCTGGAATATTAGGGAACACACTCTGGCCCACATCTTGCTGCATTACCCTGATATGATGCTATTTTTGATTATTTCACTTAATAGGATTTGTGTTTCTTGCTTCTGATGGTATTTGGAGAGTGAATCCAAGAAATTTTTTGTTGTTTTTTAGAAATCCTGTTGTCCTTACAAGCAGAGAAATGACTTACTTAAATATACTCTTCATTTCATAGCACATTGTCAACATAAGCCCTCTCTCTTTTTTTATTATCTATTAGTTATTCTATTTTTTCCTCCATCACCTATTTCCACTTTTATCCAACTCCCTTCCCACAGGTACCCACACTAATGTTTTTGATTTAGGTCTTTCAACTTGAATGCATCTTTACAAAATAGTGTCATTTGGCCATTCAAAAATATAAATGGGCTGGGTGCAGTGGCTCATGCCTGTAATCCCAGCACTTTGGGAGGCCGAGGTGAGTGGATCACTTGAGGTCAGGAGTTCAAGACCAGCCTGTCCAACATGGTGAAACCCCCATCTATACTAAACATACAAAAATTAGCTGGGTGTGGTGGCATGCACCAGTAATCCCAGCTACTCGGGAGGCTGAGGCAGGAGAGTCGCTTGAACCTGGGAGGCAGAGGTTGCAGTGAGCCGAGATTATATATATACACACACACACACATATACATATTATATACACAGATATATATCTATATATTATATATACATATATCTAATATGTATATCTAATATCATATATAATATCTATCATCTATATCTATATGTATCTATCTATATTTTATATATATATGGTATTACCTTATAAACTTTATTCTGCTTCTTTTTTTTATTCTATACTACATTTGTAAGTTCCGTGCATTTTGCTATATGTATCTTTATGTATCTACAAAATTAATCTACCACATTTTATTTACCCCTTTAACCATTCTTGTATTGATAGATTTCAAGGCTGCATCAGACCTTCTTCTTCTGTAAAAACAGGCATGATGAACAATCTCACATACGTTCCCTTAGGGATCAATGTGAGAAATCCTCTGAGATACATCCCCAGGAGAAGGATGGATGAGATGCTGGCTATACTCACACATTATTTCTCTCACTACTATCAGATGGCAAAGCAAATATTTTACAATTCTTTTAGCCATCTGGTTTCTATTTGACCTCCTAACTACACAAAAATCTCACATCAATGCTCCTTAGCTTCATCTCTCACTGTTCCAAAATTTCCTGTGTAAATTTGCTTCTTGCCACTTGTCATCTTTTGTAGAACCACATTCTGACCTGCAGACATTTTGCTGCATCAAAAATAAGACTGGGTTTACTTTTAAAATAGCTGGGCTACCTTTATTAGAATTGATACAGATTGAGATACTACAATATGATTTTTTAAAGTCATTACTTGATCATTAAACAGTTGAATTTGCTGCATTTCAAATCATACTATCTGTTCCAGGTTAGATGTAGTTCATGCTGAGAAATGTGGGTAAAGAATTCAAGTACATTTTAAAATTATCCAATTCTACATGAAATCCTGCAATGATTCTTGTATCATGAACAGTTATAACCTCTTAGACAGATCAGACAAAAGCTATGAAATATGATTCTTTCATAGGCAGTTTTGGTAAGACACTTTATAAAACTTCCCCAACTCTTTCCCTTTAATAGTCAAAATGTTGGCAATGTTTAATGGCAAGTATAAATCCTGATTTATGAATCCTGAGTAGAAAGACCCTGAACCATAGGCTAATCTCATTTTTTCTTCTCACCTCACTGATTGCTCCTTCTAAGTCATCTTTGCTTGCTTCACCTACTGGCCTCCTGGGACCTTCTCTTTTTTTACACCCTCATCTCCAGCTTAATGTGGCCTTCTTAGATAGAGTTTCTCTACCCAACCAATATAAAATAGTCATATAGCCTATCTCTCTTTCTTTCTCCCCCTTCTTCCCTACTCCCAGCCATATAGAACATATCATGACACCCAGTCCATAGAACACATGTTCCCAAAATCAAGGCCTTCATCTACCTTGTTGACCTCTGTGCCTCCTGTGTCTAAAACAAAATACTTACTGAGGGAATGACAAATGATAATGGACGTTTAGTGTTATGTGCTCCAGGCAGGGTTTCCATAACTGGACCACAGAAAATGTGGCACCTGAATCCCACCATCAACAATAACCCGATATTCTCACAATAGTCTCAAGAGAAGAATCCTTGAAAATGTCAATGGCACATAAATCACACAACCACTTTGTTTTCATCTGGACTTGTGTCCAAATATGAATGCAAAGTTCTATCTTCAAGTCCAGAAGAGACTCTATTAAATCTTACCCTAAATCTTAGAGAGTTTTCATAGTCTGTCTGGCTTTATAGAATCTTGGGACACTAAAAAAAAGACAGAATCAGTATTTAAGATATAGGAGATAAAGAGGTAAAATGACCATGACTACCTCCGTATGCTGTAGTCTTACAAAGCAGTGAGAGAGGAGAACAAGTCACATCCATGTGTGGTATTTCAGTGCACTTGGAACCCTCTCATGAATAACTATGGCCATACAGTCCTGGCATAAGATCAAGCTATTTATTTTTTATTCTTGTTGAAGAAGTATACATTAGCTCGTTTTCACACTTGCTATAAAGAACTACCTGCAACTAGGTAATTTATGAAGAAAAGAGGTTTAATTGACTCACAGTTCCTTAGGCCATACAGTTAGCATGGTTGGGGAGGCCTCAGGAAACTTACAATCATGGTGAAAGGGTGAAAGGAAAGCATGCCTTTTATTCACATGCCAGAGTGGGAGAGAAAGAGAGCAAAAGGAGAAGTGCCACAGACTTTTAAACCATCAGATCTCAAGAGAACTCACTCACTATCACAAGAACAGCAAGGGGCAAATCTGCCCCATGACCCAATCATCTCCCACCAAATCCCTCCCCCAACATTGGGAATTGAAATTCAAAATGAGATTTGGGTGGGGACAGAGAGTCAAACCATATAATTCCCCCCGGCCACTCCCAAATCTTATTTCCTTCTTACATTTCAAAACACAATCATGCCTTCCCAACAGTCCCCCTCAGTCTTATCTTCCAGCATTAACTCAAAAGTCCAAGTCTAAAGTCTCATCTGATACAAGACAAGTCCCTTCCACTTATGACCCTGTAAAGTCAAAGACAATTTAGTTATTTCCAAGATACAATGGGGGTACAGGCATTGGGTAAATGCTGCCATTCCAAAAGGGAGAAATTGGCCAATACAAAGGGGCTACAGGCCCCATGCAAGTCTGAAACTCAGCAGGACAGTCATTAAATTTGAAAGCTTCTAATCTCCTTTGACTCCATGTCTCACATCCAGGGCACACTCCAAAGGCCTTGAACAGCTCCACCCCTGTGGGTCTGAAGGGCACAGCAACCCCCCCACCAACCCACAGCTGCTTTCACAAGCTGGTGTTGAATGCCTGTGGCTTTTCCAGGTGCACAGTGCAAGCTTTCAGTGGGTCTACCATTCTGTGGTCTGGAAGATGGTGGCCATCTTCTCACAGATCCACTAGGCAGTGCCTTCATGGAATACTGTGTGGTTTCTCCATCCCCACAATTCTCCTCTGTACTGCCCTAGTGGAGATTCTCCATGAGTGCTTCACTCCTGCAGTAGACTTCTGCCTGGACATCCAGGCATTTTCATACATCCGCTGAAATCTAGGCAGAGGCTTTCAAGCCTCAACTCTTGCCTTCTGGGCACTCACAGGCCCAACACCACATGGAAGTTGCCAGAGTTTGGGGCTTGCACCTTCTGAAGTAATGGCCTGAGCTATACCTTTCCCCCTTTTAGCTTTGCTGGAGCTGGAGTAACTGTTATGCAGGACTTCATATCCTGAGGCAGGATAGAGCAGCAGGGCCCTGGATCTGGCCCATGGAACCATTTTTTCTTATTTGGCTTCATGTCATAAAAGGGGCTGCCACACAAGTCTCTGAAATACCTTTGAGGCATTTTTCCTATCGTCTTGGCTATTATCATTCAGCTCCTCTTTACTTATGCAAATATCTGCAGCCAGTTTGAATTTCTGCCCAGAAAATGGATGTTTCTTTTCTACCAAATGGTAAGCATGCAAATTTTCCAAACTTTTATGCTCTGCTTCCCTTTTAAAGTTCTAGATTCAGGTTATTTCTTTGTTTATGCAAATGAATATAGGCTTTTAGAAGCAGTCAGGCCACATCTTGAATTCTTTGCTGCTTAGAGATTTCTTCTGCCAGACACCCTAAATCACCTCTCTTGAGTTAAATGTTCCACAGATCTCTAGAGCAGGGGCACAATGCTGCCAGTCTCTTTGCTAAAGCGTAGCAAGAGTAGCCTTTACTCTAGTTCCCAATAAGTTCCTCATCTCCATCTGAGACTACCACAGTGGCAACTTCACTGTCCACATCACTATCAGCATTTTGGTCACAACCACTCAATAAGTCTCTAGGAAGTTCCAAACTTTCCCTCATCTTGCTGTCTTCTTCTGAGTCTTCCAAACTGTTCCAACATCTGCCCATTACCAAAGCTGCTTCCACAATTTCAGGCATCTTTATAACAATACCCCATTTCTCTGGTACCAGTTTTCTATATTAGTTCATTCTCACATTGCTAGAAAGAACTACATAAGACTGATTAATTTATGAAGAAAAGAGATTTAGTTGACTCACAGTTCCACAGGCTGTACAGGAAACATGGTTAGGGAGGTCTCAAGAAATTTACAATCGTGATTGAAGGGCAAAGGAGAAGTAAGCACCTTCTTCGCCTGGTGGGGCAGGAGAAAAAGAGAATGAAGGTGGAAGTGCCGCATACTTTTAAACCATCAGTTCTTGTGAGAACCCACTCACTGTCATAAGAACAGCAAAGGGAACATCTACCTCCATGATCCAGTCACCTCTCACCAGGGCCCTACTGCAACATTGGGAATTACAATTCAATATGAGATTTATGTGGGGACACAGAGCCAAATCATATCAATGTACAAGCATGGAAGTGTAGAGGAGGTGACCATATGGGCCTCCTTCCCATACTCTTCCACTTAATCCCCCCCACCTTTTACTGAATTCTGGTCACTGCCTGGACTCCAGCTGTCACTTTGAACTTTTGAGGAGGAAAGGGAGAGACATTTTTTTAAAAGCACTCTGCAGTACTCAAAGCACTTTGGTCATAAAATTATTTCTTTTGTATGTTACTAGAGTTTTATCTCATGAGATAGACAAGGTACATATTTATTCCCATCTTAAGAGTTAAGAAACTCTTGGTCCCAAACTCAGAAAGTTTTGCTACAGCCATGGGACAAATGTAGTAAAGTTCTGTGTCCTCTTTTTTTTCCTAATCATACCTCACATAGAGCAAGTAGCTAGGTCTGGGCTTTGTATAAGTAAGGGTTTTATATTTGATGTATCAGTTTCTATGGTTGATTTTAGTAATTAGTTAGGGTTTAGTTATTTTGACTGTCAACAGACAGTTCTAAAAAGCCCAAAGGCACATTTGGTATCATTTCTATCACCTTTCTGCTTTATCACTGATGAGAGATAACTTAGAAGTTTCAGAAAAAGAAAGAAAATTATACATTTCAACTGGAGAATAGAGGAGAATGTGTAGGAGTTTGCAATCTATGTATGCATGGTTGACAATTTTAGACTTTCCATTTTCCTATATTCATGAAGAAAAGATGAAAGGTCATTTAGAAAACTAGTCTTCAATTTGCTCAGAAAAATCGCAACTTCCTTAAAGTAAACAAAGCAACTCTCAGTCTTCTAAGAGAAGGAATTTGGTGAGTACAATTCTGCAGATGGAGGTTCTTAAAACAAAGACATGTCTCCTTAGCATGTATCCTAAATAGCTTTTACTTAGATGTGCATTAAGTTGCTCACTTTTAATTGTAGTTTGCATTTATACTAGTCTATGCCACATTTCTCGGCTCAAGCTGAAGCTAAGGCAACAGGGAACGTGTTTTATCCCCAAAAGATATTACTGTATGAGACACCCTATAAAAGTTGAATTTATTTAATACTTGCAGCAAGTCAACACTTTAATGATTAATATGGCTATTGACCACAGCCTTTTTATATACTATTTCTAGTCTGTGTTTGAAGATCTGAATAAATCATCTAGTTTCAGTGAATTTGGGGCCCTGCCTAAGAAATTTTGATCCAGTTTATTGAGCCACACACAACAGATTTGCCATAAATAATAATGTTTTATTCATGGCTTTCCCCACTCAACTTAATAAAACATAAAAACAAATGATGGAATAAACATGGAAGAATAATAGTAAAAACTGAGTAAATTCTTACTATCCTAGCTAAAACAGTAATACAGAGTTACTATATTTCAAATGGGCTTATTGGTGTGAATGTGTGTATATGCATGTGTGTGTGTACATGTGTGTGTGTGGCATATAGTGTTTGTTTTCTCTGACACTGAACAGTTCAATCTTATTACATACAGATAGATCTCATATATTGCTGTTTATCTATCTTTTAAGTCTTCTTTTACTGATCAATCTGCTTAATTTGTGATTTTGTTGAAAGTAGTTAGCAAGTAAATATTTGATGGGGGCACTCACTTAATGGTTCTATAATATTATAAACTACAGTCACTGTTCTACCTTCAACCAAGGATGCTTTTCATTGTGTAGTTAGCATCCTTTTGGCTATACACAAAAATTAGAGAAAGACACAAATAAAATAGTTCATGGAGAGGAGAAGCAGATGCATGAAATTAACCTTATTTCCACTGTTCTATTTACTATCACAATGTGAGAAAACTGCATATCAGAAAGAAATGTCTTGGAAATAAAATCAAATATGATGTCTCTATTCTAAAGAAAGGGTATGAAAGTTCTTTTCACCTGATTATTTGCATTGGTGCAAAAGATAAGCACTGTAGACTAGCTGAGAAGGGAAACTCAATGTCTAATAGTTTTTTCTTAATTTCGAGCTGTATTTCCTAAAATAAACAAATATCATATTTTATGGTGCCTAGGAGAAGGCTAATATATGGAAAGATTCAACAATTTTTACTAAGTGTGGATGTGTGGTTTTATTATTATTTATTATCAACTTGTGACTATCAGATTTCCTAACAGCAGCTTATCACCCACACTGTTTACCTGAAAAAGTGTGATTGATCTTTGGTATTAGTTACAAAAGGAAGTGTCCTAAGATTGTTCAAATTGCTATTACTCAGTGAGAGGTCTCCAGTCTGGCTGGGTGTCTCTTCCATGTAGACCTCCCTTCCCTCTGCAAGTTCTCTATACATGCACACAGTGGGCACACAGTATACAATGCATACTGCTCTAAGAGTTGTACTTGGCTTTTGGCCACCATAGGACTCAGGGAAACGGATCTACAGGAGAATATCTCTCATCTGAAGCAAGGGTAGGACTTACATTTGCACACAGTGTCTCTTGGTCACTTCCTACAAGTAAAAATATTTGGGAAGGAAAATAAAAACCAACATCAACTCATTAAATCCTCCCACAGGTCTACGAAGTAGAAAGGATAGATTGCTATTACATTTCACAGGTTAAAAAAAACTGAGATTAAAAGAAGTTAAGTAATTATTCAAAATCACCACATAGTCAATTTATTAGTTAGGCTTCCTGCGGGATAGAGGTCGCACACACACCAACTGGGTAATTGGGGAGAGTTTGATAAAGGAGCTATTTACAAAGTTGTGGGAGATGTTTAAGAAAAATAACAAGGAAATGCACTATACATTGAGGCTCAGAACCATTTCTATCTCTCAATCTGAAAGCGTGAGAGTGAGAGAACAGTTCCTAAACCCCATGAGTGGGTCATCTAATAGGCCACGTGGCCTTCAGTAAAAGGCCATAGCTAATTTATAGTTATCTGAACAGGAATAAGGTAAAGGAACAAACACCCTGGCCCCACTTTCCTCCTGCTCTTCAGTATCTGCTGCCTTCTATTGGCTAAAGTCAGAGGAAAATAAATGAGTCTGAAGATGCAGCCCATCTAAATCAGTTTCCTGAGACACAGAGTACCTATTAGGGAGCAGAGCTGGAATTCAGCTCTTTCCATTATATGTTACTGTCTCAACACAAGTTGTAGTCTCTGTGGACCAGTTACAATTTTATAGTTCCCTTAAGGCGAGAAGATGTATCTATCACATTTAGTTCCCTCCTTAAACAAAGGATTATCAGTTGATTTTCAGGCTACAAATGAAAATAGCAATGATCATGATTAATATCTCTGAAGACAATAAAAATAGCTTTGTTTCTAGATGGACAAAAATAATTGTTTCTTCTTTCTGATAGGAAGTATATGGCAGAGACTGATTGCCCAGTGATTTATTTGGAAATTACTTACTAGGCACTTATTTTAGACCCAATGCTGCATTAGATCTTTCAGGGAATGCAATGTATAAACCCAGCCCTTGAGAAGCTTAAAGCTAAAATGATACATATTATTGTCATGAAAGCTAAAAAAGCAAATCTGATTTCTATTTGATTTGTATCTACAATACTTGTATCAGGGTATGTTAAGTCTTGTGCTAAAAACAATTGTTCTGTGGCCTTGTGAACTTCGGGAAAATGGAAATTAAACAGTTAATATGCCACAGACCTTTTCAGGGCCTTAATTATGCTAATATACTTTGAAAGTCTTCAAAAGTACGTAGCATTTTAAAAATTTATTTCCCAGAACACTTTCTGTCCATATGTGAAGTCTATGAAGACTAGATTCTAATCCCCAAAAAAGTTTTTAATTTCTATGACCTCCTGACAACTATTATTTTAAATTTTTGGTAGATCTTCTAGTCACAGAAACTTCTGATGTTTTAGCTTTAGGTTATGTGTCCTCCAGGTTCTCTATCAGGTCATTTTGAACAAAACATGAAAGCTTAAATACAACAGAAGAAGTGCCATTTAAAGCGAGAAAAAAACTTCTAAATGTACATAATCATCCTTTGACTTATGGCCTATAACCCTAAATTTTTATTTCTCAAATTTCTTAAAGTAGCAAATATCTGTATATAATTTTAAGAGTTCAAGGAATCATGTTACTTTTATTATATTCAACTTTCTTTATAAAAGCTAAGTGATTAGTAGTAAATGCCTACAATCATTCTATAGTCACAAACATACAACTGCACAGACATGAACACACACACACATACATAATTTTTAGGATGTAGCCTGTTAATACTTTTCACTAGAATATGGAATTTTTTTCTTTTCCTCTTTTCTTGACTTTCCTCTGGTTTTGCTCTGCAGCTCCATGAGGCTGACATAGCTCTCGGCTAAGCAGCCCTGAGTACAGGGTTCAAACAGCACATACATTGCCCCAAAGGTACAAACCCACATGGACAGCTTTACTAAAAGCTAATGGAAAGAAGAGTCAGAATCTGTTACTGTGAGGCCTTAGCCATTCATTAACTGAAAGCAACATTGTTAAGGTCTTTTTAAAAATCAATGGATGTGAGATGGTGTGAGGTGCTGAAATAAGACTGGACTTGAGGATAAAGACAGAGTGTAGGTCTCAAATCTGCCCCAGATTAGTTGCACAGCTTTTGGGAAGTCACCTTACAAGGCTGGGCAGAGAGACAAGAGGGCATGCTAGGCAGCCCTTTCCAATTAATCCTCTAGAAATCTCTGTTTCCATTTATTTAGAGGAGCAACTGAGTTCTGCTCAGGGGTAACTGAAGAGAGGGAGAATCACTGTTGTGACTGCCCAGTGTGCAGATCTGCCAGTCTTCTTTGAAACAAGGAGACTAGTCTCCGTAATGGAAAGTTTAGAGGTCTTGAGTGGTTACTAACACCACTTGGTGGTCTTAATCTTTTCCTTTCCCTACTCCTAAACATTACAGGCAATTTAGTGCTAATTTTTTTTTTATATCCCTACTACAACCCAAAGAAAAGTTTTCATAGAATTTCTTTCATTTGTTAAGATTTTCAATAATATTTTAGCACCCACATAACTTCTTAGCATCTTTTATGGATTAACGCTTCCAGATAATTGGTTGGTTGGTGAGAATTTACTCAGTTTTTTCAAATTAAAGCCAATTTTCTTATTTTCCAGATACAACAGTTGGATGAGGCCAATAGTTACTAAATCTGAAAATCAGAATAATCTAAGGAGACATTTTTAAAAATGTAGGTACTCTCCATTCATTCTAGACAAACCAAATTAGATTTCAGAAGTATATCTATTCATATATATATACACACACACGTATATATATACACACACACACACACACATATATATATATATATATAATTCATCCTTTAAATGACACTTCTGTTGCATTTAAGCTTTTATATTTTGTTCCAAATGACCTTATAAAGACCCTGGAAGACACATAACCAAGTAATTTGTGATGGCTTCTTAGGTCTAAAGACTGAGACCCGGAAATGAATGACATCAAATTGACTAGATAGTGAATAAATGCATTATTATGTTGCACAAGGAGATTTTATTTCTCAACAGAAACTTCATTACTGCTTTAAGGAATTCAAAGCAGTCATCGTTACCCTTCTTTTACACAGGAGGACTCAGAAAGCTAGAGAAGGTAAGGGACTTGTGAAAGGTCATTAGCATTGGATGAGGATACAGAGCTTCTGATTTCTAGTGCAATGATCTTTAAATTATAGCAATTCTTATCAGTGAAAGAATACTGAAGAAGGGGGCTTTAAATGTCAGTATCAACTCATTAATGCTTTTCCCTTCCCTCAATTCTAGGCCAAGAGAAAGAAATGACTTCTTCTGGATATGCTGTGGTTTTCTTCTTTAAATGAGCCCATTAAAATGGTCCTCTCCTCTATCTGCCTAACTAGTCTCTCTCTTGGTTCTCAGTTGATGAAATAACATGCACTACTTAAGATTCATATTTCCTTTCTAACTATGCCTTGAAGGAGCGGGATTAACTTTCTCAGCTTCTTCCCCAGCAGTAAACTCTAATTGGCTGACAGCTTGCTCAGACAAACACACAGCCCCTGAGGGCTTTTATGGTAAAAGAAAAGAAAACATGGTCACAGATCCACCCTTTCTCAATGCATTTCTCCCACAAACTATAAAAATAGGACTGCCTCAAGAAACTGAAACAAAGATGTTTGCTACTGGCCAATAAAATTTGAAAATGACCCAATATCATTTCTTTTTCTTGCAATGTTCTTTCTATGGTCCCATATAAGAATATATTTTCAACTTTGTAAATTCCAATGTATGACCATATATATAAAATGCCCTGATGAATCACCCCAGCCAGAAACCTACAACTGTCTCAAAACTAACCTCTCATATCCTTCTTATGGGTTTGCCTTTATCTTGCCAGTGTCTGCTGGAGACATTGCTAATCCTCTTCTCAACTTCCACTATATTCCACTTATACCATGTAGCAACAATGGATTTTGACAAGAATTGACCCAATCCACTAATGCAGTCTTATGTGCATGGATGTTGATTGGTTCAGATAACTCAAGCCTGAATAGCCGTGGCATGACTTTCCCTAGCATAGAAGAATAGGATAGGGTGGTTCAATCAGCCTAAAGTCCAATACTTTGTCCAGGAATTTGACACTGGGAAATGCTATCTTTCTGAATAGAGTGGATTTCAGAAGGCTAAACTTCTGTAACCATTTTACTATCACAAGTAAAGCCATCCTGCAGATGAAGCAAGCAGAATGGAAAGGGCAGAAACAAAAAATTACATGGACATAGTGCCAGAGTTATTTCTTACTACAGTTTTTACCATGATAAAATGTATCGAAAATACCATTCAGAACTGGGATTTGTCATTTCTATTTTCTATTAAGCCAAGTCTCAAAAAGGGTTTTAAGACTGATTACTAAGGAGATAGATGAAGAGGATGTCATAGGTTTCAGCAAGGTTTTTAGCAAAGTCTCTCATAAAACTTGTACATCCTGTGGAAAAAGATAGTTTGAGGGAATATCATTGAAATGCAGAGATCTCCAGTCCTGTGTCACAGGGCTCTGGGATATCCAAAATTATTGTAACTGGTTGGAGTCAAGAAAGAGAAAACATGCTTAGCAAATTTGCAGATTTAGTAGACTACATGTTATGTTTGGTGATTAAATCATAATTTATAATTATCTCTATAGTCTAGAATGAATAAAAAAGGTAAACTTGAACACACATATAGTAAAGTTTTGCATTTTAATGGTGTTTAAATAAGGATAGATGGGCATAGTAAACAATAATTCAATGAAAAATTCCTGTGGGTTTAGTTGACTACAAATTTCATACGAACCCATAGTGTGACATACCTTTTTAAAAAGCTAAGACAATTTTAACGCTGTATTTAACAGCAGTATAATGTCTACTCCAAGAAAATAAAGACCAATTGTGCTTTTCTAGGGCTTAGTTAATATTTGGAGTTGCACATTCCATTTTGACATTTTATCAGTTAGGTCACTTAAGAAATAGTGACACATTGGAATTGCCAGAATTGTGAGGTGTCACATTAAAACTATTTAAAGTAACCAGGAGTTTTTAGTCTGGAAAAGTGAAGATTGGTGGATGCCAAAACAGCAATCTTCACACATTTATTCATTAATTCAATAAACAAATATGTTTTCAACAATTACAAAATGACTAAAAATGTGAGAGGTACTGGAGATACAAACATGGACAAGAACTGAAGATACAGTTTAGTGAAAGACAAAGACACAAGAATGAGAAATTATAATACAGTGACATGTCTACACTACCATAAAAGCATCAGTAATGGAGCCACTAAACTAGAGGCACTGGACCCTAATTTGAGTCTGGAAGAAGGAATATGAGGTTCCCTAGGCAGAGAGAAAAGTAATTTAAGAAGATAAATAGCAAGTTTAAGGCAAAAAGATAAAAACCCCACATAGCCCTTTCTGACTGGACCACTGAGAAAACTTGACAGAAGAAGAAGAGGGAACTTGAAAGAGAAGTAGAGACCACATTATTTAATTGAGATAATTTGATTGGGATGTAAAAAATGGATCAGAATCCTAGGGGGATTTATTAGAGAGAATAAATGATTAAGAAGAAACAATCCAACTTTGAAAATAAGTAAAATGAGGAAGATATAACTCCATTAATAAAAACATCATGATATTTTGGAAAGAATAGCCACATTAACAGAACAAAAAGAAGTCCCAGAAACATATTCAAGCATATATAAAAAGATGGTATATGAAAAAAGAAAAATTCCAAGTGTGGGATAAAACAGTAATTCAATAAATGAACAGAAGTTTCTGAGATTATTGGTTAAATATTTGGGAAAAATTAAGTTAGGACTCAATGTTATATGTCCAAATAAATTCCAAATGATTCCACAATTTGAATATAAACACATGAAATCTTAAAATAACTAAAAATATACATAAATAACTACTTCAGAGTAAGAAAGGTTTTTCTGAGCATAAATCCAAAAGAACAAAATAAAGAGACCGTAAAGGTTTATTTGTATATGTTTGGTTTATTACAAAGAAGGGGGAGGAGAAGAAGTAGAAGAATAAGAGGAAAAGAAAAAATCATTAAGTGATATATGTTCTACTTTCCATGCCACTACATTCATCTGCACTCAAATCCCTTTTTTTCATTTCTTATTTCAGTAACTTGCATTTTCATCCACCTAGTTACTCAAATCAAATACATACAAATTATCCTTGACTCTCCCCTTTTCTGTTTTTCCATATACAAACTGTCAACAAATATTGTCCACTTTACCAGTGAAAATAGATTCCAAGTCTATTTCCATTCCTTCATTGGCCTCCATATCTCTATTTCTTCCCATTTATCTTGCCATCACCCTGATGCAAATGACCATCTCTCAGATTCCTGTATTGCTTCCTGAATAATTCTCCTGTTATCAATAGTTAGTGCTTTAAGATCCATTCTCCAGTAGCAAGTGGTTAAAATGCTACAGTCATGTTCATCATTCACTTACCTAATATTTATTGAGAACCTGTTATGTGCCAGGATTACACTGGAAGTTGCCGAAGAAGTCAATAAAACAACTAAAATTTATGCCTTCATGGAACTGACGTTCTAGTAGGAGCAGAAGGTGAAGTAAGGCAATGAAAACATTAGTCAAGTCATATTTTGGAAGCTAAGAACTATGGAACAATATAAAACAGGAAAGGAGTGTAGGGACTCTCTGGCTAGTCGTCTTCTGCAGATGTATGCTTGGTGCACTGCATAGAAGCGTGGCAGAAGTGATGAAAGGGGTTGAAATGCCAGGGAGGTAATTTTTCTGATTCTTCTGTCCAGATGGGGCTCCTTTTTCAAAGACATCTGCCCATAGTGAATATCTTTTTCTAATGTACTGAAAAGCACAGTTCATAGGCCTTATAGATGTGTTTTTTGTTTGTTTGTTTGTTTGTTTTGTTTTGTTTTTGAGATGGAGTCTCACTCTGTCACCCAGGCTGGTGTACAGTGGTGAGATCTCAGCTCCCTGCAACCTCCGACTCCCGGGTTCAAGCGATTCTCCTGCCTCAGCCTCCTGAGTAACTGGGACTACAGGTGCATGCCACAACACCTGGCTAATTTTTGGTATTTTTAGTAGAGATGGGGTTTCAGCATGTTAGTCAGAATGGTCTCAATCTCCTGACCTCATGATCCGCCCACCTCGGCCTCCCAAAGTGCTAGGATTACAGGTGTGAGCCACCACACCCGGCCAATGGTTTTGTTTTAAGAGGATCACTGGATGACATGTTAAGAACAGAGTGCAAGGATGGAAGAAGGGGTGTAATTTAGGAGATTATAATAAAATTCCAGATGAAAAGCTATGAAGGCTTGAACATGACTACAGTGGTAGAATCTACAAGAAGTTGTCAGATTCTGGATATGTTTTGAAGACAGAGGAAAAAGAAAATTTGCTGTTGGATTGCATATGGGAAATTCCAAATCTAATCACCTTCTTTTTGCCAATAGAGCCATATTGAATTTGAGCTTTCCAACTCTTTAAACATAATCTCCATTCATTCTCCAAGATGCTCACAAAACTTCACATACATAGCCTTTCTTTTTTGCCCTTACAGCATCTAAGCCCATTCTCAATCCAAGGCCTTGGAACTGGCTCATTTGCTGTTTTCTACAACAAACCCCTCTTCTCCCAGATCTTTCTATGGCTTACTCATTCTCATTAGTCAAGGAGTCCAAACGTCACCTTGCACACGGATGCGATCTCAGACCATTCTATGTAAAATATCACTTGCAGACATTCACCACACATTTTACTGATTCATTATGTATACATAATTTATCACTGTAACTAATAAGTAATTACTTATTTATGTATTGTCAATTTTATTACAATGTAAGATCCATGGTATTAGAAACATTATTTTGACCTAAAATATTGTCCAAGTAATAGTGGACGTTCAGTAAACATTTGTTGCTTTAATTGGATTACCCCAGAGCATTCAGACATTTACTTTAGAACTCCCATTGTCTTTAATATGTTTGACTACTACTCCCAAATCAAAATTCTCCCCTTTTTGAAAGAACTTTAATGCTAGTAAAGGGGGTTTACATTGCACAAAGTTATAGAAAAGATGAAAGTTTCTTAGATTCCCGTACCCCATTCCCTCTAGAGGTGCCTAGGGCATATAAGTGGGGATAATGGTAGCTATGCATTTTCAGTGTTCATATGCTGCACTCTTTACAATTATTGTGGAAATTATCTTATATTGATAATGCTCAGTAATGTCAGAGATTATAAAAAATTAGGAAGATGAAGATAAAACAAGCTTACATTAATCAGAGGTGATCATTTTAATGAAGTATGTTAGTTCTAAATCGATAATATATTATTTTGCTACACATACGGAACATCAATTATGTACATGAAGTGCACATAATTGTCTATTTATAAGTCCTGCCTAGGGGTAGTTTAATTCTATTGCCAAGCTGCTAGAAATTCAATTGATGCAGTGCAAATTAATGGTCAATGCTAATAATACAAAGTTTATGAGATTTAGATCCAAAACAGAGGCTGTTACAAATAACATTTCAATTATTAGTTCTCCTGGTGGTCTTTAATAAAAGGGATAAAATACTTATCATTCTAAAGCCCTGGTTAGGTTCAAATTCTCTTAATTTTCCTGTATCAAAGATGTTGCAGAAATTTATAGTATACTTCTTTATGTGAATATCTCAGTTATTTCAAATTCTTTTGTGTGCTAATTGATACGTAGGAAAGCAATTTCAAATAATAAGCCATTCTTCAGATAACCACAGTAAAATCACAGTTTGAGTTTATTTCTTTCTACTCTGTTCCCAAAGCAACATAGTCACATTGAGATTCCTAAAATCTTTACCTTAGAAAACGACACCTGAGCCAACAGTGGCTAGAAATACAGGGTCAAACTGTTTTTTAGTAAACTCAGAAAAAAAGCCACTCAAAATATAGAGTCAAGGTGAACTTTGAAAGATTTCATTTGAATTCCTACAAATACTTAGCAAAGTCTGTATGAGTGAGCAAGGAGATAATAATATATATTCAACTGTGAAAGCTGAGAAAGATGGGAAACTGTGACAGAGAGAAATGGACTCATTCTGCAATCATCTAAATGTGGCCTTCCTTTCTGGGTGTTTCCATCCCACTATCCCAGTCTCTAACCCATATGTTACTGCAAACGTCTTCTACCTTCTCTCTGCTACTCTTACCTTCTTAAAATCCATTCTCCTTCCTTAGGCCAAAAAAATCTGTTATGTTGAATCACATGAAATTGCCATCTAGACACCATCTTCTAAAAGAAACTTGTCTTAAAACCAAGGTTTGACTAACCTGGGCTTCCTTCTATATTAGCAGTCACTATATTCATTTGGAATGACATATTCACCTCCCTCTCTCTCTCTCTCACCAGACTCAAGGGCAGGAGCTGTCCTATTCATGTAGTATCCCAATGCCTAGCAGAATGCCTGGCCTAGAATGAATACTCAAAAACATCAGGTATATTGAACTGATATAGAATATGTTTTAATTTTTAAAATTCATTATTTTTGTTTTGTTTTTCAAAATTTCCCAACCATGAGCGTAGACATGGAGCTTGGGATTAGAATGCCCTCCAAATTTATATACACTTCTGGGAGAATGTTTTAAATATGACAGTCTTTTTAGCATAGAGTGGTCTAGTTCTACAAATTTTATTAAATATGTATATTTTAGTATTATTAAAATACATTGGGCCAGGCGCAGTGGCTCATGCCTGTAAGCCCAGCACTTTGGGAAGCCAAGGCAAGCAGATGGTTTGAGCCCAGGAATTCGAGACCAGCCTCAACAACATGGTGAAACCCCAACTCTACAAAAAAATAGAAAAATAGTCAGGCATGGTGGCATCTGCCTGTGGTCCTAGCTACTTGGGAGGCTGAAGTGGGAGGATCACCTGAGTGTGAGCCTGGAAAGTAGAGGCTGCAGTGAGCTGTTTTCATGCCGCTACACTCCAGCCTGGGCGACAGAATAAGGCACTGTCTTAAAAAAAATGAGTTCAAAATTTTGTAAGATCTCACAACTGTCACTGCTTGTTCCTGTTCATTTCCAAAGTAGTTTCACTATAGGATGTTTGCGTTTCATTTTCATTTCTATCATTACCCAAAGAGAATAGGGACTTTGTTAAAACTTATGACAATGAAAATACATATTATGAAAGTTCTTTTATTCTTAGAATCTAAAGACAGAAGACTTAAAAGATAGGCTTTTGTGTTTACTTATACTATGATAATTGTGTGATTAAGACTGGGGCTCGAGCAGGATAGGAATGTCTTGAAAAGGAGGATCTTCTTATTCTTCATAGACTACCATCCAACTCTAGTCTGGGTGACTTCTCTTCTATTGCACACCTTCAGTTTCCCATTGAGTGTGGTATAATATCAGCTCCACTTTTCATAGAGCACTACATGATTTTTGTGAGTCCCTAGAGCCAGCTATTGAGTTGTAAGTCTCCATAAAGGTCTACAAAGCATCAGCTACTCTTGAACAAAAAGCACTGTACATCCAGTGTCCCTGAAGAATGACTGCATAAACAAACCTCTCCTGGAGATCAGCATGCAATTGAAATACAATTTGCACCTGGTGGCAAAAGTTGCGAAAAGTCAATACTTGATGAGGGAGAACTTTTTAAAATCCTTGAAACAGCAGAGTGGCTCAAGGCTATTTGTTGTATTTGCAATAAAAGTGTAATCCAGTGTAATATGCAGGTAGTTACCAACTAGAGAAAACCAGCTGTGATACTATTGAACAACAACCCTCTCTCCCACCAAATGAGCTGTTAAGAGGACAAATAGAAGTGGTAAAGGACTAATAAGAATTTTGGGAAAAAAATACTTCAGGAAAGGTTACACATTAGAGTTATACTAGAAGCTGTAACGATTACAGAAATCTTGGTGGTTCTACAGTGTGCATTTCAGATACTTAATTCTAGGTTTGGGAGATGCCTGAAGAGGAAAAGCTGTGTGCTGAAAGAAACTTCGGTGGAGAAACACTAAGCCATACAAAACTTATTTATTTAAAAAAATTGGAAGCAAGCATGTTTGTTAAAAATACTGCATTTTGTGTTTTTATAAACCTTATGTTACTACCATCTGTAACACACTTTTCTGGAATCTAACTGGTTTAATGTGGAGCTGATGTTAGTTCACTACATGAATTTTCACACAGAACACTCTCTTATTTGTAGTTATGGTTTCTGGCTAATATATTATTATTCCATACAAAATAATAGAAAAGATATATTGTTCCTTAAAATCTCCAGCACTTTCAGAAGTAGGGTTTGTTCAATGAGAGTCTAAAAGGATTGGAAATGATTAGATAGCTGAAAGAATAAAGAAAACCTACAGTCTTAAATTCATGTTAAATTTTTAACATTTATTTAAGAGATAGTGATTCAAAATGTTCTTAAAAATTTTTCTGCTTTCTCTGATGCTTATAATTTCTGTTTCTGAAATCTCAAGGCAATGAAGACACTTCTATTTTATCATTGAGAATACACAGCAGAGTCATTTTAACCAGTTAAACTGGAAATTGTTTTCTCTTAGCTAATTGATTACCAGCTAATATCTTCTTTGAATTTGGCTTCTTTTTAAAAATTGTGTAAGATTTATTAAAATAAAAATTCAATATAGAACTTCTGGAATTGGAACATTCTCTGATCCAGAAAATGATCAAAGAAGGTTCAAGATGTAGAACTCAAATAATTTAAATATGGTTTCTCTGACAAAGGTAGAACAGTAGGGAAGTAGAGTTGATTCAGATATGTAGATAATAAGCTCAACGTGGACATACTGAGTTTGAGATTTGGGTGGGATTTTCAAGTGTAAATATCTCAAAGGTATTTGAAACATGAACCTAGAAATGAGCCTAGAAAGCAGAAGTGACAATCTTGGTTCTACTTATTAGTATAAACATAAAAGTCAGAACCCTGAGGAGAAAAGAGCTCTCCTCTTTTCTGGATAGAGAAGGTATGTGACATACACCTCTGTGTTGGGTAGAGATGTATGTGAAGGAAAGAAAAGCAAGATATTAAGGCTGAATCTTACAGAATGTGCACAATTAAAAGATACTAAGAGGAAATGAAAGTATAAGAAATTTTAGAGAGAGAAAACCTGGTGGCTGCTCTGAAAACCATTGATAAAAATATTTCAAGGAAAGGACAGCCATTATCAACATCTAAAGGAGAAATCAGTGGAATGAAGGGAGAAAACAATTAGAGTAAATTAGAATTTGTTAATAATAATCAAGAATCTTTCAGTAAAATAGTGGGCATTTTCCTTTCTTTCAAATAAAAATGGCTGAGTAGATGTCATGAATTTGTTAACAGCAGATGTCTTCTCTAGAAAATACACGGAGAGGAAAAAAATGTCACTTGTTATAATTTCTGCCTTTTCTTGTTAGAAAAAATTATTTTTTGACATTTATTGGTAAATCACTTGTAACATAAGTCTCATCTTGACTGGTTTTACTTTGAAAGACAAGTGTAACTATCTGGTTCAAACGTTATTTGAAACTAAGACACAACTTTTAAAACACTTTTTATTCAAACAAATGAAAGTAAGTGATAAAATTGGTAACACTAGAACATAAACATAACTTTATGAGCTGAATTTGTCCAGTCTTTGAGAGGAGTAATTTAATTTAATATTTTGTGTGAAAAAGTAGCGAACAGGTTGTTGAATTGATATTTTTATTTTATTTATTTTATTTATTTATTTTTTTTTATTATTGTACTTTAAGTTCTAGGGTACATGTGCATAACGTGCAGGTTTGTTACATATGTATACTTGTGCCATGTTGGTGTGCTGCACCCATCAACTCGTCAGCACCCATCAATTCATCATTTATATCAGGTATAACTCCCCAATGCAATCCCTCCCCCCTCCCCCCTCCCCATGATAGGCCCCAGTGTGTGATGTTCCCCTTCCCGAGTCCAAGTGATCTCATTGTTCAGTTCCCACCTATGAGTGAGAACATGCGGTGTTTGGTTTTCTGTTCTTGTGATAGTTTGCTAAGAATGATGGTTTCCAGCTGCATCCATGTTCCTACAAAGGACGCAAACTCATCCTTTTTTATGGCTGCATAGTATTCCATGGTGTATATGTGCCACATTTTCTTAATCCAGTCTGTCACAGATGGACATGTGGGTTGATTCCAAGTCTTTGCTATTGTGAATAATGCCGCAATAGAATTCATGGCTTCAGATAATATGACTAAACTGTTTTAAATGAGACCAAGTGATGACATTTGACAGAAGAAATATATTTTCTTCTAAAAATGTCAATTTTCCTTTAGCTTCTTTTCATGTAATATTGGCTTTTATATCATTGTTAATCATTTTTAACTCATGAAAAGTACCTGGTGCTAACGTTTTAAAAACTCTAGCTTTAAAAAGAAGTAAGACATCTTAACATTAGTTCTGGTTTCTTGAGACTAAAAGATGCAGTGGAAATGATTTTTTTCACATCTCCCTTGCATACATTTTTCCAAAGAAATTGTAAGTAATCCATATTTCAGTTAGTGCTTTATAATGTAGTTTAGTATGTATGTCTTCTTCTAATATTTTAACTTTTGAAAGCCCTGAGCTTGTGCTTCCTGTATAATGTTCTGCAAAAGTATCAATAATTTTCAAAGAACTACTCAGAAACTGGATTTTATGTTAATTGATGCATACTTCAATCATCCCACTTGACTACAGGTCCCTTGAGAAATGCTGTATCTTTCATTTATATATGCTCAAAGGCATACCCAATGCTTGGGTGGAATATAATAAGGGATCAATTAATAGTTACTGAGCAAATCAATGGATCACACACACACATATGGGAGGTGTTTGTGAGTGTGTATATATAGATATCCTATGAATATTTCTATGGCTATAACTCAGTGTTATATGAGGATTTTATTAAATGTTAATTCAATTTAATTAAACAATCTAATTAAAAAGTATCACATAACACCACTTTCCCTTCTTAACTCTCAAACCAAATCCCCCTACTTTTACCCCACAACACAATATACTTTCTTCATTTAATTTTCAATCCTTATTGTGCTTATTCGATATTCCAGTTAGTTTATTTAATTCAACGTATCTGGAGCAATTTGTAAATATTTACTATAATCTTTATTGAACTCTGAAGATATTCCAACACCCAAATACAGTGAAACCTGAACAAGGGATTAGCCAGAGAAACTTAGGCTGGGATCGCTGATCTGCTAGGAAGTAGGTTTTTACCCCCTTGATCCTCAGTCTCTTCAACTGCATACATGAGATTGTATGAGTTCTTCTCAAACTCCATTATTATATCAAGATTGAAGATAATAAGGGTAAAATTATCAGTAGAGACTTTGCTATAAGCTTAATAAAAACTGAATTTAACTACACCCTATCTATATTTTACAAGCCTGACTTTTACTGTGTTCTTTAAGTGGAAAAGTTTTGGATGCAATATCTTCTGAAATATTCTTAATAATTTAGGCCACATGTATTTGATAAATGACTTATGTTTCTAATACTAATTATGGCCAGAGACAATGTTATGGATGACTGTTTCAGATTTGAAAACAAATCATATAATATGTAACCTCCAAATAGGTTTATCTTTTCAAAAAGAATAAATGACTTTTTAAAGTTCTATTGGTTTGCTTGTCTTGGAATGCATAGATTTATATTTGTTCTTGTCTTTCTAAATAGAGGTCTTATAATACAAGTTAGCATCGTGTTCAGAAAGAATTTAAGTATCATATGGCTGTCTAGCGCTTTCAACTTTCTTAAATATGCTTTCACGCTTATTAACTCATTTCATTTTCCCAAAAAGTCATGAGAAGTAAATAGAACAAATATTACTTTTGTTTTTTGTGTGATGGGGAGAAGTAAACATACTGCATATGAATAATTGCTCAGAGCAAAGCAGGAAGTGGGACATCTTTTGATCTACAGACCTTCAGTCTTGGATCCTCAGCACTACTTCCAGCTGAAATTAGCCTGGGTTTTAGAATCACTTTTCTTACAGAAGTGGTGCAGATGAAGTGTACAGAGAGAAGAATGTAAGAGTTGAAGAACATGAGACCTTGGGGGAATTTCCACAAACAAGGGAAGTCCAATAGTTATTGAGGAGGCACCGAAGATTATTATGCCAGGGACCATGATATATGAAGCTACTCATTTTTATACATACACAAGAAAGGTCTGGGAATTTTCTTGGTGACAATATTGGTGGGCTAGATATTCATATGTGACTAATCTGTCTTCAAATAGTGGTTTCACCATAAGAGATGTACTTTCTCTTTTGAATAGCTATAAATATACTATTATCCTTATATTAAAGGATACATTATTGTGCACTTCAAAATATGTTAAAAGGATGGATCTTATGTTAAGTGTTCTTATTGCCTCTGCACCCAACACAAAATACAAACAAAAAACAAGAGGACAGTTTTGGATGTGGCGAATATATTTAGTACCTTCATTGTAGTACATGGCTCTAAGCTCATCAAAATATTGCACTAAATATGTGCAATTTGTCGTGTATAAATGATGCTTTACTAAAACTTTAAAAAGAACACTACTGTCATAAAATTTTTCAGACGAAAATATCAAGCATGTTTATCCAGAGTATTCTCTGCTTTGCTCTACAAAAATAATACAACCAGCTTAACCAAAGTTGACAGCAGCACAGTAGGTCTTGGCTATCCAAAAGTTTAGAGCTGGCTATTGAATCAGTTCCTGGAGGTTGCTTATGTAAAGCTCATTGCAACATCAGCCCATGAACTTTACACCTCATTGTGCAAAAGTCTATTTGGAAATGTTAAGCCTTTGGCAAGGACATAGGATCTATAAATCATCCTTGCATGGTTTAGAAATTCTTGTACATGAACAGAACCAATAACAACACTGTGTGCCATATTTTCAGCATCAAGACTGCATTCCATTAAAGGAAATTGCCATGTCCAGATCCTGCAGGGACCAGTATTTAAGTTTCTATCAAATAAAATAGAATGTTGACAGTTTCAACAATTTCACTGTGAAAATATCTGGGATGAAGAATGAGCAATTAACATTATCAAAATTAGAAAAGAGATTTTGACCTAGTAGTATTTTCCTCTTTCATCACTGTGATCAACGGAATTGGCTTTTCAATGTTTATAAATGCCTATGTTACATGTTGTGACAAATATCTACCTTTCATATATCACCATCTGGAGGGGTGAAAAAAAAACCATGGACTTTGGCACATATACTGGCATTTTGATCATGGCTTTATGTCACCATTTATTCAGGACAGACTTGCTGAGCACTTACTATTAGTCAGGCACTGTTCCAGCTATCAAAATTACAAGGATGAGCACTGAGACACTGTTTAGTGGGGAAGATATACATTAAACAAAATAATTCCACAAATAATTTATAATTTAAATGTGAGTAATGATTTCAAGGACGGGCAACTATAAGGAGACCTAAGATAGACACAATTCTGGGGGATGGAGGCAAGGGTTGCCAGATTAAGTTTCAGAATGTCCAGTAACATCTGAAATCACAATCATTAACAAATGATTTCTAGTGTAAATATGTTCAGAATACTGCATGGGAAATGCTTTTACTAAATAAAATATATATATACACACACGTATATACACTCACACATATATATACACACACACATACACATTTATACATATAAGTGAAAATATATTTATATCTTTTTTCTTAAATTTGCCAGTGCCAGGTAGGGAGTGCTGATCTTTAGTCCTAAGGGGTGTCAGGAAAGGCCTCCCTGAGGAAGAAACATTTAAACCGACACACTCTAAGGCATGAATGGCAAGTAGAACATAAAGAAGGAAGGGAAAAGAATTTTTGGATTGGAAAATTGTAAATATACAGAACGACTCATTGTTTTTCGGAGGCAGAGAGAAGACTGGGCATGGACGCTTAGTGTGTTAGAGGGCAAAGCCAGTAGAAAGTGTACTGCAAAGGCCCGCATGGCTCCGTCATCCGGGGCTTTTCATACCTTACGCTGACCCACCTGACTTCTCTGATCCTCAGTTTCCACGTATGGATGCTAAGACAATACATTCCTCCAAGGCAGATTTGGAGAATTAACCTGAGAAATGTAAGTGTAAGACTGGGTATAGAACCCTAGCTGACTCTTTTCTCTTTCTTGCTGTAACTCACCTGACTACCTTTGGAGGTTTTTGTATGGTTTTGTGAGAGATATTTTCCACTTGCTTTAATATTTCCCCAACTTAAGGAGTGACATTTAAAGATATCCTCTCCTTTGTATTTTAGTTGCATGATGTGTTACTGTATTAAATCTAAACTTAAGAACAATTTTGCCAGTGGACATCTACATATCTTGGAAGTGATTATTTCTCAGTTCTCCACTTTCTTTCAAGAAAATATCTCATTCACTGATAATACAAGACCCAAATAACTTTCTCCTCTTTTTCTATCATACTGAGACCTTTAAATGCATTCTTTTTCAAGGGTTATTTGGGAGACCACCTTGAAATGCTTTCTATGGTTTTAAGCTAGAACGGGATCATACTGGGGGGAAAAATCGCCTTTCCTGGTAGCCTGGCCTCCTCCCCTCAACTGCTGGCCACCCCAGAGACAACTTCTGTCCAGTGCTCTGACATGCTGATATTGAGTGAGTAAGTCGGCCTGGGAGTGGCAGCACTGGGCCAGAACTCTCAGTGATGAATGTCAGCACAGCGGCCGCAGTCTTTCTGCCAGACAGGAGGCTAACAGGCAAACGGCAGGGAGTTCACAAGCTTGGAGGGGCTTGTTAGACAGAGTTCAAAATTCTGGTGAACATCTCTCTGCCACTCCACAGAACAGCTGCAGCCTCAACAGTGGGAGTCTTCGCACTGATTTTTCAAAAAGCTCCCCCTCAAGAATGTAGTGTCATAGTACACTGTTAAATGTCCTAAATTATAGTATGTTGTTATCCATCACACTCTACCCTCACCATTTGTTGCGAAGTTGCTAATTTGGCTAGAGATGATTTCACTTATCAGAATGAATTTTCTCTCATTTTCTTCTTTCTGAGAATTTGTCAGCTTTCTGCTTGCAGAACTTCTGTGTGAAACTCAAACACAGTCCTTGCTTTAGCCCAACTTAGGTATTAGTCACTTTAAATTATTTCATACTGAGAAGTAAGTGATGTCTTGAGAAAACAGATTCTAAAAATGTAGTTTATATGCAAGTGATCTACTTATAAAAATATTTCATCCATTGAATATTAAGATTTTCTTATTCAACTGTTAAGTTTTGAGAATCTAACAGTGTTGCAGGCACTGGTGCTAAAACAGTGAACAAGACAAATTCCTTGCCTTTCTATAGCTTGCATTCTACTAGAGACAAACCTTAAGTCTGCAAATAAACAAGACAAATAATTTCAGGTAGTAATAGATGCTATAAATTAAAATAAAAGCGAAATATATGCTATGGTGTGAATGTGTCTCCCAAAATTCATGTGTTGGAAACTTGATCCCCAATGAGACAGTGTTAGGAGGTGGGGCCTGTTGGGAGGTGTTTGGGTCATGTGGGCTCTGCCCTAATGAATAGATTAATGTCATCATAGAAAGAGCTTGAGAGAGTGGGTTTGTACTCTTGCCCTTCTGCTACTCACCATGCGACGACATTGCAAAGATGTCTTTGCCAGATGCTGGCACCTTAATCGTGGACTTTCCAGCCTCCAGAATGGTGAGAAAATAAATTTCCATTTATTATAAATTACCTAGTCCCAGGTATTCTGTTATAGCAGCATAAACCAGATTGAGGCAATAAGAAAACCCTGTTGGGGAAGTGGAGAGGGCAGTGTTTCTGATAGGGTAGTCAGGGAGAGGGGCCAAGTGTTCAACACTGGGACTGAGCTCTGAAGGCAAGGATATGCCAGTGGCACCTACAAGTCTGGGATGTCTGAAAGATTAACATGAGGATTGTACATATAAGAACGGGCGCAGGCCGCGCATGGTGGCTCACAGCTGTAATCCCAGCACTTTGGGAGGCCAAGGTGGATGGATCACTTGAGGTCAGGAGTTTAAGACCAGCCTGGACAACATAGTGAAACCCTTTCTCTACCAAAAATACAAAAAATTAGCCAGGTGTTGTGGTGCACACCTGTAATCTCAGGTACTCAGGAGGCTGGGGCGTGAGAATTGCTTGAACCCAGGGAACGGAGGTTGCAGTGAGCTGAAATCATGCCACTGCACTCCAACCTGGGCAACAGAGAGAGTCTGTCAAAAAACAAACAAACAAACAAACAAAAAAAGTGGGTACAGAGCTGACACCAAAGAAACATTTGTTGATTTTTTTTTTCTCATAATGTTCATGTTAGTTATGTACGGGTGAAGAGGATTCTAGGCACAAAGACAGCAGATATAAGCTTTTAAGCAGTGGTACAAGTTGGGTTCTCCAGGAACCAGTCTCTGAGAAAGAAATTAGTGTGCCAAAATTGCATTAGTGAGTACTATTAAGAAGCCTGTAGAAGAGAGAAGAAGGATGCAGGTGTGAGCAGAGGGAGAAGTCAGGCCATGATGAAGCCTCAATGGGAAATTCAGCTGACCTCTCTGAAGGGAGATCTAAAGGTGCAATGAACCTTCAGAGCTATTGTGCATTAGGGGACGAGGGCTAGGCCTTTATTTCCTCCTGTAGGTCAGTCATTTGATGCAAGCAACCCAATAAAGAAAATGTGACCCTTTTGGACAAGGCAGCTCTCTTCAGCCTAGGGAATTCACTAAGAGCCGAGCACAGGGAAATAATTCTCCATGGACCTCTCACCTTTCTGGATGAGCAGAGTACAATACAGAGTCTACTCAGAGGTTTAAGCAACTAAATATCATTTTGGGAACTCCTAGATTACTTTTGATCAGACATTCAAATTCGACTTATGCTAACTAAGATTTTGTTTCCTTCCTTGGTTATAATAATGGGAAGATTTTGAGGTGCCAAATGTGAACCATGTATAAATGCAGTATTAATTCAACCAAACAAATACTTTTTGAAATGTTTGTATGTGTTTCTCTCAAAGAGCTTAAAAACCACTAGAAGAAGCAGATACAGAGCCAACTCGCTATGATCTATAATACAAGATCAAGTGAAGGCAAGATGAAGTAGTAAATAACAACAAAATATTTCAAATCCAAAGTATAGAATATATCTTTAAATGAAAGATAGTGTAATTAAATAGAGAAAATGTTAAAATGTGGAAGACATCCTTTAAGTAGAATCTTGATGCATTGGAATGGGGGAAACCTTTTAAGCTGAGTCCAACAGGTGAGCCGGCCTGAAGGCATAGAGTGATTGATGGTCAGTAGGCTGGATGGCTGGAGAGAAAGGCTATGGAGGGATATATTGAGAGGCAGGATGGAAAAGATAATTAATACTTGGAATGTTGCAGGTGTTTAATCCCCTACTAAAAAATTCAGACTTGATTTTTTTAGAGTAGTGTCTCAAAATGTGGCTCATGGGATGGCTGCATTAAGACCATGTGGGATGCTTGTTAAAAATTCAGATTCCCATACTCCATCCTATACTTTCTGAAGCAGAATTTCTGGGGCTAGTTCCCCAAAGTCTGTAGTTTTTACAAGCTTCCTACTATAGCTAGAAAATCTCTGCTCTGTACAATGAGAAACTATGGAAAACTCAGTTCTCTGCCTCTCTCTCTATAGCATTTGCATGGGATTCCAGGAATTAGGGCCCCAAAGTGTTTCATTTGAAAAAATAAGTTAGCAATTTAATATGCTCATCTTCCATTTGCCCATTTCCATTGATGTATAACATTCCAATACTTTTCTCTTCTTTCCAAAAAATTACTTACTTTTATGAGACGCTGAGAAATTGTTGTCAGTCCTGTAGTTACTATTCTCTAGTCTTAGTGGAGCACTTTCCAGTCTTCCAGTCATGAGAATTATTTTACAGTAGAATAAAAGAGGCATCCTCGGGGCCCTTGGAGACTGTTTTCTGAGTTGCAGGCATAGCAGGGAGTTGATTTCTTTGTTTATGATCTGTAAATTTCCTCCCAAATCTCTGATACATTTCAGCTCCCTTAGCATCCAGTCAAATCCTGTATTTTTCACTTACAAGTCAGCCCAACAGTTTAAAATTTTTTCCAAGGAACTGTTTTTCCTTGTTTCAGTCGTAAGTACTTGTTTTTCACCTGCTTCATTTCGTGAATCTCTTGTTAATATTTTCTTTTATCTTGGTCTTCTTTTCTTTAGGATAAGAAAGGCTGTGCATGCTAAAAGAGAAGTGATGCATTTTATAAAGCATATCAGATTCCTAACCATCCTCATTTATTAACAGTAGAATTATTGTACTAGTAAAGCATGTAGTATAAATAACAGTGCCTCTCTTTCCTCCATTTTCCTCTCCCAAGTCATATCTATTTTTACATCTATTCTCATATTTTGTTTCCTCAGATTTCCTCTATGGGAGGAGAATAAGTTAATACTCTTCTTTAGCAAAAACATCAAACATGGATACTAATGTGATCAAGGAATTTTCTCCAAAGCCATGCAGTAAGGGGTTGGGTAAAAAAAGAAGTCACACTTTCTCTGGCTGTTAAGGTGTGGGGAGATCAAAACTAACAAATGATTCTTTACAGCCTGTCTGTGATCTACTCAAGCAAGTTCCACCTGTGGCACCTCCAAGATGCAAAATCAAGAAAAGGGAGGTCAGAAGTGGGAATAAAAGATTCTAAATATGGATAAAAAATGTGAGAGGAAATTTATCAGAATTTGTTTTGGAAATTTATAGTAGAGAAGAAATTGATCTTCTATAACTGTGTTGGATATGGATGGAGAGAAATATTAGTATTTTAAAAGTATGGTTGTCGGCTAGCTTTCCCCTTTGTAGTGTGTCAAAATGCCATTAAAACACTTTGAAAAAAGTGGTTAATGGAGCTGAATGTATTTGATAGTAATTCTGCTCTGAGGCTGGATCACATGGATTTCTGAATTCATAGTTGTTCCAAGCGAAGTCAACAAACCAGTTGTAAGTGAACAGTCTTCACTTGTTATGAAGTGAAGGGAGTGTCCGCATTAATATCCCTAGAAGAGGGAGAGAATTGGTTCATCACTGATACATGAGGAATGAGTTTTCCCCAAAAAACTGTCATAGTATAGGCCCAGACTACAATGCAAGAGCTGAAGCCACCTGGGCAAGCCAGTTGTACTGGAGGTAGTGAGAATGAGACTCAATGGCTAGAGGTAGGAGTGCAGTCATCAACAATACTAACAGTAGCAGTATGGACTGTCTGCCTGAAATATGAGACGTCTCCTAGACATAGAAGGATAAGGGAGTGCTGTGGCAAGCTAGTGAGAAGTGACCAGGTCAGGATTCTAGCTGTTACATTGTTGGAAAGTTAACTGTAGAGTCGTTGGTTCTGTTGCCACAGTGGGTACTCATTACAAGCCCTCAGTTGTAGTTTCCCAGGTGTTATCTATGATATAACATGATGGCTATCATATAATTTATGATATACATGATATAACAATCTATACTGACAAATAAAACAAACTTCTGTGTTTTTCTGGCATCTTTCTGGTAGCATTATTTCTCTGTCCCCTTTGATAGTCGAATTTCTAGGAAGTAGTCTCTATGGTGTTGACTTGGCTTCTTCAACTTCCTTGATTCCTCTCTTCCCCTCATCTCTACCCAAACTTCCCAGCAAGTGCTGGCGTTTTTGTCACCAGGCACCATGTGAAATATATTCACCTCTTTTTGTCTGTACCACAGTTTTCTCTGACATGGTCTACTGCAGGGATTCAGATTGCTTTTTTGGTAAACAATTTATGGGCCCACATAGGGCAATTACAGGGAGAAAACTAGTAGTGGCTGGAGAATGTAAGTGCCAGTTCTCTTGACGATTGTGTATGTCATTGGAAAAACATGAAAATGTAATTCTAGCTTTATATGTCAGTCTTACAAGCTTCATTAATATGGACCTGTCTTTGAGAGGTTTACCCATTCCTAGTATACTGAAGGGGAATAAAAAGGCTTCTAAGTCTGAAGGATTGAGGAGGTGACCTAAGCATATGGTGATGTCACTGAGACACTATCAATAGGATAATTTGTGGGCAACTACTCAGTCTTACTCAGGGCAATGCTGTCTATTTGTTTTCTGTTTTAAGTTTTACAGTTACCACTGGCTCTTCATCCTCTATTTTACTTATTTGACCAGGTAATTTTGCATTATAGGTGTTCAAATCACTTAATTGCTTCCCTGTATTTACTTCAAAGAACTTCTGAAAATCACTTCCTTCTTTACAAAGATAATTGGTTGAATTTCAATAATAGTAAGATGTAATTACACAGGATCTGTGATATATTTAATAGTTTTGAATTTGCCCATATAGGATTTAGTGATGCTGATAATTGACTGAGTTCCAGTGAAAACCATATCTTTATCTGAACTTAATATTCCTTAATATTGTGAAGGAACCAATCATTTGTAATGGCTATTACTCCTACCAAGTCTCTAAAGATTTTCAAATCAGTATGGAGATGTTCATCAACCATCAACACAATCTCATTATCCTTATATTACTTTATAGTATTTTTTCTGCCTTTATTTTTATTTTATTTGAATTTGCCTTCCTTAAACTGGTTACTTCATATGACATACTAAGAATTTCTTAAAACCATTCTGATTTTATTTAGTCACTGCATTTTAAAAACATGTTGATATTTGTTGTATCCAATAAAAAATGCTGCTTTTCTTACATTATGCAACTACATCTGTGGATATCTTAGCATTCCTTTCAAATGTTTTTTTAATGTAGTATTGTACAGCAAAATAAAAATAAAAATAAAATCTTGATGACTTGCCCTAGTTTAGTTTTAACTATTTCACTTATTCTTGATGTACAATATAATGTATGTGACTGAACATTTTTTTTCTGTGTTTTTCTACAGTATTGGTTTATTTAGATGTTTGATAAAACTCCTAATTAAACTAAATTGAATTAACATAGTTTAAAATTAGTTTAACTCATTGAATTTATTGTGTATATGTATCTTATATGATATGGAGTAAAGCTATGATATGGCTTTCTAATAGAGCCATTGCACTAAGGAAACCTAGCTTAAGAGAGAATTCTGGGCATGTGCAATCATTAACTTTTGAATTTCTTTCCCTTTTAGAATATTTTAAAAGAATTAATTATCTCAATAATGTCAACCATCTAAACTGACTGTAAGATTTATATTATCTAGCCTATTTACCTATGGAAACCTTCTATATATAAATGCTACTCTTCTGCTATCATCTCTTATATTATTGAAGTAATACTCTATTAGTACCTTTGATTTATGCAGCAGAGTATCTCTAAGGAGTTAGAACTACTTTATATTATCTTATTAATTCTTTTAACATTGCTATGAAGTATGGAATGAAATTAGTGGCATTTATCGTCATCTTCATTTTATAGTTAAAGAAGCCAGATGAAAGAGGTGACTTAGCTTTCCTCAAATTAAAAATTTCACTGGTTGGAAGACAGAGGAAAGAACATTGAGCACCAAATTTCTGAATCTTTAACCAGCTTGTGAGTTACAGCTATGTGAAAGTCACTACAGGTTGTTCTAAGTGTGTAAATATAATAAAAATAATATTATTTTATATCATATAGGAAGTATGTGTGTATATATTTCATTTTATTCTATTCTAAAAGTCACAAAAGCGATCATATCCAAGAAGCTTTTTATCACTGTTATGAATAACCAGGATTTTATATAAATGTGTATGTGTGTGTTTGTGTGTGTGTGTGTGTGTGTTTCCCTCACTTAACATCTTTAAGTTTTTGAAAACTCTGTCCCTCAATAAAAGGACACTAAAGTTTTTTTTTAATTAAAAAAAATTCTGTAGAGATGAGGTCTCACCATCTTCCCCAGGTTGGTCTCCAACTCCTGGCCTCAAGTGATTCTCCCCTCTCACCCTCCCAAAGTTCTGGGATTACAGGCATAAGCCAGAGTCCTGCCCACTAGTACATTCTTTAAAAATTATTCATTTAATGAGGAAAATTATGGTGTATTCACCATACACCGTAATTGGGCACAAAATACCCAATTTTTACAGATAGAAAATATGTCAATTGAACAATTAAAACAAATAATAACAAAATTTGAAAGTACATTCCTTCCGTTCATATAACATAGTGATGGTTAATTATAATTTTTCTTTTTTCAGCAGTATCTTCAGCCACAATTATTTCAACTTTATGGGGCCCATAGTTATGTGCTTCAAAATAAAATCGTAGCACAGATAAATATTTTTAGGTGAAACTAAAAATAAGACTGTGTATGATAAAGCTTTGAAACATTAAAACTGCACACACACAGTAACTAAATTAACCATAAAATAGGCTAAGCAATATAATATGAGTTCATCCAAAGATAATACATTATTCAAATGTATTTTCCTTTAACTGAAAATTGCTCTTTCTGGTAAATTGGTGAATGTGTCTTTGACCTCAAATGTCAAGTCATCAGTTTTTATAACATGTTTATTCTGTGCGTATGTGTGTAAAAAGTCACAGCATCCAAAATGGGTAATTTGAAAGGCCATTATATTGAAAAGTTATTACTTGAATGGTCATTTTGTGAGGTTACATCATATCTGGACCAGTGGCGACTGTTATTTTAATAAACTCAGAAATCAAATTCTTCTTAGTTGATTAAGGTGGAATTCTAGGAGAAGAAAAAAAGCTGTATTCTGTGGCATGAATCCTGGCTGTATTTTTTAGAAGAAGCAGGGAAGACTTAAAATGCAAAAGGTCCCATGTATAAGTAGAAAGCGATTCAGCTAGGACGGTCCTAGTTGGAAAGGCAAACCGTTGAACACAGTTTGATTATAAGTGTTCATTTATTTTGCTAAGTTATTAAAAGTCATCATTCTAAGCTAGAAATAATCAGCTTTGCCTGACCCAATTTCCAAAGTTGAAAACTGATATTCTCAGTAAATAAATGTGCTCTCCAAATTTATGGAAGAGAATATGATCCGCAAATCCAATCATTTTTCAATGTAAGAAAGGGCTTCTAGGCCAGGTGTGGCGTGTCTCGCCTGTAATCCCAGCACTTTGGAAGGCCGAGGAGGGCAGATCACAAGGTCAGAAGATCAAGACCATCCTGGCTAACATGTTGAAACCCCGTCTTTACTAAAACTGTAAAAAATTTAGCCGGGCGTGGAGGCATGCACCTGTAGTCTCAGCTACTCGGGAGGCTGAGGCAGGAGAATCACTTGAACCCAGGAGGCGGAGTTTGCAGTGAACCGAGATTGCACCACTGCACTACAGCCTGGTGACAGAGTGAGACCCTGTCTCAAAACACAAACAAACAAAGCCAAAAGGGCTTCTAGTTTTCCTTAGCAGGTAAGGTCCAGCAGTGATGCAAAGGATTTAATAGAAGTTATTCAATAATAATCTAAAGATCTTACGCAGCTGACCCAAAGAAGCAGTCATCCAGACAACTGTTTGGCAAAAAGAAAGGTCCAGATGAAACACCAAATTTCAACTACAGTAGTATACTTTGCTAGAAGGGCGTGCTCAAAGCTATTAAAAAAGTTGGTTAATTACCATCTCCATCTTGTTGCTTGTTATTGGTCTGTTCAGGGTATCTAATTCTTCCTGATTTAAGCTAGGAGGGTTGTAGTTTTCCAGGAATTTATCATCTCTTCTCGGTTTTCTAGTTTATGTGCGTAAAGGTGTTCATAGTAACCTTGAATAATCTTTTGTATTTCAGTGGTGTCAGTTTTAATATCTCCTGTTTGGTTTCTTAATGAGGTTCTTGGGATTTTCTCTCATCTTTTCTTGGTTAATTTTGCTAAAAGTATATCAATTTTATTTATCTTTTCAAAGAACCAGCTTTTTGTTTCATATATCATTTGTATTTTTTTTTATTTGTTTGTTTCAGTTTCATTTAATCTTCCCTGATCTTGGTTACTTTCTTCTTCTGCTGGGTTTGGGTTTGGTTTGTTCTTGTTTCTCCAGTTCCTTGAGGTGCGACCTTAGAATGTCAATTTGCGCTCTTTCAGTCTTTTTAATGTAGGCATTTAGGGCTATGGACTTTTCTCTTAACGCCGCCTTAGCTGTATCCCAGAGGTTTTGATAAGTTGTGTCATTATTATCTTTCAGTTCAAAGAATTTTTAAATTTCCATCTTGATTTTGTTTTTGACCCATTGCTCATTCAGGAGCAGGTTATTTAATTTTCATGTATTTGCATGGTTTTGAAGGTTCCTTTGGAGTTGATTTCCAGTTTTATTCCACTGTGATCTGAGAGTGCACTTGATATAATTTCAATTTTCTTAAATTTATTGAGGTTCATTTTATGGGCCTATCATATGATCTATCTTGGATAAATTTTTATGTGCTGTTGAATAGAATGTATATTCTGCGGTTATTGAATTAAATGTTCTGTATATATGTTAAGTCTGTTCCAAGGTATAGTTTAAATCCATTGTTTCTTTGTTGACTTCTGTCTTGATGAACTGTCTAGTGCTGTCAGTAGAGTATTGAAGTTCCCCACTATTATTGTGTTGCTATCTCATTTCTTACGTGTATTAGTAATTGTTTTATAAATTTGGGCGCTCCAGTGTTAGGTACATTCATGTTTAGGATTGTGATATTTTCCTGTTGGACAAGACCTTTTACCATTATGTAATGTCCTCTTTGTCTCTTTTAATTGCTGTTGTTTTAATGTTTGGTTTGTCTGACATAAGAATAGTTACTCCTGCTCACTTTTGGTGTCCATTTGCATGAAATGCATTTTTTAAAGAACTAAAAGTAGAACTATCATTTGATCCAGCACTCCCACTACTGGGTGTCTACCCAGAGGAAAATAAATCGTTATACGAAAGGATACTCGCACAAGCATGTTTATAGTAGCACAATTCACAATTGCAAAATCGTGGAACCAACTCAAATGCCCATTAATCAATAAGTGGATAAAGAAACTGTGATATATATGTATCATACATATGTATATCATATATATCACATTAACAACATTTGCAGCACCCTGGATGAGATTGGAGACTATTATTCTAAGTGAAGCAACTCAGGAATGGAAAACCAAACATAGTATATTCTCACTGATATGTGGGAGCTAAGCTATGAGGACTCAAAGGCATAAGAATGCTACAGTGGACACTGGGGACTTGGGGGCAAGAGTGGGAGCGGGGTGAGGGATAAAAGACTACAAGTATGGTGCAGTGTATACTGCTTGGGTAATGGATACACCAGAATCTCACAAATCACCACTAAAGAACTGACTCATGTAACTAAATACCTTCTGTACCCCAATAACTTCTGGAAATTTTTTTTAAAGTTAGTTACTCAATTGCCCCACAATTTTTGTTTAGAGTAATTGTGAGGTGAAATGACCTACTGCTGGAAAGCTTTGCATGGGTACAGCTATTCGCATTAATTGGAGGACTCCAAGATATTTTTATTTCTGAATTCATCTACAGGATAAACATGGGCCTTAACTAGACACATTACGTTTTTATTTTATTTAAATAGAAGTCAAAAAACTTTCTTCCAAATGGCCAGGCAATCTGAATCATTTGAAGATAAGTACAATTTTTATCTTTAAAATATGTTATGGCCTTCTTGTGTTTTAGCTTCATCTTACTTTAACTATAAAACAGCATTTATATACAGATGTTTTATTTTTTCTGAAAAAATGCAAAGATTCTACTATAAATGCCTCGCAATTAACAGTAAGTTTAATTATATGAGATTATTAGAACTTTTATGTTTATATTAAATGTATTAAAATTTGACTTTATAATAAACATTAATATTCAACATATAGTCCAAATAATAAAGAGATTAATTTCTTTCTTTTTCAGAGAAGTTTGATTATGCATTTCTTTTATTTATTTTCCTCAACTTTTATTTTAAGTTCCAGGGTACATGTGTAAGATGTGCAGGTTTGTTACATAGGTAAACATGTGCCATGGTGGTTTGCAGCACAGATCAACCCATCACCTAGGTATTAAGTCTAGCATTCATTAGCCATTCTTCCCAATGCTCTCTGCCCCCCACCTCCTCTGACAGGTCCCAGCGTGTGTTGTTCTTCTCCACGTGTCCATGTGTTTTCATTGTTCAGCCCCCACTTACAAGGGAGAGCATGCAGTGTTTGGTTTTCTGTCCCTGTGCTACATTGCTGAGGATAACGGCTTCCAGTTCCTTCCATGTCCCTGCAAAGGACATGATCTCATTCCCTTTTATGGCTGCATAGTATTTCATGGTGTATATGTACCACATTTTGTTTATCCATTCTACCATTGATTGGCATTTGGGTTGATTCTATGTATTTACTGCTGTGAATAGTGCTTCAATAAATATACACATACATGTATCTTTATAATAATGATTTATAGTCCCTTTGGGTATATACCCAGTAATGAGATTGCTGGAATATCAATGAAATATCAAATTATATTTCTGCTTCTAGATCTTTGAGGAATTGCCACATTATCTGCCACAATGGTTGGGCTGATTTACACTTCCACCAACAGTGTAAAAGTGTTCCTTTTTCTGTGCAACCTTGCCAACCAACCTCTGTTGTTTCTTCACTTTTTAATAATTGTCATTCTGACTGGTGTGAAACGGTATCTCATTGTCATTTTTATGTGTATTTATTTAATGATTAGTAATGTTGAGCTTTTTTCATATGTTTGTTGGCTACATGAATGTCTTCTTTCAAGAAGTATCTGTTCATGCCCTCTGCTCACTTTTTAAAAGGTTGTTTTTTACATCTAAATTTGTTTAAGTTTTTTGTAGACTCTAGATATTAGACTTTTCTCAGATGGATAGTTTGCAAAAATTTTCTCCCATTCTGTAGGTTGTCCATTCACTCTGGTGACAGTTTCTTTTTCTCTGCAAAGCTCTTTAGTTTAATTAAATCCCATCTGTCAATTGTTGCTTTTGTTACAATTGCTATTATAGCATAGATGAATTCCTTTCTACAATTCAACTGTGGAATACTCCTTTTTTCAGTTTTCCTAGATCAACTTAATTTTAAACTCTGTGACCTGATTTCACTTCAGTGAAATTTAACTTCAAGTGGAAAATTTTACTTCATCTAACTGTGGGGTTTCTCTCTATCTCTGAGTTTTGCTATGATGCCAAGATCCCAGAATTTTTGGTAGTATCAAAAATGACATGGAGAAGATTATCTGGTTACCCATGATCTGTCCAGGTCAGTTAACAATGAGGCACCCATTGTCCCATCCTGTAGTGTCCCTTAATATCCTTTGCTGTATTGTGACCTGTTTCAGGCAGAAGAATCTTTGGCAAGTCTTGGATTTCCAGGCCTCATTCACTCCCTGATGAACACTAGGGCAAATGTTTATTCCAAGCTCTGGATACCACCTCTCACCAGTGACACCCATAGCCCTCTCTCCCTCCTTCTTCAATCTTGGAAACTTCCTAAATCAAACAAAGAAACAAAAACCTGTTAACAGCTTTGAATGAAGAAACAGGAAAAAAAATTTCAGGGAGAAAGAGTAGATTTGATATTTTTAGAAAGTCTTTCAATAATATTTAAGATATACTTAATATATTCTAAAGATATTTAAAATATACTTTAGAGAAACTGTACCTTTGACCACGCCTTCACCTATTAGCACCCCTGGTTTTTCTTTATAGTTAGATACTTAGTGATATATTTTCCCATGGCATATAAAAGATATTGAAAACTCATCCATAAGGGAATATTATGTGACTCTTCTGTTATTGTCCTTGCCTTACCTCTTATTGTATTCTTTCTCCCACTCCACCCATCTCATATTGAAGAGGAGTTAGGTGGAATCACCATTTTTACAAATAAACATTAAATTCTGTACTTTCTCATTTCCTTCTTTTTCATGGCAGAGTCCCAACAGTACCCATGTGAAACAGGCAGACCTCATATCAGGTGCTGAAAACAAGAGAGGGTGGTGCTTGTTGTAAGAAAAAAATACTGGTTACACTATCCAACAAGATATCTTTAAATAAGTGCATTTAAATAAAAGGCCTTATTTAATTTGAATATTAAATGACATTGGGATACATTGATGATTTCTGTCTGTTAAAACCAGGTTCCAGAATATACTTCAATTTTTCCAAATTTGAGAAAAGTTGCCAATATAGGGTTGCAGTATATTAGCTCTCAAAAAAGCATACCTTTATTCCACCATGGGAAGAAGCATAAAGGACCCAGAGAAAGAATTCAGATATTATACTGTTAAAGTTAAGAAAGGGTAAAATTTCATATTAATGTGTCCTTCTGGTTATTTGAAAAATTTTACCTTTGAGGTGACTATATTAATAATAAAAGTTTGCTTTATGTTTATTTATATGGGGGCTCAAAATTTGGAAATTTATTTTGTTACTTTTATCATTTGATCTTTGGAACAACTCTATGAGATAGACAGAGAAAATATTACAATTATTTATTTCCAGATGAGAAAATCTAGGCTTAGAGATGCTTGATCAGAGAAGAGCTGCTCAAGGTTATATATAGAGATTCTAAGTGCTGGGCCCATCACCTCAAATCTGGTCTTTTGATTCAAACCCAGTACTCATTTCATTTATAATCTGAGGACAGGTTATAAATCTGAGGTGGCAAATAGCATCCGTTTTGCATGCCAACCCTGGTAAATTGGAAAATGTGCTCGAGATGAGTCCTGAAGGACATACAGGACATAGTCAGTTGCACCTAGGGCATTTCAGGTGAAGATGACCATATAGATACAGGCTCAGAGATAGAAGACTACATGTGACATTTAAGGATCTCCAAGTATTTCTCTTTAAACTAAAAATATTCTTATTTTAATATTGTTTTCTTTGCCTTCTGACTCTTCAATGGAAAATCCTCCTTGATTATGCCAAGCTCCTTTGAGCCTCACCATGGTTCACTACAGCTGGGTCTCCACAGTCATGTCAGGCCTCTGGATCATTTATTCAGAGTTACTGCCAGGTTAACCCGATAGCAGTTAATTGATGTGTCTTTCTAGAAGTTTGTTCTGGATAATTAGAGAAAGACTTCATCATGCCCAGTGTCTGACTATGAAATATTTTCTGATTCTATACCAATATTATGAACAGAATAAACAATCTACCTTGGTAATGAGGTTCAAAACGTTGCTATTTAATTCAAAGATTTTGGAGATTTTAAAAAACATTTTCATTTAGTAATTTATGATAGTTGTGGCTCTGATGAAAATTAACATAATAATAATTATTATTACAGCCAAAATTATTTTGCCTTTGCTATGTTTCATAAACTGTCTTAATCACTTTACAAGAACTACTATATTACTTGTAATCCGTACAATAACATACTTATCTCCATTTTATAAATGAGGTAAATGAAGCCTAGAGATGTGAGTAACTTGAGATAAAGTCACAGAATCATTAAGAGATGGAACAGGTTTGCAAACTCATGTCTTTTTTTTCCCAGATATGAGTGCTTTAACTATCACCCTTTTTTTAAAAAATCATAGAGCTCAATTTTGAAGGTAAAATGACGAGAGCAGAGAGAAAAAAGAAAATCACCGTAAAATATATAAATATTTGAAAAAATAGAAAGTCTTTGCTCCATATGCATGTATGATGCATATTACTTATTATCACGTGTAAACATGTCAGTTTGGTTTAATTATATTCAGACTATTTTTTTTATCATATCTTCCAGCAACCTTGCTTTTAATAATCCCACTTTATGTTCTGACTCAAGAGTTTTTCTGAAATTCTGCTCCCAAATCAGTTTTTTAGGCCTTATTTGCCATAAGGACACTCTGGACCTGCCTTGATTTTTGGTAAAAACAAAACAAAAAAGCCACAAACAAACAAACAAACAAACAAACAAAAAAACCACTGGACTCCAAAATCATATATACTCAGACTCCCTTTGGCTTTTTCTAATGCTTGATGTTGTTTTCATACCAATATCTATTGACTGGTTTTTCTACTAGCAGCTGATTTCCTTGGATTTCCAGAATATTGTATAAAAGAACATTACCAGTATGGCAAGTTTTCTGGTCAGCATTCAGACTTGTTCCTCCTGTGAATATCTTCCACAGCATGTGAGGTTAGCCTGAGTCAGGAATATGTATCCAAGAGCTATAGTGATTCAGAATCACTGGCAAATCCACTTCTGCTAAGACAGAAAGCAAGACTTCCAATGGATGATTACCAGATGGTTATTTTTTCTATGTTCTAACCTTGATAAGCAGAAATAGAATCATTTGCCTCATATTCCTTGTTATGGAATAAACCTACTGATTGCTTTGGAAGATTAGATACCACATAAGTGAAGTGCTTACCAGAGTACCTGTCACAAAGTATATGTGATAAAAAAATTCACTCCATTATCTTTCATTATTTCTTTAATAAGACCACGTGAATGATTACTTTCCTTTTTGGGAAACTCATGCACTGTCTTTCATGTAGAGACTATTAAAAATACCTGTTTTGCTCCGCTCTTTTGGCCTATCTAAATGGTTCAGTCTTGAGTTCTATCAATTTCAACATTATCATGCAATTTTAAGAAACTATACTTTGGAGTGCTTCATGAAAATAGGTTATTATAAGGTAGATATATACCATATGTAGTGATGTTAACTGCCTCTTGACCTGAGAACTCCTTTGTACCTTAGTTTTAAGAGTAGAGTCATGAACACTAAGAAAGGCATCGATAATGGGAATAAAAATGCATTCTTTCTGAATTGCTACCTTTTGGTCTAGGGCATGTCCAACAAGCCACTTTCCAAGTGTTTATTAAATCAAGCAAGACAGTGTTTTTCACATGTCTTAATGCTTCTAGAATCAAATCAATTCAAAATAGGCGAGGAAGGGAAGTGTGTAAATCACAATTTACATTGAGAAATTGATTCCTTTCCCCAAATGAAAGCATGCTCCCTGTCAGAGTGCAGGAACATCAAAGCAACTATGAACAACGAAAATAAAATAGGAGTTTTGAAATGGAAACTGAACTTTTAATGCTTTGCTTATGGTGTACAGGATGTTATTTCGGGGTAAAAACAGTCTTCTTTTAAAATTTTTTCACTTTGGAATAAATTAATGATTTTATTAATGTTTATTGTTCTTTAGAATAACAACATTTATATTTTCTTACTGTGTAATCTTTCATAGATTTTTAAGTCTGTTAAAGGAAAATCAAGAAGTTTTTGGGTTTCGTTTTGTTGTTTGGTTTGGATATTTTACAATAAAAATGCCTAACTAATCTTATGAGGATATAGACTCACCGATTTTAGCCAAGCCAAAGGCTTTGTTATGAAGTTTTTGGCCCAGAATAGTCAAGTGTGGTCTTTACAGGCTTATGCCTTTTTGATTTGACCCTCTGATGTATAACTTATAAATAAGTTGTGTAACCTAAATTCCAAATGAAGACTGGATAATTATATCCAGTCATCATTCTTATTCCTAAATTGCAGCTTAAGTATGAGAGTTCAAGAAAAATTATGTTATATATTATGACATTTTATGTGATGAAAAATGATTCAAGTACTTTATACTGAAAAAATTAGTTTCCATGTTTTCTTTTGGTGAAATGAGTCTTCTATCAGGTGTGACCACAATGGTAAAAGTAAGACACTGCACTTCAAAGGTCATATTACTAATTTGGGCACATTTACTTGTTAATCTGTATTAGTAAATAAAAAATCCAGTTTTTAGTTGAATAGGTTTTGGACAATAAAATGGACATGTAATATAAAACTTTATATGCTGTATTAAGTTGGTGTGTCTAGGTGTGAGTATAAACAAGCAAACAGAATGTTTCAAGAGGTAAAATGGCATTTGAAAATATTATAAGAGGGCTTACAGGAATTACGGGAAATCATAATGCAATTATACCTTCACATAATAGAAGTTTCCAAAGAAGAAAAGGGAAAAGGGCCAGGAAGGACTGGTTGAAAGTTTCCCTAATCTGTGGATAGATGCCAATAACCAGGTAGAAGGACAACACAGCTCTCCAGTAAAATTCAAGCCAAAGAGGAGTCCATGAAGACACATAATAATCAAAAACAAAGAAAAAATTTGGACAGCATCACAAGATAAGAAACACATCACATACAAAGGTGTACCAATGCAATTGTCAATGGATTTCTCAGTAGAAACCCTGCAGGCCAGGAGAGAGGGATGATATATTCAAAGTGCTCACAAAAAAATCCTGCTAAGCAATAATAGTTTTCCCAGCAAAACTGTCTTTCTGAAATCAGGTAGAAATGAAAGTTTTCCCAGACAAACAAAAGCTAAGGGTGTTCATCACTGCTATGCTTGCTTTATAGAAATTGCTAAAGGGAGTTCTTTAAGCTGAAACAAAAAATAATAATAACATGGAACTACAAAAGTACACAATTGAAGGTATAAATAAAACAGGGCTATATTCAGAATACTCTATGGTTAAAATAATGATATGTAAGGCAATTTTATCCCCAGTATGGGGGTTAAAAGACAAAACTATGTGGTTAGCTATAGATATTATAGCTAATAAGAACAATAATAATATCTACAGCTGTAATAAATGGTCAAGAAATTCACACTGAAAAATGACAAATTCTAATGTCAAAAACATAAAATGTCGAAAGGGAATAAAAGTGTAGAGTTGCTGTATGAAAAGTTAAGTTATTATTAGCTTGAAATAGTGTAAGAAATTATACGTAAGCCTTATGGTATCCACAAAGAAAAATCCTTAGTAGAAGTACAAAGAAAAATGAAGGGATTCAAAGCATATAACTACATCGAAACATCAAACCACAAAGGAAGACAACAAGCAAGAGAGAAAGATATGAAGTAGCTACAAAAAAAAAAAAGAAAAAAGAAAAAAGAAAAAGAAAAATAAATAAACAAAAAAACAGAAAACAACTAACAAACTGGTAGTAGTCAGTCCTTACCTATCAATAATTAGTTTCTATGTAAACAAATTAAATTATTTAATAAAACATCATAGAGTGACTAAATGGATAAAAAAAATAAGACCCAACTATATGCAGCCTAGAAGAGACTTACCTCAGCTTGAAAGACACATAGACTTAAAGGAAAGGGATGGAAAAAGCTATTCTAAACAAATAAAAAGCAAAAGAGAGCAGAGGTAGCTATCTTTATATCAGACAAAAACAGACTTTAAGTCAAGAACTATACAAAATGACAAAGAAGGACATTATATCATTATAAAGGGATCAGTTCTTCAAAAAGATATGACAATTGTAAATATATATGTACCCAAAATCAGAGCACCTACATATATAAAAACAAATATTAAAGAATCTGAAGGGAGAAGAGGACTGCTCTATAGTAGGTGTCTTTCAACAATAAACAGATGACTGAGATAAAACATTAATATGAAAACATTGGACTTGAACAACACCCTAGACCAAATGTACCTGACATTTACAGAACATTCCACTCAGCAGCAACAGAATACACATTCTTCTCAAGCACACACAGATAATCCTTCAGGATAAATCACATGTTAGGGCACAAAACAAGACTCAGCAAATTTAAGAAGATTGAAGTTATATCAAGTATCTTTTCCAACCACGATAGCATGAAACAAGAAACTGCAACAGAGGAATTAAAGAAAATTCACAAATACATGAAAATCAAACAACATGCTCCTGAATGAACAGTGGGTCAATAAATTAATACAGATATTTAAAAATATCCGAGACAAACAAAAATGGAAACAGAACATATCCAAACTTACAGGATGCAACAAAAGCAATTCTAAGAACAAAAGTTATAGCAATAAATGCCTACATCAAAACAGAAGAAATATCTCAAATAAACAACCTAATATCATATCTCAAATAACCAGAAAAAAAGAAACTAAGCTCAAAGTTAACAGGAGGAAGAAAATAAAGACCAGAGCAGAAATAAATGAATTAGAAACTAGAAAAACAATACAATGAAACAACAACAACAAAAAGACTAGGGTTGATTTTTTGTAAAGTTAAATAAAACTGGCAAACCTTTAGCTAGACTAAGAAAAATTTCAGTAAATAAGGTCAGAAATAAAACAGGAGACATTACAACTGATACCACAGGAATGCAAAGAACCGTAAGAGCCTACCATGAACAACTATTTGCCAACAAATTGAGTAACTTAGAAGAAATGGATACATTCCCAGAAAAATGCAACCTACCAAAACTGAATCATGAAGAAATAGAATATCTGAGCGAAAGAATAATGAATAAGAAGATTGAATCTGTGATAAAATGTCTCCCATCAAAGAAAAGCCCAGAACCTAATGGCTTCACAACTGAATTCTATCAAACATCTTTAAGAACTAATATCTATCCTTTTCAAACTCTTCCAAAAAAGTAAAAAGGAAAGAAATACTTCCGTACTCTTTTTACAAGGCCAGAATTACCCTGATATCAAAACCAGACAAGGACATTACAAGAAAAGAAAATTACAGTCTGATATTTTTGATGAACATAGACGCAAAAAACTTCAACAAAATACAAAAAAAAAAAAAAATTCTACAACACATTAAAAGGATCATTCACCATGATCAAGTACAATTTATCTCTGAGATACAAGTATGGCTCAAAATATGCAAATCAATAGGTATAATACAGTACATTAACAGAACAAATGACAATAATGTGCCCACATGATCATCTCATTTGATGCAGAAAAAGCATTTGACAAAATTAAACATCTTTTCATGATAGAAACTCTCACCAAATTAGGTATAGAAGGAATGTATCTCAACACAATAAAGGCCATCTATGAGAAGCCCACAGCTAATATTACACTCAATGGTGAAAAGTTGAGACTTCCTTTAAGATCTGGAAAACAAGGAGGATGCCCACTGCTACACTTCTGTTCAACATAGTATTGGAAGTCCTTCTCAGACCAAATAGGCCACAGAAAGCCATAAAATGCATTTAAATAGGAAAGAAGGAATTGAAATTGTCACTGTTTGCTAATGATATAATCTTATATTTAGAAAACCCTACAAACTTCAACAAAAACTTGTAAGTGCTAATAAATGAATACAATAAAGTTGCAGGTTGATAAATCAACACACAAAAATCAGTACTGATTCTATACACTAACAACAAACTATCTAAAAAAGAAATCATCTAACTTACAAGGGATGTGAAGGACCTCTTCAAGGAGAACTACACACCACTGCTTAATGAAATAAAAGAGGACAAAAACAAATAGAAGAACATTCCATGCTCATGGATAGGAAGAATGAATATCGTGAAAATGGCCATATTGCCCAAGATAATTTATAGATTCAATGCCATTCTCATCAAGCTACCAATGACTTTCTTCACAGAATTGGAAAAAACTACTTAAAAGTTCATATGGAACCAAAAAAGAGCCCACATTGCCAAGACAATCCTAAGCCAAAACAACGAAGCTAGAGGCATCATGCTATACTATACCATACTGCAAGGCTACAGTAACCAAACTATACTACAAGGCTACAGTAACCAAAACAGCATGGCACTGGTATCAAAACAGAGATATAGACCAATGGAACAGAACAGAGCCCTATAATACCATACATCCACAACCATCTGATCTTTGACAAACCTGACAAAAACAAGAAATGGGGAAAGGATTCCCTATTTAATAAATGGTGCTGGGAAAACTGGCTAATCATATGTGGAAAGCTGAAACTGGATCCTGTCCTTACACCTTATACAAAAATTAATTCAAGATGGATTAAAGATTTAAATGTTAGACCTAAAACCATAAAAACCCTTGAAGAAAACCTAGGCAATACCATTCAGGACATAGGCATGCACAAGAACTTCATATCTAAAACACCAAAGCAATGGCAATGAAAGCCAAAATTGACAAATGGGATCTAATTAAACTAAAGAACTTCTGCATGGCAAAAGAAAATACCATCAGAGTGAACAGGCAACCTACAGAATGGGAGAAACGTTTTGCAATCTACCCATCTGACAAGGGGCTAATATCCAGAACCTACAAAGAACTCAAATAAATTTACAAGAAAAAAACAAACAGCCCCATCAAAAAGTAGGTGAAGGATATGAACAGACCTTTCTCAAAAGAAGACATTTATGCAGCCAACAGACACATGAAAAAATGCTCGACATCACTGGTCATCAGAGAAATGCAAATCAAAACCACAATGAAATACTATCTCACACCAGTTAGAATGGCAATCATTAAAACATCAGGAAACAACAGGTGCTGGAGAGGATGTGGAGAAATAGGAACACCTTTTACACTGTAAACTAGTTCAACCATTGTGGAAGACAGTGTGGCAATTCCTCAAGGATCTAGAACTAGAAATACCATTTGACCAAGCCATCCCATTACTGGGTATTTACCCAAAGGATTATAAATCATTCTGCTATAAAGACACATGCACACGTATGTTTACTGCAGTACTATTCACAATAGCAAAGACTTGAAACCAATCCAAATGTCCATCAATGATAGACTGGATTAAGAAAATGTGGCACATATACACCATGGAATACTATGCAGCCATAAAAAAGGATGAGTTTGTGTCCTTTGTAGGGACATGGATGAAGTTGGAAACCATCATTCTGAGCAAAGGACAGAAAACCAAACACCTCATGTTCTCACTCATAGATGGGAATTGAATAATGAGAACACTTGGACACAAGAAGGGGAACATGACACACTGGAACCAGTAGTGGGGTTGGGGGAGGGGTGAGGGATAGCATTAGGAGATATACCTAATATAGATGATGAGTTAATGGGTGCAGCACACCAACATGGCCCATGTATACATATGTAACAAACCTGCACGTTGTGCACATGTACCCTAGAATTTAAAATATAATACAAAAAAATTTAAAAAATTTAAAAAAAAAGAAATCGAAAGCACAATTCCATTTATAATAATGACAAAAATAAAATACTTAGGAATAAATTTAAACAGGAAAGTGAAAGACGTGTACACTGAAAACTGTGAAACATTGATGAACCAAACTGAACAAAACACAAATAAAGCAGAAGAAACCCCACGTTCATGGATTGGAATAATTAATTTTGTTTGAAAAATTAATAATATCAATCTTTCACACTATCCAAATCCACACTGCCATACAAATTCATAGTAATCCATACTTCTCAAAGCAATCTACAGACTCAACGCAATCTCTATCAAAATATCAATGTTATCCAATGTCATAGTAATAGAAAAAATAATACTAAAATTCATATGAAACCACAAAACAATCCTAAACAGCTAAGGCAATCATGAACAAAAAGAACAAAGCTGGAGGTATCAAGCTGTCTGATTTTAAAGTATATTACAAAGCAATAATAACTAAAACAGTGTGGTATTACCCAAATGAAAAGACACATTGACCAATGAAACAGAATAGAGGGCCAATAAGTCAACATATATATGTATATAGTCAGCTGATTTTTGACAAAGGCACTAAGAATACACAATGAAAAAAGGACATTCTCCTCAATAAATGGTGATGGGAAAAGCAGACTTCCAAGTGCAGTAAAATTAAATTGGATTGTTATTGCATGTCATATAAAAATCAACTCAAAATGGATTAAAGGATTGAACGTAAAACCAGATAGTCTGAGACTAAAAGAAGAAAACCTAGAAAAAAAACTGTATAGCATTGATCTGGACAATTATTTTTTGTATTTAACCACAAAAATACAGGCAATGAAAGTGAATAGACAAATGTAATTTCATCAAATTAAAAAGTTTCTGCACAGCAAAGGAACCAATTAACATTGTTTAGAAACAACCTACAAAGTGAGAGACAATATTTGCCAGTCTCACATCCAATAAGGAGTTAGTATCTAAAATATGTAAGGAGCTTAAACAAGGGCAAGAAAACAACCCAGTTAAAAACGGGAAAGGAGCCTGAACATACATTTCTCAAAGGAAGACATGTAAATGTCAAATAGATATATGGAAAAAATGTTCAACATCACTAATTATTAGGAATATGCAAATCATAATGAGATATCATCTCACACCTGTCAGAATTTTTTTTTTATCAAAAAGATGAAAGGTAAGTGTTGGTGAGAATGCAGAGTAAAGGGAACCCTTATATGGTGTTGGTGGAAATGTAAATTAGTACGGTCGTTATGAACAGTATGGAAGTTCCCCGAAAAACTAAAAATAGAATTACTGTATGACCCAGCAATTCCACTTCTAGGTATTTACCAAAAAGATTTAAACTCAGGCTGTCAAAAGATGACTGCATTCCCTTGTTCACTGCAGCAGTATTCACAAGAGTCAAATTATGGAATCAACCTAAGTGTCCAAAAACAGATAAATGCGTAAAGAAAATGTGGTATGTCTACACAATGGAATCTTTAAAGAGAATGAAATTATGTCAGGTGCAGCAACGTGGGTGAAATTGGAGAACATTATGATAATTGCAATAAATCAGGCATGGAAAGACAGATACATGTTCTCACATATATGTGGAATCTAAACCAATTGAACTTACAGAAGCAAAAAGTAGAATCATGGTTACAGAGGGTGAAGAGGTAGGGGAAATAAAAAAATCATGGTCAAAGGGCACAAAATTTCAAACAGGAGAAATAACATTTTTTTTCCCCAAGACGGAGTCTCACTCTGTCACCCAGGATGGAGGGCGGTGGTGTGACCTCGGCTCACTGCAACCTCCATCTCCTGGGTTCAAGCAATTCTTCTATCTCAGCCTCCTGTGTAGCTGGGATTACAGGCACATGCCACTATACATTTCAAAATTGCTAAGAGAGTAAATTTTAAATATTCTCGCCATGAAGTATGTTAAGTATTTGAAGCAATGGATATGTTAACCTAGCATGATTTAATTACTCTACATTGTGTTCATAAATTATAACATCACTTTGTATCCTATATATTTATATAATTATGGTCAGTTTACAATAAAAAGATGCAAACATATATTTGTTGAACATTGAAAAAGGCACTATATCATAAAAGAAGAATACTGTTTTCTCATGATAATCCAGGTAGGTATGTGTTATTTTGTTTTGTTTTAGTGTGTTCATTGAAAGTACTTCAGTTGTCAAGAACATTCATGTGGAGTCTGCATACTGTTTAGAGTATCTCCATTTTTCTCCCAGGTATGCTGTCTATGCTGTTCTGTGCCCAGTGAGACTACCTGTGTGGTGTGCATCCGTGAACTCTCTTCCCCTCTGGTTTCCAGTTGGTTAAGCAAATGAGGAGCATCAGAAAGAGAGAGGGAGTAGAGCGAGTTTCTCTGGCTTCCTCATGATGGCTTTGCCAAGGGCAGTATCAGCTCTGGCCAGGCAGTCGTCTTCTCATAGAGCTCTCTCTCCATTTCCATTATTGTAGCCTCTTTTTATTTTTATTTTTGTTTTTATTTTTTTACTAGAGAACTATAAATACTTAGACTATCCACTGTTACTAGACCCAGGTATTGCAGTATCTTTTGTGCTTCCCTTACATCTTATTCAAATCTTCATAAATGGTCCCTTTATTAAACTATTCATAAATTATGCAACTTGAGTGTACCACATGTTTTCTGTCAGAACTGGGCTGATTCACATTCTTCTTCACAAGATAATAGAAGAAACTCATGAGTCTTCTGATTGCAAGTGTTCTTAGGTCTAGTACAGTGAAACAGAACACTCACACAAGTCAGGCAAAGCAAATTTACTTCTCACAGGTAGGAAGAGGATAAACAGAAGCCTAGAAGCCACGGCAAGCAAGTCCCTCTATGTTTAGGAAAGCTGCTCAGGGAGTATGGAGTCTTGTCTGGCCATACCGCGTATTGCGCTGACGCTGAGAGACCCCAGAAGTGCTCCACTCTGGGTTTTATACCCTGGGCATAACTTGAATTGCTAGGCACAAGTGTTGCAGAACATACTGTTCTAGAAGAAATGAGAATATAGTATGGAATGTTCTGGATATATCTTTCTTATCTTAGGGTATTGCATTCTCAATGCATTCTGCTTGAGAACTGAAAGCAAGAAGGGGAAGATCTGGGTTGGTCAAACTCATCTAGGGACATTCCCTCCTAAACTAATCCATCTCCATAAACCTGGCAGTTCTTTGACTCCAGGAAACTAATGAACATTCATTTTAGGATTCTCTTCCTCATCTTAATGACCACACTCCTCTTTGGCATTGATGTGCTCTCCTAGAAGTGTTAGTTTCATGGATGTTGGTTTGCTTTAATTCTTTATCGATGAATTGAGATCCAGCATAAATACATCCTCTTCCATAAAGCCTTATTCACCATTCTGCCACCCTGTGCTCCTAGTCAGAATCAGGTCTTCGTCTTGGCATTGTATTGGTTCTTTGTTTAAAACACCACTAAGGAGCATTGTCATCCATTAGCATAGCAGAGTCATGTTTTTAAATATAGGTTTCTTGAAACCAAAGACTTTCAACAACCATGTATCAAATATCAGACAAGGGGCTCTGCTAGATGCATTGGAAGGAGGATATGAAAAAAAGAATACAAGTTAGTATTCAGATTCACAGTTTCTATCAACTTGCTTTAAAAAGAAGGCTGCCAGTAGAACTTAGGTTCTTTGGTAGTAATTTTCTCCAAACACGAGTATAAAACATTACTATATCACTCCTCTGGCCAGCAAACAAAACCCATAAACAACCTTTGATGTCTTTCCTTGTTTTCAAACTAAAATTTAAACTTCTGAGTATCATATGGAAGCACTCAAAGAATGGGACTCCAGGCAATGCAGGTTTAGTTTTCATTCTGCCATATGACCACTTCTAACACTGCACCTCACTGGATTGCTCAGCACTACATTTCATGCCCTATCCTTCTGAGGTTGCACACTTTTCTTTTTCTTATCTTTTCCTTTACCATTATTTCTATCTGTTAGAGGAAGGGTGTTCCTGTCAGGAGCCAGACCAAATGCCACCGTTCCCACCAAATCTTTCCAACTCCAATGAATGGCAATATGTTACCACAGGTTGCCTTTTATCAGCACCCATGGTGTGCTGTACATCTTTCCCATTAGATTCTAACCTCTTAGGTGAAGGAGTCAAATTTATTAATACTGTAGCCTGATGGTGTCTAGTAGAGGGCCTCCTTTGTACATGTATTTTGAACTCAGTAAGTATGTCTAAAGTGAAATGACTTACTGATACTATAACTAAACTAGAGCCACCATTCTTCAGATGATAGCAGTAAATTAGCTGCACAGCATGAGGAGTAATATAAAGTTAGTTAAATTTGCAAGTTTTAGCCTAACTGCATTATTTCAGTTTCCGCCTCTGGCACAAGCCTATGTTTGGCTTCCATTTCTTCTCTTTCCACATAGAATTACTCTCAAAAGCTGCAAAAGACAAGTTATACAAGGTTATCTTTTTTACTTCTTTTGAATTTGCCTTGCACCTTTAAAAATGTGTCTTTCAAACCTTATTGGCCTGCTTTTTAAAATAATTATATAATTAAGTAAAATATGAAAAAATACATACTTGACTAAGATGCAAATATCCATGATTTATAAAATAAAGAATCAGCTTTGGTCCAATTATTAAACCTTAAAAGTATTAAAGAGGCTTTTTTTAAACATCTAAGGATGTTCTTTTTTTTTCTAAAATAAATCTCCAAAGCTACCTATGGATTTATTGAAATATTTATGATGAAACGAATCCAGAAGCTTTATGTTGGTGGCATCAGAAAGAGGCTGAATGATAGGCATTATCTGATTCTTAGGGTGAGTTATTAGAAATATATTCTTCTTTCCAGATCAAGAATTGAAAGATCAAGCAGCACAGTTCAAAAGTTGAAAGAGATTAGATAAAAGATGGGTTGTGCAGAAGAACCCAAGGAAGAGATGAAACAACTGGTGAGTTGGTCACTAAATCTCATTGCACCATGTGTGAGTGAGAGAGAACCTATATTTCTAAAAAGAGACTATTCCTGTATGTGATTAGTGGCAAATATTAAGTTTATATTTGTCTTATATAAATAAAATATTCTCTTAATACTGCTATTTCTAATTTAAAAAGTATATACAGTTTTTGAGCATTTATCAAAGGCCACAGGTATTATTTTATTTAATCCACATAAGATCTTCTTGAGGAAGACACTGTTATTTCTCCTATCATACAAAAGAGAAAACAGAAGGAGAAAAATTTCATAATTTGCCTGAAGTCAAACAGAGAATAAGTGGCAGAGAAAGGATTCAATTGTAGATATGTCTGTCTTTGAGGTCTTAATTATTCTATATCCTGGCTCCCTTATTTCACATATAATGTGTAAATGAAAATTAAAACCTTGCCTAGAGTACTCTGATAAGAATTTACATCTACCCCGAGGTTTTGAATCCATGTATCACATATCCTATAGTTGTGATATTCTCTGATTATTCACTAACCCATTCCATAAATATTGTTAGGTAACTGTCAGAAAGAAATCATGTGAACCCAAGCAACTGGAGATACAACACTGAAAAAATTATAGTCTTCCACTCAAGCAGTTCTTCATTTAAGAAGGGATATAGGTAAGTTAATACATGGTTGTGACATTGCAGATAAATGACAGTATAAAGATAAGTACAGGAAACCCAAAGGGGCCACCCATCCCAGACTTGTCTGTGTGTGTGTTTGTAGAGGGGCATCAGATAAAACTTTGTGAGGGAATGTCATCCAAGTTGAGATCTGAAGGATAAGAGTTGAAAGTTAGCTGAGTAAAGGGAAAGAGATCCAAGCAGAAAGATGAGCCATCACAGAGGCATGGAGTTGAGAAAGGATTAAGCATTCAGATAACAGCACTTCAGAGTGGCCTGGCATATAACTCGCAAAGACAGAGAGGGTAGAAGGTGGCCTTCCATGTCACTCAGTTCACGGCATTGATCCCAAGTATGGAAGATGCTGCCTCTCAAACCAAAAGATATCTACCTGGATATTTCATTTTTCTTTTAGTGATAGGAAGGGCCACATATCCCAAACTACTGCAGACCACTGAATCTTTATAATTTTCACTGGGCTCCTTATTAAATAGAGTTTATTTCTCAGGATCTGTATATTCTATGAGTCCTGTTAAGACCTCCAATATACTTACTAATTATTGCTTAGCTTAACTATTTAATTGATGTCAATGGTAAAGTGAACCATTGTGGCATTCTGTGAAAAGTAGAGATAGTCAGATCCCTTCAAACTATATTATGACAGAGGTTGGGTGTGGTGGCTCGTGCCTGTAATCCAAGTACTTCGGGAGGCCAAGGCAGGTGGATCAGTTGAGGCCAGGAGTTAGAGATCAGCCTAGCAAACATGGCGAAACCATGTCTCTACTAAAAATACAAGAATTAGCCAGGCATGGTAGCCCTGCCTGTAGTCCCTGCTACTTAGGATGCAGAGGTGGGAGGATCAGTTGAGCCCAGGAGGCAAGGGTTGCAGTGAGCTGAAATTGCACCACTGCAGTCAGCCTGGATGACAGAGTGAGATCCTGAAGAAAAGAAGAAAAAGAAAGAAAAGAAAGAGAGAAAGAGAGAAGAGAGAGAGAACGAGTAATAAAAAGAGAGAAAAAGAAAGAAAAAGAAAAGAAAAGAAAAGAAAAGATTCCGTAGAAATATATCTACCATTGAGGCAAAGTACTTTGAGAAAACAAAGAGGATGGAGGAATAGGGATTTCCTCTACATTTTTCAGGCCAGAGCAGTCTTTTTTTCACAGTTAATTTGGCCAGAGAAACAGGCCGGTGAACATGACAAAATCCCATCTCTGCTGAAAATACAAAAATTGTCCAGGTGTGGTGGCATGTGTGTGTAGTCCCAGCTACTCGGGAAGCTGAGGCAGGAGAATTGCATGAACCTGGGGTGGAGGTTGCAGCGAGCCGAGATGGTGCCACTGAACTCCAGCCTGGGTAACAGAGTGAGACTCTGTCTCAAAAGAAAAAAACAAACAAATGACCCCCTCCCCCCAAAAAAATACAAATACCAAAACTATATTATGACAGAACAAGGGAAAGTAACAAGCCCAGGGTTAGACCATAAATGTATATTGTTGCAGTATTGGGGGCTACATGAATGCAAATTGGTCACATACTATAAAACTAAGGCTATTCTGGGCCGGGTGCGGTGGCTCAAGCCTGTAATCCCAGCACTTTGGGAGGCCGAGACGGGCGGATCACGAGGTCAGGAGATCGAGACCATCCTGGCTAACATGGTGAAACCCCGTCTCTACTAAAAAATACAAAAAAATAGCCGGGCGAGGTGGCGGGCGCCTGTAGTCCCAGCTACTCGGGAGGCTGAGGCAGGAGAATGGCGTAAACCCAGGAGGCGGAGCTTGCAGTGAGCTGAGATCTGGCCACTGCACTCCAGCCTGGGCGACAGAGCGAGACTCCATCTCAAAAAAAAAACTAAGGCTATTCTAATCTAGTCTAGCAAAGATACTAACACAGAAGCTGCAAGTGGTGCTATTACTTCATTGAATTTGTGTTAATGTATTGTCATTCTTTAGGATTCATCTGGGTTTCATGTGGTTATTGTGATGAATTAAATGGGATATGATTGGGACTACCATCTCTGAAACCTATAGGTTCTAAGGATCACACTAAACTCTGATATTTTCTCCAGAATGCTATCTTATTTTTAACTTCTATTTTGGCTTAGGAGGGGATGGAGGCGGTTTTAGAGGCTTCCCTGCGTCCTCTCTACTATGGTATAATTAATCCACATAGTATAAAGAATCCATGTAAGTATTCTGCCTATTACAAAATGTTTCTATTCCACTTCTAACTTGAATGTTTGGAAACTGACCACTAGGTTTGTCTGTGAAAAATGTGGACCTACTGTCAAGTGGTCCTGGGCTAAGTATCTATTTATTACCAGGCTCCCATACCCATATGCCTGCATCCTAACAAAGGGAATAATCTGGATCACCAAGGATCACTGTCAACTAGAACCTCGCATCTAACAGTCTCTAAATATCTGTATATCTCCATTTTCACAGTATATGGTTACTTAAGGAAGTCATCACAGTAGCTTTGGAGAGGTTCTGGTGAACTATCACCATTTTCATAATGTTGCAGGGTACTTCCACCTGGGAAACCAGCCTGTCCTTTTAATGGGTGTTGGATTTGAATACCAGCAAATCCAGAAACTAGGCAAAAGATCATGACATTTTATTATAGCAGCTTCCCTCAGCCTTATAAGCATGCAATCTTGACTTCTTTTATTTAGACTGAGAACACCCTTGTTAGTTGCTCAACTTCATTGACCTTGCATATACTATGTTTTGTAATCATCTCCATAGTTTCTTTAAGTCAGCACTGCCTCCTACCTACTGTCACTTCAATTTGCTGCTCATTAAGATAACTGTACGCATTGCTCTGATAGTTAAACACTTCCATCTACCTCTATTATCGTTATTATTTTAGTCCTATAATCTCCATTATTATTATGAAGCCCTATTCTGTAATAACATGTTCTATGGTCAGTTCTAGTCTAGACAGCTATCACTGAGATTCCTGGAATAGTCCTTATGGTTTTGATAAATGGAGTGTCTTTGGGAACTCTCTGTGGGATATAATTGGCAAGTAGTATTTCCATCCTTAAGTGTATAACTCCTACCATATGCGTTCTTCTGACCTTTTGGCCACTTCTTCCACCACCTTTCATGCTAATTCCTGCATTTCTATTTCACTTCATGTTGGTTGTCACTTTCTCCAAGAAAGTGGCTTTTTCCTAGAGCCATTCCAACAGGGTTTAGGTATACCCTTCCAGGGTTCTTACCAAGGTATTAAATCCAGTATCAAAGGATACTCTCATATTGATAAACTCTCTCTCTCTCTTTTTTTTTTTTTTTTTGTTGTTGTTGAGATAGAGTATTTCTCTGTTACCAAGGTTGGAGTGTAATGATGTGATCTCAGCTCACTGCAACCTCCGACGCCTGGGTTCAATCGATTCTCCTGTCTCAGCCTCCCAAGTAGCTGGTATTACAGGTGCCCACCACCATGCTTGGCTAACTTTTGTATTTTTTAGTAGAGATGGGGTTTCGTGATGTTTGCCAGGCTGGTCTTGAACTCCTGACCTCAGATGATCTGCCAACCTCAGCCTCCCAAAGTTTTGGGATTACAGGTGTGAACCATTGTGCCTGGCTTGATAAACTCTCTCTTATTCAACTTCATGGTCTACTACCTATTCTCTGGACACCATACATACTTCTCTGGCTTCTGTGGATATATTTTGGCTAAGTTCTGTAGTTTCCTTGGGGTATAGATTCTTTGTTCCCTCTATAGCTGCAGCATATCCTCAGCTAAGTTATATTGTACCTTCACCTTATTTATCGGTTTGGTGACCAGGAGGGGTGCATTGTCTTGCAAGACAGAAGTCTTTGACATGTCTTCAAATGATGATTAGTGCTACCCCTTAGCAGGAAAAAAAATAGGACATTTCTGGAGGCCTAGGTAGTTCAGCAGAGCCTACAGATTAAAATTCTGCATGAATGGATCCAGATGTTTCCATCTCAAAATGTTAGGTTCCACTCCTCAATCAGAGCCCTGATCTTGTCATAATAGAGTTGCTAGAATTGAAATTCAACCTTTCCTAAAGTTCAACTACCCTTATAACTAAGCTCTGGGCCAAATCCTTAGCTGTTTTACTCCTCTATGTGCAGGAGAGGAGATTCTATTTATATGCTCCTTATGGCAATGCCTGGGGAGGTACTCAGCTGTAAGCCATCAGCAGTAAGTACTCCTAGCTACTAACTAGCAGAATAAATGCCTATGTTCAGAAAACAACAACCTCAGTGACTGGTCATATCATCCACCAGAAAAGAAGGGACTTCTTCCTCCTCCTCCTCCTCCTCTTCTTCTTCTTCTTCGTCTTCTTCTTCTTCTTCTTCTTTTAAAGATAGTGGATGTTTTATCATTTTAGTTATTGATAAAAATGATCAAAATTGAAATTACAAAGAGCAAAATGAAAATTATACAATGGAGTTTTATGAGGGACGAAACACATGGGGTGAAAAGCCAATGCAGCAGCACTGGCCTTGGATTGCAGAAGGGCACCTACTCTGTTGAAACTCGAGGGAAAGAGGAAAGATGAGTGTAATGGAGGAAGGTTTTTAGGTTTGTTGGCAAGCAGTGGACTGGTTATTATCTGATGGAAATGAAGTAGGAGGCAGAATTGTGTTTTAAGAAAGAAAGAGTCATTGGCCAGTAGTAATTTTTCAGAGAACAGAGAAATGTTGCAAAGCTTTCATTAATGAAAAAATTTTGTTTTCCTCTTTTTAAGTTCAAGGATACATGTGCAGGTTTGTTATATAGGTAAATTGTGTCATTTTTTTTTTGTACAGATTATTTCATCATCCAAGTATTAAGCCTAGTACCCTTTAGTTATTTTCCTGATCTTCTCCCTCCTCCCGCTCTCCACCCTCCACTAGGCTTCATTGTGTGTTGTTCCCCTCTATGTGTCCATGTGTTCTCATCAATTAGCTCTCACTTATAAGTGAGAACATGTGATATTTGGCTAATGAAAAGAGTTTCATTGTGCCCCTACTGTGCGCTTTTATATAAAGTAGGAAAATGAACTATCCAGAGAAGCATGGTAAAAATGACAGGCATTGTTGAGATCTCAGATGAAGTTGGTGGTCAAGAATGTTTTGTACAGTCTCCCCTGCTTTGTGACTTAAGCTTTCAATAGTACTCGGTTGAATCAGAACAGCACAGAAAGAATGCATACCTGACCTAATGCACAGTGAAATTTTGTCATACGGGCTTAACAAAAGTGGAGGTGAGTGGGGTACTGGTGGAGTGTTATACATGGAATTAGAGGAAAACAGGACAAAAATCAGAAGATACTAATAAATGGACATGTAACAGACAATCACAATTGTATGTTACAATGGCTACATTAAAAAGAGTTGAATATGCAATCTGAAAATACAAATCGTTTTAGAAAAGTGATTTGGGCCCAGGAGTGAATTAGATCATAAGATCTAAGGTGGCCCTTAGAGTAGATGGTGGAGGTGAGATCAAGAGAAGTCATTGCAGATGACGAAGTCAGTGAACCCACTGCCAAATAGTGAAATCAGCAGTTTTTCTATTCTCATCATGATTGGCCTTTCAGTCGTATTCAATAACATTAATATCTTGTTCCTAAAATAATCGTACCTTAATTTCTGTGCCATCGCACATGACTGGCTTCTCTCCTACCTCTCCATTCTCTTCTTCTCTCCTGCCTTTGTTAGTTCTTCTTTAACTTCTTTAATGTCTTTTCATGCAGTCTATTCTCACTCTATATTTCTTCCTAGGGTGATTCCATTTAAACATATAGATTCAAGTACTTCTGTGTACTGATGGTCCTCAAATTTACTTCTCTTGTCAAGGCATTTCCTTTTAGCTCCAGACTCACATATTTAATTAGGTCATCCACATCTATATACGGTATTGTCTCATCTTCTCATCAACATCTTCAAAACTGAATTTTTGATCTTTTTCATGAACTTGGTCCTCTTCCAGACTCATCCATCTAATTAGGTCATTCGTATCTGCAATTGGATGTTTCGTTTTTATCCGTATCTGTAAATTTCAAGATAGGAATGCAGCATATTCAGTTACCTTTTAAAATTCTTCTCTTCTCCTTGTATCCATACTGTGTGACTTGTGACTGCATTTTCCCCACTGGAGACAGAGTGTACTTCTCTACTTCTTGACTTAGAGCTCAGCATGTGACTTGCTTTGACCAAAGAGATTTTATCTGATGTGTTGTAAGCAGAGGTATGAAATGTGTTGTCATGGCTGGGTTTGCCCTTTTGCTCTCTGCCATCAGTACTAGAAGAACAAATCCTGCTGGCTTCAGGAAATCGAGATGCACATAGAATAAACCTCTCCCAGTAGACATAAGTACCTGTAGCCTAAAGGGAAGCCATCCTGCCAACTCATAGAACTGCAATGTGAGAATAACTGTCTCAAGTCACTGAGCTTTAGGGTGGTGTGTTGCTCAGTAATAGCATGTAGCAGTAGCCAACTGATATAGTGAGTATATTAGAGATTTTGGTGCAGGGCATAAAATACCAGTTTGAAATGACACCCTCAATGATTTGATGTACCATCAGACCTCTGTTAGGTGTTATGTAACCCCTATTTCTTTCCTGACCACTGGCCTACTAGTCCCTGGGTTGGAAAACAGATACAGATTTTAATTGAAGCCATGGGAGCAGATATGATTATTACCAAAGAGTGAGAAGCGAAAGACATATGAAGTAAATTTCAAGCAGCACTCATATCTAAATTTAGGTAGAGTAGGAGAAACTATTAAAGGCAGGAAAAGACAATAACCAGAGAGAAGGAAAATTGAGATTTTGAGTCTTCATAGGAGACGGTCAAATAGTAAAATGGAAAAAAGGATACAGAGGTTTTTTTTTCCATAACCAAGCATTACGATTATATTCTAGGACATAACCAACATTAGCAAAAGAAAGTTTGTCTTTTTGCTGTATCACTATGAATTATCTGGGTGAGTGAGTGTCTTTTAGGAAATTATAGGATATGAAGAACTAAATATTTATTCTCCAAAACAGATGCAGGACCTTGTGGGGAGTGAGGGTAAAGTTGTTGAAAAAGTCAGATGGACCTAAGGCAAAGGAGAACTGTGCATGAGACTAGAGGGAACAATGACTCCAGCAGGCCTGTCCGTGGGGCACACTGAATGGCAAAGCAGCAGCATGGCACAGCAAGAAGGCTGGGCCCCCAGCCTGGATTTCTCTCCTGGTTCTACCACCTACAAGCTATGTGACCTTGATTCGCCTTATTAACTTATGACATGGAAGCACCAACCTTATGTGACTGTTTTGAATATTATGTGAGTTAATTCAAATAAAGTGTCTAGAACTGAGCCTGTCATATAATGAGTGCTTGAGTTGTTAGCCATATTATTGTGGACCTGTTAGATGTGTCAAAATCTGGTGACTTTTAGCCAATAACTGTTTGCTTTTTTTCCTGAATGCAGAGTTAAGTTTCATTTCTCAGACCGTCTTATAGTTAGATATGGCCATATGTGTCGTTCTTGCCAAAGGAATGTAAATAAATGATGGTTTCAATGTAAAATGAGGCTTCTAAGGTTTGCCTACTCAATGCAGATGACAATGAGAACTTAGGGGGCAGTGAAGTCTCCTACATGAGGTAAGAAGCCTGAATCCCTAAATCACCATGTGTTGAAGAGACACCAGATATCCAGAAATATCTACATGTACAGGCATGTACAGGCATACCCCATTTTACTGCATTTTGCTTTATTACACTTTGCAGATATTGCATTTCCTTCCTTCCTTCCTTCCTTCCTTCCTTCCTTCCTTCCTTCCTTCCTTCCTTCCTTCCTTCCTTCCTTCTTTTCTTT
>NW_012117488.1:9039322-9041383 GCF_000951035.1 Colobus angolensis palliatus | reverse complement strand
TTCCTTCCTTCCTTCCTTCCTTCCTTCCTTCCTTCCTTCCTTCCTTCCTTCTTTTCTTTCTTTTTGATGGAGTCTTACTCTGTCTCCCAGGCTGGAGTGCAATGGCACGATCTTGGCTCACTGAAACCTCTGCCTCATAGGTTCAAGCCATTCTCCTGCCTCAGGCTCCCAAGTAGCTAGGATTACAGGCACCCACCACCACACTCAGCTAATTTTTGTATGTTTAGTAGAGGCAGGGTTTCACTATGTTGGTCAGGCTCATCTCGAACTCCTGACCTCTGGTGATCCACCCACCTCGGCCTCCCAAAGTGCTGAGATTACAGGTGTGAGCAACCATGCCCAGCCCAGATACTGCATTTTCGACAAATTAAAGATTTATGGCAAGCTCACATCAAGCAAGTCTATTGGCACCATTTTTTCCAATAGCTTGGGCTCATTTCATATCTCTGTGTCAAAATTTGGTAGCCCTAGAAATATTACAAACTTGATTATTATTATATCTGTTACAGTTATCTGTGATTAATAATAATTTATCTTACTATTATAATTGTTTTGGGCAGCAAAAGCAGTGCCCATATAAGATCGCTAACCTAAATCATAAATACTATGTGTTCTGACTACTCTATTCACTGGCTGTTCCTTGATTTCTCTCTCTTTCTTCTTGGGCCTCTCTATTCCTTGAGATACAATATTGAAATTAGACCTATTAATATCCCTAAAATGGCCTTTGTATGTTCAAGTGAAAGGAAATGTCACACATCTCTCACTTTAAAGCAAAAGCTAGAAATGACTAAGCTTAGTGAGGGAAGCATGTCAAAAGCCAAGCTAGGCCAAAAGCTTGACAGTTAGCCAAGGTGTGAAAAGTTCTTGAAGAAAATGAAAAATGCTACTCTAGTGGACACATGAATGATAAGAAACTGAAACAGTCCTATATGTGATATGAAGAAAAGTTTAGTGGTCTGTTTAGAAGATCAAACCAGCCACAACATTCCCTTAATTCAAAGCCTAATCCAGTTCAAGGCCCTAACTTTCTTGAATTCTATGAAAACTGAGAGAGGAGAGGAAGCTACAGAAGAAAAGTTGGAAACTTGCAGAGATTTGTTCATGAGGTTTAAAGAAAGAAGCTGTGTTCATAACATAAAAGTGCAAGGTGAAGCAGCAAGTGCTGGTGGAGAAGCTGCAGCAAGTTATCCAGAAGATCTAAGATAATTAATGAGGTGACTACACTAAACAATACATTTTTCATGCAGATGAAACAGCCTTATTTTGGAAGAAGATGCCATCTAGGACTTTCCTAGCTAGAGAGGATGTCAGTGCCTGGCTTCAAAGCTCCAAAGACAGGCTGACTTGCTTGTTAGGGGCTAATGACGCTGGTGACTATAAGTTGAAGCCAATGCTCAACTTAAAAGGGTCCCCCAAACCCGAGAGCCCTTAAGAATTATGGTAAATCTACTCTGCCTATTATATCTGACCCATTATATCTTTTCAGGACTATATCTTTTGAGGAATATTCTCACCCAAAAAAATGCAATGGGTAAAAATAACAAAAACCCTTATATCACATTCTACATTCTGATATCTATGTATCTCCTTGATAGTATGAGCCTAAAAAGCACTGACATAATTCTAAACAATTCATACATCATTTGTCACATAAACAAATAGAACATTGCTCTTTAATTTGTTAATATAACTATGGTAAAAGCATTGCATATTATGCACCCATATCAAAAATTTATAATGCACGGAAACGTGCAAACTTTAGTAAAGAAAATTCCAGTGTTTTCTCAAATTTAACTGAGCAAAATACCTTTTTTGGTAAAGCTTCTGTAAACATTTTTGAAGACATAGTTTTGTTGACTTCAATTTGGACGATGTTGGTGGAATATCCATTTCCTTTTCTTTTTTTTTTTTTTTTTTTTAGACGGGGAGTTGTGCTGTACATCTGCATAACGTGCAGGTGGCGGAGAGATCATTCACTGCAAACGAGTTAGGCCAAGGTAAACTTTTTTTTGTTTATGGTATCATGTAAACCTTTTGAAAAAAGTTTTCTTTTTTTTT
>NW_012117488.1:9037757-9039272 GCF_000951035.1 Colobus angolensis palliatus | reverse complement strand
CCAGGATGGTCTTGATCTCCTGACCTCGTGATCCACCCGTCTCGGCCTCCCAAAGTGCTGGGATTACAGGCTTGAGCCACCGCGCCTGGCGAGGAATATCCATTTTCAAAAACTCTAGGTGAGAGCGTGAATTGGCAAATACCTTTTGGAGGACAAATGGGTGCAATGTCCATAAAAACCTCTAAATCAGTAAGTCCACTTCTTGGAATTCCTCTTAAGAATTAAACCCCATAGGAACATGAGCGCAAAGGCTATCAATATTATTGTATTAATAACAGCACTAAAAACTAAACATCACCTAAATTTATTTTAATAGGGGTTTGGTAAAAGAAGTTAGGTTATATTCATACTCTGTAGCATATTAGTTGTTAGTAAATAATAAGCTATACATCAAAGAGAGTGCAAGCTTCAAATGGGCATGCATTTTTGTTCGCTAATGTATCTGTCTCCAGAAAATAGAAAAAGGTTCTGGCACATTATAGCTGCTTAGGAAATGTTTGGTGAATAAATGAAAATGCATTGTGATGAAAAGGCATCTGAGACATATTAAGTAAAAAAAGTAATTTTTAGAATAATTCATATTCAAATTCATGGGCAAGTTCCAATTCATATTCAAAGAAATAAACATAGAGATAAAGAACCAGATGATACCCTTTACACTGCAACCAGAAGTTACCTCTGAGGTTTGGAATAGGAGTGGTGGGAATTAAGGGGAGAGCTTTGGTGGTACTTCCTGTACTTAGTTAGCTATTGATTGCCTCTTTTAAAACAAATATATATTCATATATTATTTAAAATATCATCATGGGTCTTTTGAAAATAATTTGAAATGATAATCTAAAGTAGGAGATTTATATTTTGAACAGGAAATAGTAATGCCAGCTAAAAACTTGTTGAGTGCTGATCATGCGCTAGGCACTGTTTAGATACTTTACAAGTATTAACTCACCTATTCCTGACTCATTTAATCTTATGAGGGAAGTGCTGGAACTATTACCATTATACAGGCAAGGACACTAAAGATAAGGCACTTGTCTGCAGCCACATAGCTATCAAATGGGGAATTTAGGCTAGAAACCCTAGAAATTAGGCTTCAGAATGTACTATATCAATCATCCCATTGAAGCTGTGTTCGAATATTAGGTTGGTGCAAAAGTAATTGCGGGTTTTGCCATTATTGGCAAAAACTTTTGCACTAACCTAGTAAAATCAATATTCTGAATCAATGAGGAGCTGTTTGGAATAATGAGAAAGAAGAGAAGTACAATAAGTCTATGAAGGTTGGTAGCAAATCTCAAAATCAAATGCTGAAGTATTTGGATTATTTTTATACTTAGCAGAGCAATAGGATCATGAGCTCCTTTAAGCTTGCTGATGTTTTTTGCAAGGAGAATAGAATAATTAGAAGACAGTAAATAGGGGTAGCCGAGCAAGATGGCCGAATAGGAACAGCTCCAGTCTCCAACTCCCAGCGTGAAAGACACAGAAGACCGGTGATTTCTGCATTTTGAACTG
>NW_012117488.1:8952190-9032607 GCF_000951035.1 Colobus angolensis palliatus | reverse complement strand
TGATGGGTGCTGACGAGTTGATGGGTGCAGCACACCAACATGGCACAAGTATACATATGTAACAAACCTGCACGTTATGCACATGTACCGTAGAACTTAAAGTATAATAAAAAAAAAAAAAAGAAGACAGTAAATAAAGTCGTTTCCCCACCCATACATCTTAGCTAATGTATTGGTAGGGGAAATGAATAGTGGTAAAGTATTCCAAAATCCATTATCGGAAACAAAGGTAGCAATATTTGGCAATGGTGGTCACAGTGCTGGTGAATAGAAACATCAAAACTAACTGAATTGTGTATTTTAATAGTATTAACAGTAGTGGTAACAATAGAGAGATTTTCAGGAAAGATTATTCCCTTAGTAAAGCTAAAGTCATCAGGTGATCCAGCCAGGTCTGAATCACAGTCCCTGGCATTAGACATATGTGAACACCTCTGAAGCATTGTTCATTTCTTTGGCTGGGAATTCCCTTCCTCTTCTTGAAATGGCAAATTCCTACTCATTTTTCAAGGTCACACTTGGAGTTATCTCTTCTATAGAATCTCCCTTGAGTATCCTCCAAGGAAAAGATAAAATAGTCCCTCTTCTGTGTTTCCTTGCTCCTTTAGTCACCTTTGTACTATCACACTTACTAGGTTGTCTTATTGTCAGCTATCCACATAGGTATCTCCCTGGGCAGACTCCATGTGTTCTTTGAAATCTAGGGTCTTATTTTATTGTATCCTTGTTTGCCAAAAAACGTGTTCAGCAGATTTGGTACTTATGAAATAGTAATTGAATAAATGCATGTATTTTAATTTATTTATTTAATTATAAGCCCACCTTATTCAAATAGTTAAGATGTCTTAGAAAGTTAATAATAAGATAAGAAACATTCTAGCTTAAGTTCATTGAATATTTTATGATGGGCATTCTGTTAAATTACACACACACAAGCACACACACAGTATCTCATTTCACCATTGGCCCATATAACTTCACCATTTTACAGCTGAATAAACTAAGGCTAAGAGAGGTTAACTTGGCCAAACAAGCAATAACTCTCAAAGTTTGGCTTCAACCTCAGGTTTGTTTGACTCCAAAGCTTACGATTTCATTAGGTGAAAATTAGAAGCCGTGAGAAAGATAAGCAAAGGCAACTTAAGTGTAAGAATAAAAAGTCTGCTGATTAGAGAAATGTGATCTCTACCACTTGTCTAGCAAAACAGCATGATGACTCTGGCACACACAATGTGCTAGTTGAAACCCCCATGCCAATCTTTCTAAATAAACCAGGGAATAAACCAACAATGATTGGCTGTAGCAACACTATCTTCTTCCCTGTATTTTAATAATAATGACTCGTTACACTCCGTCTGTTCAGTTCACAGTTTTGTTTCTTGTTCTATCCAGAAACTTGCCTTTGTTTTTTCAAAAGGTAGAAATAGTGCTAAAATAACTTCAGACATCTTATTTCCAGGTTGCAAAAGTAGAAACCCTAGCTGTAATGCATCAGGAAAAATAATATACTGTGGCTATTAACCATTAAGTTTCAGTCGAGATACACATCCTAGCAGTCAGTCATCTGAAGCTGATAAATTCCAGACAACTTGCTTTGCATGAATTGTCAATGATTCTGTAGGATAAAATACTCCTAAGAAGAGTTGACTGATACAAATTATTTTTAAAGACCAGGGACAGCCAAGACCAGATTGTCTTACCTACTAATATTTTATATTTAGATAGATAATCTATCTGAATAATGAACAGGATGAAGAAAAATTCTCTAGAACTTAAAGTCTTTAATCATCTTATAACATATTGTAAGTTATTCAGGGAAGTATTTATGAGATGAATATTATTAATTTGCTTAGTTGATGACTGAAGTAGCATGGATCCTGCATGATAGAAAGTTTTACTTTAATTACCACAAGGTTAGCTGGAGATGCATCAAGCAATTTGAGGAGGCTCCTCCCCAAATTGGTTGGGAGCAGGATTCATCATTCTCTTTTTTACATAAGAATTGATTGTGAATGGCTGATGTTGCATCTGCCTCTCATAAGATGTGCTTTTAAAAAATAACAAAAACTAGGTAATCTGCTTACTGGATAAGATAGTGGCCAACCTAATGCAACAGTAAAAATGGGTCCTGGTCATTCTGTCAAGCATTAAATATTTTGCAGGTCTTTCTGCTGAATTGCAAAAAAAAAAAAGGAAGTTGGGTCTTATATTAAATTTTGCCCTGGGGCATTATTACTTTGAAAGTAATCCAAATATTTTGTTTATATTGGAAGGGTTCAGTGAGACATAGTTAACTGTGAATAGAATTCAAAACAACAACTCTGGAAAAGAACTATTCCCTTTGGTCAGAGGCTATTGTGTCAGCTGTTATGCCGAGTCAATCAAAAAGAAGAAAGAGAAAGAGAGAACGCCAACTGTGAGAATGGAGCTGTCAAGCTGATTGACTAGATAGCAATATAAAATTTGAAATGTTCTATGTGATAAGGTAAACACGCAATTTTTATCTGAGCATTGGCAAAAGCTAAATGCAACAACTTGAAAATCTCATGGAAGTGTCATTAAGAAATATAGAGAAACAGAATTATTTCTGTATACAACTGAAAACAACAAAATTTACCTATTTAATGTCATTGTTTGATACCGTGGAGAGCTTTGAAGAAAAGTATTAAGACCAAATTTCAGAACTGAATGCATGTTTACAGTGGCTTTTTCTCTTTTCTACCACTTTGATAAACAAGTGCCTTGTCAAATCCACAAGGTTTGCTTTAGTAATCAGTTACATTTATGTCAAGTATTTGACTTTTAGGAAAACATTTTAATAGTGGAGCATTAGAGAACTCTTTTATTCCTGTTGATTTGAGTAATAAGACTGAAAACAATAGAAAATGTAACTTATTTCATTTGTGTTTTATTGCAAATTGCTGTTGAATTTCTTGTGCACTGGCACCAGTTGACTTTTCTGACATTGTTAAGAAATAAAGCATGAGACACCACGCTGGTCAGTAATAGGGCTGTCCTGGGCAGTCAGTCACCACAAAGCTCCTTGGATTGTTACTTTACCATAACTTGTGTCTCTTCTTTTTCCTCACTTCAGATCTTAACTTGCCATCCATTTTCTTTTTTTTTTTTAATTTGGCCTATATAGTTTTTGATTAACTTATGCTTTGCAAATTTAATTAAAATGGTCCATCTCATCACATTATTCATCATTTTCTCTGTTTCTTGATAGCTTTCATCATTAAGTCAAAAAATGTTTTCCTTCTCTTATTCAACCTTCTCGTTTAATCATTTTAATCACATATAAAATAATCTTCATTTGGCTTGTTCTGTTCTTCTAGTTCACTGACTATCTCCCTTATTTTGAACTCTTTATATAAATTTGCAGTTTTGGTTTCAAGTTCAATGCCACATGTAGAAAATACATCTTTTGCCCCTCATTTTTATTTCATCTCTTTCTTTAAAGTGCCACCTGAAAACACATTTTGCTCTATTTCCAGTTTTACATGCTTCTGTCTACATTTCAGTATGTTTACAAAAACATTTTAAAGAGCATTTATATCTCCCCATTTTTCATTTTGTGGTTCAGTATATCATTTACTTTTTAAAGTATTTCTCAAGAAAATGTGCTTGTTATTGTCACATCATTATCCCAATTGATGTCTGTGTGACCATTGAACACATCAATCTAGTGTTCAACAGTCAACCATATTAGAAAGAAGCTAAAAAATAAATCTCTAAAATTTACATTCCCTGTTGAAAGAATTGTAACTGAACATTTGAAAAGATTTCTTTGGTTGAAAAAAGTTGGGAAATAATATGCTAGCATTTCAAATGCATTTTTTATTCATCTGTGAAACACTATGTTTTCTCAAATTCATTACCTGTATTTATTTTCTTGGAGAACAGTGAGTTCTAAACTGACAATTATTTTAATATCCTGTGAATACTTATTTGTTGTAACTAGCAATCTTTATTTTAACCCACTGAGCACTGTACTTTATTAAATATATATTATTTATATATAATTACATTATATATATGACTATATATAATGATTAAATACTATATAAACTTATTTCAGTGGTTATTCATCCAATAAAAACTACAGTACTATTTCAAACCTTGTCTGAAAATTGTAGGCTTTATTGGATGAATAAAGCTTAACTTGCAAGAACCCGATTTCGTATAGAAAGCCCTGCCAGCTACACTGTTCTTTGGATGCAGTGCGGTGTCTTCAAAGTCCTGGGAACCAGAAAAAGCCTGTCTCTGTTAGTGAGCTTTGTAATATTGAACTAAATATTTATTCTTTCTGGTCTCCATTGCTTATTTTATAAAATGAGAAGATATGATTTAATTACCTTCAAAGCTCTTAATAACTCTAAAACTTTGATGATCTTACAACTTTACACCCATTTTTAGATAATCTTGATGAGGCAACATTATCTTTGGGGAAATCTTAAATAGATGTATATGAAAACGTGCACAAGGAATTTATGGTAAATAGGAATATAGTGTAAACAAGTAGTTTTATGAAGTGTAGGGTGCCATGACTTTTTAAGTTAGTATCTTATATTAGATTGATAAATACAGTTATTTTATTCTGTGGTTTTTATGCAACAATCCATGATTCTTTAAACTTTGTAAAGACTTCAAAGTCTTTACAAAGTCTTTGTGATCACCCAAATAACATCACCAAATCACTGTCTCTGTCTTTGCTCTGAAAACTCACGTTGGCTGCTCTTGATTAGAAATGGAGATAAAATTAATTGCCTGATTTTTGATAGGGATTTTCAAAAGCTTAGCAGATTTTATTAGCTAATCCAAACAATCTCTGTGCAAGACAATTTGCTGCTTCTTTTCTCCTTCTCCCTGCCCCCTTCACTCTTTATAGTCTGGATCTGGAACAGCGGATTGACAGGTGAACACTGGGGCCAGAGAAACTGGTGCCTTTCCTTTCACAGACTCCTTGTTCTTCTTAGCTTGGCTTATATCCTAATAACAAGGAAAAAGTCAGCATTTCACATCCCAAGGGCATGAACTTCCTGCCCTGCTCTGACTCAGGCAAAGAACATCTCCAGGCCCAGTGTCCTCTGGTGGGTAGAAGTACCCTTGTAATTTTTATCACATGGCCTGCCCTGCAGCTTCTTCTCCAGTACCATTCCATGATTACTAAATGCACGGATGTAAAAGAAACCTGCCAATGCCTTGAAGTGAAATCTCAGAACATCATAACATATCACGCTGAAAGCAATGTAATAAAAACAGGTATTCAGGTCTAAGGAAATAAGAGAAATCGAACACCTCAAAGACTAGGACAAGGATCTTTAGTTCAACGCCTCAGCAGTCAGCTTTGGCATGTGTGAGAATGTAAAAGAGGGTGGTACACCTTTTGCTTTGAATGTTTCACCAATTGATTCCCCTGGCTACCTTCCCAGAGTCTATGAGTATCATAGTCCCTTAATGAAGGCTTCATCGCATTCTTTTGAACTGATTCCTGCCAATATCAAAGAAGCACAGCAGAAACAAAAACACTGCTGTGATGTTAGAAATCACAATTGTTAACTTTGAAAAGAAATCTTGGTATGCAGGTTAGAACAATATCCAAGTGGCTCAAGTAGTAGACTGATGAATTCACCGGAAAACTCTCTAAAAAATGAAGTGGGTGGGAAAGAATAATACTCTTTGTCTGGGTACCTACTTAGAAAAGTAAAGGAGAATTTAAATATCATGATACCGCGGTAAATATTTTTAAGCATTTGCTTCTTGCAGTAAACTTTGTATAGGAATTGGAATAAAAGATGTAAAATAAGAAGTTAGCAATTTTTATAGTAATCTTTTAAATAAAGTTGAAATACATGAAACACATAAAGAAAAAAATGTAGTGGTTCTAGCAAGGTTGTGCTATTTCTTGAAAAATATATAAATGGAACAATCTTATTTTTAAGATTTATAACATCTGTCATCGATACTCTGTTTAATATATATGAAAATACTGAACTAAACATAATGTTTCTGGATTTGAAGGGACCTTAAGGACCTATTAATAGCACCTTAGAATATGTTCTTGTTCTAGAGTTCTACCTTTGAAGCTAATTACTGATATTAGTAATAGCTGTCTTTCTCATTTTTAAGACTTCCTTCAATTTATTTTAGTATATATAACTAAATTATATTATATGCATCATTTAATGATAAAGCCACTATACCTGATGCTATTGTATGGATTACATCTGGTGAAAATTCTCATTTTATATTAATTACCAAATTCACCAATTAGCTGCAGATTTCTAGTTCTGCTGTGGGGTGAGTCAGATAAGTGCTCTGTGCCACATTTATGTGCTATAGCAGGTCACCAAAATAACTTTATAATGATCTCCATGTAATGCCAACATGATCCCAGATAAAGCTTAATATATATACCTTTAAGGTGAATGTATGAGCAGATAGGTTACTCCTCTGCCCTATGCTCTGAATACAACTGCCTTTCTTTAGAAAAATATATTCAATGAGACTTTGCACCATTTAATGTATCACTCTAATCATATACTCCTTGTTATGATCTATTAACTGTTCACATTCTTCACACTAGCCTTGTGCCCCTTAATGATAAGGACCATGCCTCTCTCTCATTCTTTTATTTCCAGCCCCATTACCAACCCTGACACATTACAGACTCTCAATGAATGCTTTTTAATACATGAATAAATGAGTGAATGCATGCATGGATGCTTGGAATGACCCAGGCCAAACATGCAAATGGAAAATTTGTTTTAGTAGGCTGCTTCTTTTGCTTCCCTTTACACCTGTGTTTATATTAAAATTCACATCATCATAAAACCAGGGTGCGAATCACAACACTCAGCAAGATTACAGAGATGGATCTATTTTTAAAATAAACGAGAAAACAGGATGGACAAGCTTTCGTAGGTATGGGTAGTGGGTAGCACTATTTAGAAAAGAAAATAACTTTGCCATTATTGCAGACTTATTAATGTTTGCAGTTTTCCTGATTATTCTAATGCAAACCAAATGGCATTTAATTTGGGAGAAATTGCTCTGGACGTGCAATCTAAAGAGGCGAGAAATGGAACAGACTTTCTTTATGCAATGTTTGGGATGTGGTTATATTATTTTAGGATGTTCAACAATATAGTGCAAATTCAAATCCTGTGGGCAAAGCTAAACAAGCGATGCTAGGCAGCTTAGCCACTTAATCTTTTGGTGTTCAGTCTGTTGGGTCTGTGCTGTGAAATGGCTCCTGTGGCTTTCATGTGGAAAATGAGAATGTTCTGTAACGGCTGATGTGGGAATAAAGAAGTAAATACAAGGAAACTCTTACAAGCTTTTAATATTAACTGCACTAAGTAAGTGTAACTAACTGCATTAAGTTATTGATTTATCAGGGCTTGACCAAATACTATTTCCCTTTATTCTTTTTGGGGACAAGGACAAAAAGTACAAAAAAGTTCAATGAGCCAGTTGTTAACTGATGAACGTACTGATTATTCATCTAGCTATCGTAGTAGGAGAATGTCCATGGGGCCATTTATGATGACTGGAAAACTGACTAAGGCTTATTGATCCTGATCATTTAATGATTAAAGTACCGATAAATACAACTTTTCTAGAAATTTTGTAGCACTCTGTCTCCTCAATAAATGAAATTCGATAGGATCATTTGGACTGAAACCACAAATTTCAAGGAGTTGCCTCATTACTTTTTATTTTCCCCTTTAAAATATTACTAAGTTTCTTTAACCCTGGTTTATAATGATGGAAAAGAAACACAGTCTGTTTTCCATGGCTAAAGGAAATAAACTATTAACTGGTAAATAAACAGTAGATTGGTGTTTAGGGATGGATTTTAACACGATATATTTAGGACATGCAAAGGACACTTAGATTTCAGTCACATTTGGGTAGGTTCCAGACCCTATTAAAACTGACAATGAGAGTAACTTTATTTACATAGAAGCATGAAGGTCTTCTTGGGGTCTTGTCTGTAACTGCCATACTCAAAGGAGCTGCAGTATCCACTCTCTCAAGTTGGTGATTAGACTTTTAGACCATTTCAAAGGATGCAGAGGGGGTTTCTCTCTAAGTTTCTAGGGCTTTTAAGCACAAATCCCAATTGTGAACTTCAACGCACTTGAATCCTGATTACCTTTTCAGTCCCTAATTACCCAGGAATCAGGTTATTGGCAGGAATAACTTCTGTTTCTGTTAAAAACAACAAAAACAGAAAGCAGTGTATATTGTTTGCTGTCTGAAGAATGAATTGACCTTCAGTTTGTGAACATTGCATAAATTATTTGGTGTGTCAGAAACATCCCTAGCCTTACGCCCCCCAAATAACAAGCAAAACAAAACACATACAAAACAGGTTTCTCTCTCCAACTTGCTGTCCTCTTAAGACCTAGACATGTTTAGGCTGAGAAAGTCAAGTCTTCTGACCATCAGATATTTAAGTTACTCGTGATGCATATTTGTGAACCAGGTCTTTGAATGGCTTTTTTTCTGGTATTTCATTGCTAGGACAATCCGTTAAAGAAAACAGAATTCCCTGCCATATCATTGTTTTTTTCTATGAACCATACTAAGAGAATTTCCACAACTGATTTTCTTGATGACAGGGACTGTATCTTATAATTTTCCACATCTTAAAGTTTTGTATATCCTTTCTAAAATATAGTAGAAGGTCAATAATAACTTACTAGCTGATATAAAATAAATGTACATTTGAGTATTTTTAATCCACAGCTCTGATTATCTTCTTAAAGACAAAGCAAAATGTTCGGTTTTAAGATTATATTTTAGAAGTCATAACCAGGGATAGAATTTTCTCTCTCAGAGGGAGGTTTATAAAGCAACACAAAAAAGACTTCTTTTTGCCATTTTATTATTATGGAATATTTATATTTTCATCTCAAAATACACGTGTTCACACTCATAAAAAAAATTGCATTTTGGCCGGGCGAGGAGGCTCAAGCCTGTAATCCCAGCACATTGGGAGGCCGAGGTGGGCAGATCACGAGGTCAGGAGATCGAGACCATCCTGGCTAACAGGGTGAAACCCCGTCTCTACTAAAAGTACAAAAAGTTAGCTGGGCATGGTGGCGGGCGCCTGTAGTCCCGACTACTCAGGAAGCGGAGCTTGTGGTGAGCCGAGATTGCGCCACTGCACACCAGCCTGGGCGACAGCGCCAGACTCTGTCTCAAAAAACAAAAAACAAAAAACAACAAACAAACAAACAAAAAACCTTACCTTTTGTCAGCCTTAATACATTTGCACTGTAATTTTTTCTATGACTGTATTGCTGTTTGCAATGTTTCCAAGGCTTTGGCCCACTTAAATACAGAGGTTTTGGATGTAAGTTGTGAAGGTCTAATGGATTGTAGACTGCAGAAATGGACTGAAGAAATATTGAGAGAATATTAGATGGAAATATTGAATGTCCAGTTAATCACTTTAAAATATAATTAATATTTCAAAATTACATTGAGAAGATCACCTCCAGCCATTTACCTAAGGTATCATTAATATTCTCAATAACAGCAATGAATACAGCATTTTTTTTTGTTTCTCTACTCTTTCTCAGTAGCATACAAATATAATATAGTAATTTGCAACTAAAAAAGGTTGACTATTTTCATTCTACTTACCCTTCCAATTATTACCTATTTTGTATCGCTCCCAATTTCTTTTGTTTGCAAAATTCCCAGAAAAAAATATGTGTACTGGTTGAAAAATTTCTTTCCTCCCATTCTCTCTTGAGCCCATGCCATTCAGACTTTGGCCTCCCCTAGTACAAAGAAACTGCTCATGTCAAAGTCAGCGTTGACCTCCATAATATTAAATCCAATTGTCATTTCTGAATCAAGAGATCTCTGTCTCCTGATAAACTTTCATTACTTGGCTTCTAGGGAACCATGCCCTCTAGGTTTCTACTTCTCTATCTGATTCATCTTAGTCTGAGTTGCAGATTCTTCCCATATCCCCAAGCTCTTGAAGTGTCATCTTTGGAGAGCATCTCTTTTTCATCAACAGTTACGTCTTTATTGAACTCATCAGGTGTCATGGGATTAAATACTATCTATACACCCATGATTCCCAAATATTTAACTCTAGACTCAACCACTTCCATGAACTCCACACACATGTATTTAATTACGTACTTGGCATCTTCTCACCTCTACCCAGCACCTCAAACTTGGCATATTCTACCCAATTTTCTACCCACACGTCTCTTTTAGTAGACGTCATCATCCTAGTTAATATCTATTTTAGTAGCTTGGGCTAAAACCCATTAATTTACTCCACACTTACCTCATGGTCTTACACTATACATCCAAAATTTCAGCAAACTCTGCTGGCACAATGCTCAGAAATATCCAGAATCCAACCTTTACCACCACCTCAGCTCTTATCATCCTGTTTCAGACTGCCACGATCATCTCGCCTGGATTACTGTGCTAGCCTGTTTACTCATCTTCTTACTTGTGCCTTTGCCTATTGTTTTAGGCGGGATTCCCTCTCAGGAACATCTTGAATGAAAATTTTAGTACCTGTTTGGGAGGTGATACTGTTAGGAGGTGCTACTAGGAAACGCCCCACAAAGGAGTGCAGAAATGAGAAAGAGAAAAAAAACAAAATGAATGAACGTTGATTATTGAACACAGTAGGCAACTGAGGTCTGATCTCTCTGGTGAACTCTAGGAGACATACAGCCTGTCCTGTTGGGTATTCTGGGGCGCAGGGATCACTTGACATTTCCCTCCAGTCCCATATGGACTGGATGGGCTCCAAGGGTCAAAGGAAGTCCTTAAGCGAAGTCAGAGGCAGCATCTTCTGCATAATTTGTGGGGCCAAGTGTCTAATGAAAATGGGAGGCCCCTTGTTAAAAATATTTAAGGATTTCAGGAAGGTGACAGCAATGCATGAAACCAAGGCCCTTCTGAGCATGAGACCCTATGCAACTGTATAGGTTGCACATCTGTAAAGTCACAGGAACTGGCATCTGGGATGTGTTGAGACAGAGTGCACAGGAAAGATGAATACCTCAGTGATGTGAGTGGGCTACCATCAGAGTCTCCTACAATACACCCAAATGCGCTCAACTACAACTCTGAGTATCTCTTTTAATTGGATGTCCAGAAAGGGAATTACCAGATAAAAGCCTATGAATGTGTTTATGTCTCTTGACATCAATTGCCAAATTCTATGTAGGAAAATTACATAAATATTCCTGACAGTAGCTCTGTTCACTGTATCCTTACTAAGGTGGGTATAATTTTTCTTTATTTATATAAATTTGAAGGTGTCAAAAATGGCATTTCAAAGTTGTTTCTACCGTGCATTGTTTTTGCTAAAGATAATATGGAGAATATTTGCATATATATTTGGTCATTTGTATTTTGTATCTAAAAGTCATGTGAAAATGCAAAGGAGCCACAAAAGCCAAAATAATTTTGACAAAAAACAACACTTTGTACTTACACTACCTGATTTTAAAACTTACTATAAAGCTACAGGAATCAAGACACTATGGTGTTGGCATAAATTTGGCATCAATGAAAAGCATGAGAGTTCAGAAATAGATGTCCACAATGATCAATACATTTTGGGCAAAAAGTGTGAAGGAAATACAGTGGAAAAAAGATGGTCTTTTCAACCTATGGCAATGGCACAATTGCATATACATATGTAAAACAACAAAAACAAAACTTCACCCTTAGCTTAGACCATGTAGAAAATGTGGTATGTATGTATGTATGTATGTATCTATCTATCTATCTATCCAGCCTGTTTATCCATCTCCCTACTTGTACCTTTGCCTACTGTTTTAGGTTGGATTCTCTCTCAGGCTCTCAGGAACAAACGTTGAATGAAAATTTTAGTACCTGTTTGGGAGGTGATGCTATTGGGAGGTGGTACTAGGAAACACCCCACAGAGGACTGCAGAAATGAGAAAGAGAAAAAATTGTATCTCCATATATATATATCTATATGTGCACACACATACATGCACACACACACACACTAGGGAATACTATGCAGCCATAAAAAAGAATGAGATCATGTATTCTGCAGGAACATGAATGCAGCTGGAGGCTATCATCCTTAGCAAGCTAACATAAGAATAGAAAACTAAATACCACATGTTCTCACTTATAAATGAGACCTAAATGATAAGAACTTATGACCATAAAGAAGAAAACAACAGACACTGGGATCCACTAGAAGGGGAGGAGGGAGAGAAGCAGAAAAGACAACTATTGGGTATTGGACTTAATAGCTGGGTGATGAAATGATATGTACAACACACCCCCATGACACATATTTACCTATGTAACAAACCTTCATATGTACCCCCAAACAGAAAATAAAAGTTTTTTTTTAAAAAATTAACTCAAAATGAGTCACAGAATTAAAATAAGACTGAAAAGTATAAAACATCCAGCTGAAAACAAAAATTTTAGAGACAACAAAGATTTCTGAATAGAACATAGCACAAATTATTAAAGAATAAGTTGAACTTCATAAAAATTAATATGATAACTTTTCACCTTCAAAAGTCACTGCCAAATAAATGAAAAGACAAGCTGCAGACTGGGAGAAAATATCTACAAAAGGCATACCTGATAAAGGGCTTCTTTTAGATATAAACGTTTTACAACACAATTAATAAAAAGACAGTCTAACAAAAATCGGCAACATATTTGAGAAGACATTTATCAAAGCTGTATGGATTGCAAATAAACAAAAGAAATGGCCCTCAATATCACTGGTCATTAAACAAACACAAAATCACAATGAGATACCACTACACATCTACTGTTATGTCTCCAGTTAGAGAAACGAACAAAGCCATGTGTTGGCAGAATGTGGTACAAATGGAACTCTCATGTATTACTATTGGAAATGTAAAATGGAACAACCACTTTAGAAAACATTGTCATAGTTTCTTATAGAGTTGAACATACAATTATCATATGACCCAAAAATTTCATCCTTAGATAATTTATTCAAGACAAATATTAATAAAAACATACTCCCATACATGGACTTGAACTTGAATGCTCACAGCAGCTTTTAAAACTGCTGCTGCTCACAGCAGTTTTTATGCCAAAAAGCTGAAAACAATCTAAATGTCCATCAGTTTCTAAATGACTAAGCAGATTGTAGTATATCCACAGAAATGTTACTCATCGAGAAGAATACTGATGAGGCCACAATATATATACATCTCAAGTAGTATGCTTAATGAAAAGTATTATATACTGTATCATATTAAATACATAGCAAATTATCTTAGCATCATTATCTTTCCCATTGATTTATGATGATTTGATACTCTAATACATTGTGTGTGTGTCTATCTCAAGACTCATTTTTCATTTTATCTGTCAGTTTACATGCCAGCAACCCTTTTTAATGTATAGTTTTGTATGAGTTTTAATACCTTTCACATCAAATTCTCCCATGAAATTCTTCTCTTACAAGATTTCCCAAGTCATTTTTTTTGAAACAGGGTTTTGCTCTATCGCCCAGGCTGGAGCGCAATGGTGTGATCTTAGCTCACTGCAGCCTTGAGCTCGTGGGCTCAAGAGATAGTCCTGCCTTGGCTTCTCAAAACATTGGGATTAGAGGCATGAGCTGTTGCACCCAACCCCAAGTGATTTTTAATAGCTTTGGCTTTCAGATGATGTTTAAGATAATTTTACCAAGTTAATAGAAAAAAGCTGACAACAATAAATTACCAAACTACCTCCAAATGATTTCTCAGTAAAAATTGTGATAAATTGCAGATTACTTTAGAATAATTAAGATTTTCAAATCGGTAAGTCTTTCAATTATGATATATAATATGTTTCTCGATTTAACTAACTACAGTAAGTCCTCCCTTAGCTGTGGGTAGATATGTTCCAAATCCCCCAACGGATGTCTGAAACCAAGGATGCTACCAAACCCAATTGCCATCCATTGGAACAGACTTCTGTTCATGTCTTCCACACACAAATTTACTGTCTTTGTCATCTTAACTAAACGCCCACCAAGCACTGTGGCCTTAACTTTTTCAGTGTGAGGTACGTCAGCAAAAGTAGCAGGCATTTCTTTTTGCTTCTTTGCAATTTCACAGATAGAAGATTCATTTTTACTCTAGATCTTAGTAACCTCCGCATATAATTTTTGAATTTATTTAGTCAAGAAATTTGACCTTTTCATTTGATGCTTTCTCTTTAGCATAATTGCTAGTATCACCACTCTTGTGCTTTGAGGCCATTCATAAGTAAAATAAGGGTGACCTGAACACAAGCAACCACAACAGTCAATCTGAGTACACACATGGCAGCTAAATGACTAATGGGCAGGGAGTGTTTACAGCATAGATAACCGGTGGAAGAGAAGATTCATGTCCCAGGAAAGATGGAGTGGGAAGGTGTGAGATTTCATCATGCTACTCAGAACAGTGTGCACCTTAAAGCTTATCAATTGTTTCTGGAATATTTTATTTAAAATTTTTAGATCACAGTTCACCATGATTAACTAAAACCATGGAAAGTGACACCATGAATAAGGGGGACTACTGTATATTTTCAGGCTTAGGTAACTTGTTAATTCATATCTATGTATATAGATTTATATGCATGTACATTTCAAATGTATTTATGTAGTGTGCACAAACACCTGTATGTATGCTACAGATTTTAAATTGATATTATCCATATACATTTTATAAATTTTGTTGCATTTTCCATATTACATTTTCCAAATGATTATTTGAAATATATAGGAAATTTTTTTTGTCTATTCATTTTTGTTCTAGCAAATTTAGTATATTTTCTAAGTAGTTCTAAATAATGTATCTGTTATTTCTGTTGCTATATGTTATTTTATCTTAAAAAGTAACAATTTTGGCTGGGCACAGTGGCTCACACCTGTAATCCCAGCACTTTGGGAGGCCTAGGCAGGCAGATCAGGTTGGAAATTCGAGACCAGCCTGACCAACACAGAGAAATCTCATCTCTACTAAAAGTAAAAAATTAGTTGGGCATTGTGGTGCACGCCTGTAATCCCAGCTACTCGGGAGGCTGAGGCAGGAGAATTGCTTGAATCTGGGAGGTGGAGGTTGCTTTGAGCCAAGATCGCACCATTGTATTACAGCCTGGGCAACAAGAGCGAAACTCCGTCTCAAAAAAAAAAAAAAAAAAAAAAAGGAAGTAACAATTTTTAGTATTTCCTTTCTAATCATCATAAGTCTTATTTCTGTTACCAACCTCGCTGCAGTGAATAGAGCATTCAGAACATCAGTCTTACTCCTGATTTTAATAGAATTCCTGGAAAAATTTGCCATTAGTAAGAGGTTAGGGAAGGTGTTAAAGAAGAATCCTTATTGAAGCAAGTCTTTGGATAGGGGTTAGCTTTTATCTAATATCATTTTAGCATTTAACTAGGAGTTTGTCCAGATCACAGTGTGGACAAGAATTATACCAGAAACATGGATGAGGCTGCTTACACTTTAGCTTCCTATTGAAGAAGAAAACAAGCAGTGCAAAGAATGCACATAATATTAAGGGTATGTGAAAGCGGCAGCTCCTTGATGCCTTCCCAGTTAATCAGAGTGAGAAGACGGCTATCCTGAAGGAGTCTAGGACTAGAAGTTCCCAGTTTGGGCATGAGGAGAAGCTGGAACAGGGAGAAAGGGGACATGTAAGCACTCAAATCCGTTCTATTACCACATGAAAGCATTATGCACTGCTGTGATATATTTTCAAATTCTATTTCTTCATATATCATTGTTCTTACTTGGGTGTTCAGTATAGTATATCTGGACACAGCCTAACACAAGAAACTATTAAAGTTCCCATATTTTATTTATTCAAATATATACAATGTATTATATTAGTATATTGCCTTAAAGCTAAGTGAGCTTTTCATTCTTTATAGAGTTTTTACGTGGTTAGGGTAGATATTGTTTAATTGATAATGCAAATATTTTATAAAAAATTTTGACAACAAAAGCATTTTAATTTTAGGATTTCTCAATTTTTACATATTTGTGTTAAAATTTTGGCAGCAATTGGCATTAGGGCTTTTATAGCTTCTGAAATAAACTTGTATTTTTTCATCATAGCTGATGCTCTGGAATAGATGGTAGGATAGGGAAATACCTATATCTTAGAAAAACTGTGACAGTATAAACCTAAATATTTTTTTATGATGTTTGATTTTCAGTCTCCTCCATGATAATTCATCAGTATAGTTCGCTTTTCTTGAATAAATATTTATTTCCTAGAAAATCACTCTGTTTATTGAAAATTTCAAATATTTAACACATATTTTCAAAAAGTAAATGTACAATTTAAAACAAAAACTCCATCTTTGTTGCTATAGTTTCTTCTTCATAATTTACTGGGTCATGTTTTATTTTTCTAATTCATTAATTTGTCTTTATATTTGGTATTATTTTTCCTTGCAATTGCTTTTGCTGCTGATCTGGCTTTCAATTCACATTTTTAACTGAACTTTAAATATTGATTTTAATTACCTTGGTTAACTTTTATCAATATGTTTTACTCTCATTAATTCCTGTATAGCTTGTATTTATATCTTTAACTTTTAATTTTTTTGTCAAATTTTATGAGAACATTGTTTAACCTCTATTTTATTTATTTACTTATGCTTTAATTTCTGCTTTTATTAACAGACATTATAACATGGAATCTTTGTATTTCTATCTGGTAGAATTTTCCTTCTTGTTTAGTCCATGACTAATTATTAAAAATAATCCAATTAATTAAAAATAATAATAATTATTAAAAATATATTGAAATTAAGATATAATCCGTATGTTTCTTAAAGTTGAAAAAACCCATCAATTAAAATGTTGATCAAATTACCTTTCTGCCAAAAATTCTATCTTTTAAATATTAGTTATTATCTTTGTATGCCTTTATTTGCCTAATATCCATATCTTGTCTGCTGCTATGGTAACTATAAATCTGTTGATTATCAATTATAAACAGGAGTTGTACATGCATTTAAGTTTGGACCTTTAGAGGAATCTGTATGCAAAGAGATAATGTATTGGATATTTCCCTATCATTTTATCATTTAAATAATATAGGGCACAGAAATAAACAGAAGCATCAGAAGTCAAAATTATCTGTAATTATATTTAGTTTGTCTACAGCACCTGTATTCAGAGTGCAGATATAGGGCACTGTGTATAATTTAATGTAAAAGGCGGCATCTTGGAGTTTTAGAAATTCCTGTAAGAATTTAAAAAAAAAAGTCTTCATGATGCCCTGCAAACAAATAGTAAAACAGAAATGATATATTATATGAAAGATATATATCGTCATTCTTTTAGAGGGTCAGTTCAGTTTCACAGAAATGCGGAAAGTTGACAGGATCAACAAAGTGTTTTTCTTTTCATGTTAAGTCATCTCATTTGCCAAATAGATCCCATTAATTAAGTAGAACAACCACAAGGAGAATAAAACAGTAAATGAAAAATAAAGCACTTTTTAAAAAGTTGTCATGGGCAATCAGCTATGTTTAGTGACTGGTTATATAGTCACAGCTACTACTTAGTCCAGTGATGAGACAGTGAAAACCCAAATTTAGAACATTTACACTGTAGCTCAGTGATAAGACAGTACCTGTCCAACATAATTTTCATATCTTTGTACCCAGACAGGAGTTTTCTTTTCTTTTCTTTTCTTTTGTTCTTTTTTTTTTAGTTTTTATACTATAGAACAATGGTGAAACTGTTATAAAAAGCTCCTGCTGCTACTTCTGAGCTAGCTGTGCTACAGTAAAAAAACCAAAAAACAAAAAACAAAACCACAACTCGCTTTAGAACTGAAAGGCAGGTTTGAGGTTTAGTTCTGACACTACTAACTGTTTGACATTGAGAAAGCCATTTAACCTCTAAGTTTCTCTTATGTTACTTGTCATATGAGAAACTTTAGGAAAGAGAGAGAAACTCATATTTAATGAGATCCTCCTCTTTTCTAGACTCAGTATCAGGAGATTCTTAAACACTCTCTTATGTAATCTACACAGTAATTAAAGTGTTATGTGTGATTAGTGGCAATTTATAGATTTTGAAATTAATATTTCCATAAGTTTAGAACTAAGCTATTGGTCACACAACTAATAAATATTTTGGATCTAAACTGTGGTCTGTCTGACTCTGAAAACATGTGGACATATTGTGTTAGGGCATGAGGAACCAAAAGGAAACTCTAGAAATAGCAGAAATGAAGAAATCACTGTTTGGCTTTAGTAGCTGACTAAACATTGTGGATAAAATCAGTAAACTTGAAGACAGGTCAAGAGAAAAATTCCACACTGAAAGAAAAAGGGATGATAATGATAATGACATAACAATAATGTCAACAAGAAACTAGTGTATGAAATATGTGGGAAGCATAAAATAATCAAAAGTACTTGCATTTCGATTCCCAGAAGGCGGGAAGAGAGAGAGAGACAAGGGGGCAGAAGAAATATTTGAAGACATACAGGCAATAACTTACTGAACCTAACGAAAACTTCAGCTCACAAACTCCAGAATTTCACGGAGTCCCAAGAGTGATAAATACCAAGAAGCAACATTAGCTAGAAAACAATAAAATGTCATTTAAAAAGTGTTGGTAGAAATTAAAAAAAAAAACTGTTAAATATTCTATATACAGTGAAAATACCCCTTTATATTAAAAATATATATTTGTATTTTTAATATTTAAAAATCATTTTTAAAGCATTAAAGCAAAACAAAGCTGATTGCAAACAGAAAAAAAAATGGAATAAAATTGTTTCTACTTGACCTGTACTTTAAAAGATATTAAAGACAATTCTTCAGATGAAAGAAAAACATTACCATATGAAACTTTGACTCTTCAAGGCAAGAATGAAGAACAGCAGAAAGGGTGAGTATTTGGGCAAATATTGAAGGCATTTTGTAGTAGATCTATTTACATAATAAGATATATTATGATGCTGTAGTAGATCTATTGAAGCCTCCACTCTCCCAGTTTAATTCTTTGTTTGTGTTTGTATATTAATGGCCCCCAGTTAATCACGCCTCCCAGTATTAATGCTCATGAGAAGTCTCCTCTCAGATTCACTCAGTGTTACCATGTGACTTTCTTTGGCCAGTTAACATGCATGACATAAGCAGACACTCAAAAAGAGCTGGCATATAAAGGCTAGTCCTGGAATTCTTCGTGGAGTCCAGCTCCATGTTGTTATAATGAGGTTACGTTGAGACAGACCTCGGAGGAGGAGAGGCGTTTTTGAGCATTACAGCTCCAGCCAAGCTCACAACTGAATTCAGCCATTTGACCCAAACTAACATCACAGAGAGTAGAATTGCTTAATTGAGCACTGTCCAACTCCTGACCAACAGGATGTAAAGAATCAATAAATCATCATTGTTTTCAGCTGCTAACGTTTTTTTCTGGAGCAGATACATATCTATAGAAACGGAATTGTGCGATAAGATTCTCATCTTGCTCATGAAGTAGGATATATTAGTTAAGGTAGACTGTGATAACTTAAAGGTGAACATTTTAATTTTTAAGTAACTATTAAAACTTCGTAGTAAATGTAGCCCATAAAAACCAATAGAAGAAATAGAATACTGAATAATTTCCAATTAATTCTAAAGACATCAGGAAAGGATGAATAGATAAAGATAAATGGTATAAAAAGGAAAAGAGAATGCCTGCCAATATGGCAAGTTTAAATACAAAATATCAACTAATATAATAAAAATAAATTACCTAAGCACTCAATTGAAGGCAGAGAATGTCAGATTGAAAAACAGAACAGGACTTTTCTAAATTTTGTTTATAAGAAACAGATGTAGGTGGTAATAAGAGATACATAATTTAAACATGTCAGATACAGCTAATGCAGTCATTTGTTGGAAATTGGTAGCCTGAAATGCCTGTTAGAAAAGATACGCTAACAATTAATATGCTAAGCATCCAACTTAAGAAATTTGAAAAAAATAAAGGAAGAAGTCTAGAAAATGTGGAAGGAAGAAAATAATAAAATAGAAAACAAAAATGCATTCAAGAGGATATAAAATGTAGTTCTTGTAACAACTAGAAAAAGCTACAAATCTCTGCAAGTTGATTAAAAAGAAAGTGATAGAAGACAAAAATAAGCAATATAAGGAGTGAAAAGGAGACAAATTAAGATAAGGCAAACAGTTTCAACAAGGGAGGAATACTGTGAACAACTTACGGAAATTTATTTGACAATCAGATCAAATAAAAATTTTATAACCCATTATATATTATTAATCTAATTTAATAATAGAGAAAACCTTGATGAACGTGTAACCATTACATAAATTGAACCACTTGTTAAAACCTATCTTCTAAAATAAAACAAATCTATCAGAGATATAAACCTATAGTAACAATTAAGGCAGTGTGACACTGGCACAGGGATAGAGAAGGAAACCTACAAAAGAAAATATGGACTCCTCAAACTGACCCCTTAATAAAACAATATTGAAAGTGACTAGAATCAATGACTGAGCTACAGGAGTAGCTTGCCCAGTATACACTTTGGAAAGACCAAGTTTTAAATCAGACAAGACGGGTTGGAGTTTGCTTAGGTTCACTTTTTTTCTAGTTTCTTCAGTTATAAAATTGGAAAACAAAACCAAACAAAAGAAGAACGATGTGCAGTCTTTTCATATGTAGTGAATAAAAGGATTTGAGAAAAACATCGGTACTTAACACATTCTCAAATAAGTAATGTCACTGTTCTCTTCAACTGAGATACTCACATATTAAAGGAAAGGATGCTGGATTAAAGAGAAGGTAAGTAAGGAAAATGAGACAATTCACATTTATTATTGTGTTCTTCCTTTATCTGTGCATTACTTTCTTTGTGTTTTTGACAGTTGCACTGATTTATAACAGTTAAAATTAGCAAAGCGAAACCTAGATTTGATCAGTAAGAATATAACTAGTTTTCTCTCTTTTAAATTTTCCTCCCCTACATCCCTCTGTCCCTCCCTCCCTCCCTCCCTCCCTTCCTTCCTTTCTTTGAAAATGATTGCTACAGTTTTCATGCAAAACACGTAGCCAGTCATGATATGAAAGCATGCCTTAGGCAAGGGACAGAGGGACTTTGAGAAGTCTCAGAGTCATTGTACAATCCAAGAAGCTGTTTTATTGCCCACTTCCTTGTGTGTTAAAATATTCCCAGTTGAGAGCTGGGAATAATAACTCCCAATGATAATTTTTATTAATTAATTCTTTGTTAGAATTTAAAAAAAATTATGTCTTTTGTTTTAAAAGCCTCAGGACATAAACAGATTGTAAAAATATCATTAATTAAACATTCTAAACAACCAACAGTAACATTAGTAAAATGATGAGGGGAAATTAAGCTTTTAGGAAAACACTGTACCCAGTAGACAAACTATCTTGTTCATTAAGATCAAGATCAAAAATTGTCAGCTTGCTTAAAATTCAATACTGGACACCTATAAGTGTGTCAGAGAAGCCTATGCAATAATGTTAGATTTCTGATCTATTCAGCAATTCTTGAGGTTCTGAGAATGCTAAATGCTCACGTGCCACTATTTTGACAGAGTTATAGAGACCCTGAATTAACCTTATAAAGAGATTCCTGTTTCTTCGTGACAGGGATAGATTTGACACCTTGTGGCTCACCATTATCTGCCTTGAGAGTGTTCCAGCTCTGTGAACTTTTTCTAATAAGCTGAAGCAGGGAGTTTTCCGAATACATCCAAATTATATGCAGTAACGTTTCTTTTGTGAATAATAGATATAACATTTCCACCAGGCAATTTAATATGCCATGGTGAGATTAATGGGCAAACATCTAATAAGTTTGTTATTATTATATTCCTCTTTGCAATAACAAAATAGAACAATAGTTTAACAATGTGTTGCCACAATTTTTTTCACATTTATTCATCTTCTCATTTCCATTTCTACTCAGTGTCCTCTCTCAACTCTCACCTAATACATAGAGAATAAAGAAGACAAGAAAAAAAGGAATTAGCAGGTATTTTGTACTTAACATATACCAGGAAAAATGCTCTTTTCCTCTTTACTATCTTATTCCATCCGTAAAATAGTTTTATGTGATAGTCCGCCTACTCTTCTTCATACGAATAAATAAAAAGTAAAACTCAGAAAGGTTATGCCACCCTCCAATGCCACACAGCAAATAAACTGCACAGTGGAGATTCGAGTCCCGGATTGTGAGACTGCAAAAGCTAGGCAAGACATTCAACTAACACTCGTTTTGCATTTCCCAGTCATTGTGTGATATCTTATAATGTCTCAAACAATTAAATCCTATGGATCCTGATTCTAACCTTGAATATCAGAAAACTTTAAGCCAAGAATAATAAATAATTCACACTTCTTCTAGGTCAAGCCAGATTTATCCCCTAGTAGTAAAGCTTTGAGCCTGATACTATAAGTAGCGTCTTCATTTTAAAGATGAGGGTAAAGAGGTATAAAAAGGGTAAGAAACTTACACAAGGTTACATAGATGGTCAATGTTAGAACTAGACTGTATCTTCTAATGATTGTGTTGTATACTGCCTTCACGACATAAAGCAGTAGAGATAGTTTTAAAAGTGGCTAAGAACTTTAATTTTCATTTCTATTCACATTATTCCAATTATATTTTTTCTGATAAGATATATAGTATGTTGACATCTAGGCTGGTAGTCACTGAGTTATCGCAGCCTAATCTTCGCACAGAGGATGAGAATGCATGGTATATTTTTCTATACTTAAGATCATGTTTGAAGCTAAAAGGAACTTGCAAATTCAAGTAGGTTAGCTAAAAGAAAAAATAGTACATAAAAAATAACTTAAACTCTCCTGATGCCGGAAATACAGTTTTATATTTTAGTTTTTGAAATTGTTTTTGGAATATCATTACCCAAATATATTACCAAGCAAATGAAAGTAGTTTTAATCTCTCCTATAATGAAGCAAATACTTAAACATTATTTTAAAAGTTATTTTTGATCAAACTAATACTTCACACATTATAAATTAAAAAGGATTATGACTTATCCAGTAGCCCTAATAGCTAAGAAAAAATATATATTTTTCTCTTTTTTTGATGTACAATTTACAATGGTGAAATTATAACGAATTTGTTTGTCTCATGCTTCTTTCAGTTAATGTTCTAACACAGGAATTTCTCTGTTTTGTTATCCATTGCTGCATAGTAGATTACCTCAAAACTCAATGGCTTAAAACAATAACAAATTGCTCAAAATTTCTGTGAATCAGGAATCCTTAGCTTACCTGGGTGGTTCTGGCTCAGGTTCTCTCATGAGGTCACATTCAAGGTGTCAGCCAGGACCACAGTCATTTGGCAACTTCACTGAGACAAGAATCTGCTTTCAGGATGGCTCACTGACAGAGCTGTTGGCAGGAAGCCTCAGTTCCTCACTGGCTATTGGTGAGAGTCCCCACTTCCTCCCTATGTGGATCTCTCTGTAGGACTACTCAGATGTCCCCACGGTGGCATGGCAGCTGGCATTCCTCAGAGTGTATTTAAAGGATACCGAGATGGAAATAATAGTGTTTTTTATGACCTGATCTCAGAAGTCACACGTCATCATTTCTGTTCTACTCTTTCAGTTACGTAAGTTGACCCTATTCACCATGGGAGAGGCCCACACGAGTGTGAATATCAGAACACAGCAGTCACTGTGGCTTATCTCGGCTACCACATTATTATTAACAATTTAAAAATACTTTAATATACTGGTATAAAAAACTGCTTCTGTTTTCCAGGAAATAGCTTTTGTAGCCCTGGAGTTGAAAAAAAATGATTGGTAAATATATGCTATTCTCAGGTCAAGGAACACTCAGATCTTGCCAGTAGATCCCACATGACCTCTGAGAGCCCTTCTCCTGTAATACCTCTGAGACTGTCATTTCACACAACTGGCATCACTACCTGCTATATTTATTCCCCATTATTTTCTGGGACCACCGCATTATCCTTCAGTGTATTGCCCGCAAGAGATCATCAAAGAGGAGATGAGGTGGGATCCATGTCCTTAGAGTCTATTGGGTCTCAACTCATCTCTGGTGACTGCTTAGAAAACAACAGAAGAAAATTAAAAAGAAACTTTGCCTCATGCCTCCCTCTTCTCTTCATCCTATCCCCTCAAAACAAGAGAAACACATTCAAGAAGAGGAAGGCTGTGTGTGAAAGTAAACCAACATCTGTATGTGGGAGTCATTCAGAAGTGTTCAGTGAAAATGATATCCAAATATTAAGTATTAATAACATTGGCATTCATTCTAGGAAAGAAGAACACATTCTTATTCTGTTGTTTTAAAATCCTTGATTACTACATCTTGGAAAGTGAGGATATAGGAGGACCAGAGAGAGTTTATAAACATGGCAATAAGGAAATAGATCCCCTTAGTCAAAGTCAGTTAGGAAATAGTATGCATTACATTGCTCATTATAACTGTTCGATTAAAACTGTGGACTTGCTAAAGGTATCCAGTTGGAGGCAAGGTTCTATAAAGGGGCAGTATAGGGACAGAGTCCTGACTCTTAGGACCTAGGCCTTGGTCATTAAACCTTTGAGTTCCTAAATCATCATTCTAATGATAACTTGATTGTGTTACACATCAAAACTGCTTTCTTCTTTTTTAACAAAATGGTAACATATGCATGTCCACACTCAGCAAGCTCCAGAAATGATTTTCACTTTAGAAATCCAAGTGAGGTTAGCAGACTTATGGCACTCGGGAAACTAAAGGCAAATCATGAAACATTGAGATCAGTTTCGTATTTATTAAATTTTCTGCCTGTGATTTTATTTCATTTTTTTTTTTTTGCAGTTTTTCAACATCAAACATAAAATGGCATTTTCCTGAAACAAATAAAACAATAATTAGTTGTGATCACTAATATAACTCTAACTGTATGCTAGTCACCGTTCTAGTTGCTTTACAGATATTATCTCACTGAATCCGCCCAAAGCCCTAAGATTTTTAACCTGGTTTTCTAGATGAAGAAACTGAGACACATATCCATTAAGTTGCCCAAGAGTCACATAGTTGCTAAGCAGTGGAACTAAAATCCAAAAGATGGGAAAGTCTGGGTTCAGAGGTCACAACCTCAAACTCCCCTGTATGCTGCCTCCCAATTACAGAGAAAGTGTGACAAATCAAATCTGTGGAGTTCTTGGAACCTAATTCATTTGATGATAGGCAAACTGTTCACAGTGCCCAAATATTAATTGCCTTACTCTGCCATATGTGGAGCATCAGAAAGATTTCGGAGAAATATTTGGTATATTAGGCAAATAGTGATGCATAGGTACGTGATGTAATTCTATTAGAGACCAACATCTATAATGTGGGTACTCTGCTGTCCTCCTGGTCATGCACATAACAGCAGCACAGGGTTGACTTTCATGTGAAAGAAGTCTTAAACCAAAAATAGGCCATTATTTTTCTGTTACATCTTTTTGCGAGAGGTCACTAATTGGAGGATGAATGCCTTTTTGTTTCTGTCTCAGCAGCCTAAGGAAATTTCAGGACTAGACAGTACTTGGATTTGTCTTCCCCCAGACTGAACTTGCAAATGAGGGCAAATATACAAATCATTACATTTAAGAGAAGACAGATCTCTTATCAGTGTCAGAAAAAAATGGAAACTAAAAGCTCATAAAAATGCTAATGATCATATCTTTCCCAAATGCTCTGGTTTAATACAAAGTTTCTTTTTGATAACACCACTATATAGTGCTCTCCTCCCTCTCGCCTGTTAATCTCCATTTCTCAGTGTGAACTTGGAACAAATAACATAAGTCTATAAAAAGATACTCTGAATTATCTTCCAAATATAATACTTAGATAATAATGTGATTGTTGGGAAAAGTAGCATGCTTTGCTTGTTAGCAGTAGACTCAGATGTGGATGCTCCTCTGTCCTAGCTCTTCCCTCACCCCATTACTGCTCTCCAGCAGCAGTGCCTGGGAGCCCGCTGGGCATGTGCTGCACCATGAAGGCCACTGTCTATGCACCCCCATTAGCTTCCATCCTTCATTTTCAGTAAAGTTCCTTGCCATCTTTCCTTTAAAAACCAAACAGAGAGAATTGTTGTTTCTAATTGTGTGGCTATTGTCACCCCTGTAGTTATAAGCCTGGGTTTGCTTAAGTAAATAAATGGGGCCTGATGCACTGAGGCTACCATATTCATTGAGAAGATTTCCATTGAAATCTATGACCTCATCATTTACATACAAGCTAGTTCTGCCTCTTGCCTGAGTAAAATCCATTGACTAAAGTTGAAAAACATAATGGAAAGTAATCAAAGACACAAAACGAATTATGAAGCAATGGCAAGCCATGAGGTAATTTTTTATTGATTCTTAGCAATAAACCTTTTCCCTGGATAACAGGTATCGTCTTGTTCCATGAGATAGAGAAATTCAGTAATCCACAATTAGCCTATTTTTTAGCATAACCTCCCATGGGTGACATCCAATAACCACAATGACCTGATCTGTTTCTAAGCCAGTTGGTAAAATGAAGTACCTGCTTACAAATAATGAAAAGCTTCTATTTAAAGTTGTTTGATCTGCTTTTATCCCAGAATTTAAAAAATTTTAAACAATCTGTCAACTATATTTTAAAAAGCTAAGAAAAAATTATGACAGAACAATAATTATACAGCAAATTACGTGATATTTAATTTTAAAATTGGATGTAGAGTTCTATTATATTTGAACTTCATGTTTTTGCTTTTGTTAAATTTTTGTTTTGAAAATGGACTTATTGCAAAATAGCATAGCAATTAACAAATACTGTATCTGGCTTTGTTATTGCACCTAAAGATCATTTGTGACCTTGGCCGGGCGCGGTGGCTCAAGCCTGTAATCCCAGCACTTTGGGAGGCCGAGACGGGCGGATCACGAGGTCAGGAGATCGAGACCATCCTGGCTAACACAGTGAAACCCCGTCTCTACTAAAAAATACAAAAAACTAGCCGGGCGAGGTGGCGGGCGCCTGTAGTCCCAGCTACTCGGGAGGCTGAGGCAGGAGAATGGCGTGAACCCGGGAGGCGGAGCTTGCAGTGAGCTGAGGTCCGGCCACTGCACTCCAGCCTGGGCGACAGAGCGAGACTCCGTCTCAAAAAAAAAAAAAAAAAAGATCATTTGTGACCTTAATAAAGAAGCAGTTTTACATAAATATATAATTCTCATTTTGAAGACTCTTTTTGTTGTTGTTGTTGTTCTGTTTGTAAAATCAGAAAAACAGTGTAGATCAGACAAAAGTGATTGGCTTGTCCTAGTTAAGACTGGCCTAAATGAAATTTAGTTGGTGATTTAAACTTCCAAGTATTAAGACAAATTCAATATCTAAAGTAAAACCTACTAGAAACACAGCTTCTGTAACTAGAATTTGGTGGTTGGAATATTAAATATTGTTTTATATAGTCAACACTTGTCATTCTACACACTGTCAGATTCTGTTTGTTTTTTGATTGGGTTTGTTACTTCTTTCTTGTCTTTGTGCTGCTGGGTCATATTTTTCCCCATTTTTCATGTTTTTTTCTTAATTTCCTAAAGACTTTCTTCACTTCCTTTCTGCAGTTACACAAAGCAGAGTTTGTTTGCTTGCTCTGTGACCGACTCAGCCTAATATATTGGAAAAACAGTTGTATACACTAAAAATAGAGATGCTACAGGATTTTTTGTTGTTGCTGTTGTTACCTGAACACTATTATTATGAGCTAAGAATGCATTTGTAATGAACTCAGGGGGCCTCAGTTGAGAAACTTACCTGGATATACAGTTAGACTACAGAACAAAACAAAATGACAAACTACCAATTGCATTTAGCAAGTGTCTTGTGTTTTTAGAAGTGTGATAGAAGATCATAATGTGATGAACAAGAAATACTATACAGAGTACCTAACTTGAGATCAGGCATGAGGTGACATCAGCTTGTGGGTGCTTAGGTCATTCCGTGGAAGGTAGTGGTACCCAGGTTTCATTATGGTTTCCAGTGATCTGGGAATCCTGGTGTTCACACATTGTGTAGTTCCCTCCCACACTGTACCAGGGCTAACCTGTGTGATCAGTATAACATGGTGGAAGTACTTCCGAGATGGGGTTATAAAAAACAACTCAGCTTCCATTTCAATCCCTGTCTCTCTCTCAAATCAACTCCTTTGGAGAAAGCCAGTGGCCATGTGATGAGCAGTGTTATGCAGAGGCCCACAAGTGGGGAACTGAGGCCAGGCCTAATGGCCATGTGTGAGAGAGTATGAAAGCAGCTCCTTCAGCCCAGCAAACCTTCAGATGACTGCAGTTTCCGCCAATTTTTGAATAAATTTCTGAGAGATCCTGAGTCAGACTCACCCTACTTGTACATTCCCGGACTCCTAAACCTAATTAACTATGTAAGCTAATAAATGTTTGCTATTTTAAACTGTTAAATTTGGGGGTAATTTGTTACAAAGCAATAGATAGCTAATATCTTGCATTAGCTGTCTAATACAAGGACTATTGCTAGGGTCTTAGGAAAAGGGTTTAGTTCTCAAGGAGTGGGCAGGGCAGTGTTGTAGGTCACCAACCAAGTGAGCTGCCCCACAGGCAATAATCAGTGAAAAAGAGATGCAAAGTCACAGATTTGGCTTCATAACCTACAATGGAACCAACACATAACACTTGCTAAGTTAGTTTCAGTAAACATATTAATAACTCCTTTAGATTAACTCAAAACAGTTTAACAAGGAAGGTTTATTTTCTCATTTTTATATACAAAGAAGGGCAAATCTCAGATTCTCAGTAATTTTGAGGTCGTACAAATGTCAAGTGTCAGAGCTAAGAGTTCAAACTCAGTTTTGTTCAACATTAAAGACCACATTCTGTTTGTTTCTTTCTTTCTTTTACACAGGCCCTTGGTCTTTTGCCCCAGCTGGAGAACAGCGATATGATCATAGCTCACTTTAACCTTGAACTCCTGGGTTCAAGCCATCCTCCCACTTCAGCCTCCTGAGTAGCCAGGACTGCAGGCGCATACCACCACACCTGGTTAATTTATTTTAATTCTTTAAAGAAATGGAATCTCACTATGTTGCCCAGGCTAGTCTTGAACTCCTGATCTCAAGTGATCCTTCTACCACAGCCTCCAAAGTATTGGGATTACAGGTATAAGCCACCATGCCTGGCCAAAGACCACATTCTTAAACTGCTATATTTTGTGGCCTCTGATAATTTTTAGTACTTACTGAGCCATAATGTATCCCCGTTACTATGCCATCTCTCTTTCTACAGTGAAACAAACAAATAAACAAAAACTTCTGTAACCCTAAAACTACCTGCAAGGTAGGTATTACTTCTGTAAATAAATAAATGGACAGGGCCTTTTTAAAAGTGCAAATATTAACATAGGAAACGGAATGATTTTTAAAATTCATTTCATTCCTCAGAGTCTCCCATAAGAATACCTCTGAGCTACATACTTATTTTGTTGTATCTCCAAATTAAAGATTCTCATGCCGCTATTAACAGATTTATCAGAAAGATTATGTCCTCTTCTATTTTTTTTTTTTTTTTTTTTTTTTTTTTTTTTTTTGAGATGGAGTTTTTCTCTTGTTTCCCAGTCTGGAGTGCAATGGTGTGATCTCGGCTCACTGAAACCTTTGCCTCCCAGATTCAGGGATTCTCCTGCCTCTACCTCCGGAGTAGCTGGGTTTACAGGCATGTGCCACCATGCCAGACTAATTGTATTTTTAGTAGTGGCAGGATTTCGTCGTGTCTGTCAGGCTGGTCTCAAACTCTTGACATCAAGTGATCCACCAGCCTCGACCTCCCAAAGTGCTAGGATTACAGGCATGAGACACCAAGCCCAGCCTTTTCTAAATCATTCACTCTGCTTCTCCTTTCCCTTAGCTTGATATGGAAACAGGGCCTGTGTGCCTTCTTTGTAAATATAAATTTGAGAGAAATGGAAAGCAAACTTTTAGATACATCTGAGACTATTTAGATAGAAAGCTCTGAGGAAGCCATGCCCTGGCATCAAATTACAGTATCCGGGCCCTGTTCTTAACATGAGAAAATTAATTATTAGCATTGAAATTTACAATAAAAATAAGAGAAAATCTTACACATGAATCCAATTGATGATTACTAATGACATTTTATTTTATGACACACTTGCTGTTCAGGTGTGACTGTTTAGTCCTGGAACTTAGAGAGACACAGCCTTTTTATAAGGAAGGTCATCTTAAGGGGTAAAGATGAAGCATGTCTTCTAGCCCATCAAACGCTTTTGAAAACTTTACCTCCATTAAAAACAGACATTTGGCAGGGACCTACAAATGTTTAAGTTAAAAGAGATGTGAAGTGAAAAAGATGTCCCTGTATTGTATTAACTTTATTAAGGACTGCATCAGATTCCTCTCAGTGTAGACATATTACTTTGTGATGCAACACACACACACACATACACACACACATTTCTTATTCCTCTTCTTTTTTCTCTCTTAACTTTAGAAGGAATTGGCTCTTTTCCCCCAAAGTACACAAAGAAGAGACCCTCACAGATTATCAACACCTGGAATAGATTTTCTCTTGGCTGTGGTCAAATAGGCATCATTACTCTGACTTGGGAAATAGATCAGACTCTTGTCTTGCTTGACTTAAACATTTACTTGGTATTAACCTAGTTTCCTTAATTTCAGTGTTTAAGAATTAGATACTCTGAGTATTGAGATCATTTTTCCTCTGAAGTAAGAGTGACCTTCTATTTTCAAAATGTTCTTCCTTTCAATAGCAGATAATGGATCCATGCAGCCTGAAACTCCCAATAACTTCAGCGGCATATGTGATAGAAGCAAAAGTAAATGGTTTGAGAAAGCCTAACAGTAATATTTCCACATCCAGGCTTTACTATTATCAGTGTTAACTCTGATTTATGTTTCAGTTTAATTTCCTAAGTTAAAACATTCTTGGCCACTGTAGTCTAGCCGTCTTACTCTTGATTCTGGTCTCAAGCTCACCCAAAAAATTATTTTCAATAAGGCAACAACTATTTACAGTTTGCTTAACCATTAGTACCACTGAAGTTACCAAAATGTAAAGTTGGTTGAAAACTTAATACACATCCTGGATATCTCAGGGTAACATACTTGGGCCGCTTCAGGATAAGAAAACATGCCCCGATTGAGGAAATGGAAAATTAGTCAAAGAAGTGATAGGACCATCAAGGGGGATGTAACTTCTTCCAAAAACATGTTAAGAGACAAGCAGCAATGGTGATGGTAGCAGCCATTGATGTTGATGGCAATGCTGTCAAAAAGTTACTATTCATGACTCAGGTATAAGTTAATCTTTGATCACTCAGCTCTCCAAATTTTTTATACCCCTCTCTCTACTCAGAAAGAATTGTTCATAAATACTTTGAAGTAGCACTTATCAATATCCTCTGATAAAACTCTACAACCTGGAACTGCTAATTCAAAAAGTCTCCAGGTTTTAAAGCAGTCCTATAACTGGCCTGCTTGGGAGCTGGATTCACTCAAATTGGCCGAACTGTTGAGATAGGACTTAAAGTTAGCGTCATCCACAACACCTTTTTGAAATTTTAAATTTGTCTAATTCTGTCATCTGTTGACATGTTTTACACTTTTTACACTCTTTGTTCATGTCATAATATAATTTGTGTGTGTCTGAATCCACTTCAGTAAATTATAAGCGTCTTTGTATGTTACTCATCTTTCTATTCTGCATTGTAATCAACAGGGCATTTTATCCTGAAAATATGATAGAGCCCTCAACATGATAGCAGATGTAATCAGCTTTATAATTGTAAACCAGGAATGATAATTCTATTTGTACTGCATCAATGTAAACACTGTATATTTTCAATCACAATAGAAAACTAAAATACAAAACATCTGGGAAAACTAGGGAGCTTTCTTATAGATGCAACATATTGTGCCCCAAAGATCTCTGCTGTTTTAGTTACATTAAGTATATTATTTATACACAAAGATGATGATGATGTGATGGATAGACAGATAGTAGATAGATGACACTTAACAGTACTTAATATGTGTCAAGTCCCATTGTGAGCGCTTTACAAATATTAATTCTCCTGACAAATGTATGAAAAAGGTACTATGATTATATTCACTTAATAACTGAGGACATGGAAGCGCAAAGTAACTTTCCAAGGTCATGTAAGTTGTAAATGGAGGACACCAGATTTCATCCCAGTGCCCATTGCTTGAATCACTATGACATACTGATGGAAAATAGAATAGACATACAGTATCAGTATCATCTCTCCTGCTCATCAATTTTTTAGTTTTTAATTTGGAAGCCGGTCATTGTCATTCATCTGTGTGAAAAATGCTCATAAGGTAAAATAGAATCAGAACAGGAAAAATATCACTTACCATTTTTTTCTTCTACATAAAAAAAAACATACACATATTCAAAATTGCCTTAATTCTGTGTGGTTATAGGAAACAATTCTGGAGTAGGGTCAAAGGGTAAGGGCAGTTGGAAAAAAATAATTTCTTTTGGTAAAGACTGACTGAAATACTTTGCCACCCCCTGTGAAATATTTTTTTTAACCTATGATTCTTTCTCCGTTAGCACCTTAAAATATATCTCTGGTTATTCCTTTAACACTATAAAATCTAGTGTTTGGAATATACGTCTTAAGGAAGTAACAAACATCACTTTAAACAATGAAGCCCGAGTAGAATGAATGCCCATTTGGGTTAGCCAATTTTTCCCCACATTTCTGTAGTTCTTCCTGGGTAGGTGGCAGGGAGGGAGAGTCACTATTAATGAACTAATAAACAAGCAAATAAATCCTCAGGTAGTTAACTTGGTCTAATCATGACTAACCCTTAGTAGATACAGAAAATCTGGCTCGTGATGCAAGCTAACTGGATTCTATCGATTTTACTTTGGCGTCCTCATTGTTTGGAAGGCACAAAAGTTAATTAAGCATTTAGCTCCATTTGCTTGGCTATATGTGTGTTTATTATGCTCCAGTTGGATAGCACATTGTTTAGTGAATGCTTTCTTTGCATCCCTGAATCAATGCTTCTGTTAGACAAAATCCAATGATGTACCAGCCATTGTTAATGCACTGAAAGGTCATATAAGCATTGCATGAAGTATGGTCCGGGAGAAAGCTGATCCCATCTGCAGGATGTCACATTAGGAGGGGAACTTGTAAGAGCATATCTCCATTTCATACAGCATCTGGCATACACCCCAAGTGACCACAGGATGCCATATTTATAGGAAGGATGCTGCTGTATTATCAAGATATTTAATAACTCCATCTAGAATTTAGGCAGGAAATATCTTCTAATGCAGGAAAAACAAAGGGAGACATTTAAAACTAATTTTCAAACAATTAAATTACATCAAAACACAATATTTAGACCCACCACTTTAAAAGTAAAATTATTAACTTCTTATTCACGCCGTGTTTTAGGCACTGGGGATGGAATAGTAAACAATGATTATTAAAAATAAATTCTGCCGACATAACCAGTTTTAAAAGCAATCTAGAATGCACACTATAAGTATCTAATAACGTTTCCTATTTTTCTATATATTTAATAGATTAAATATGTTTTAAAGGAATAGATATTTTATAGGGCTTGTACTAGGTCTGCTATATACATTATTTTATTGTTTTATATACCATTTGTTATGAGTGTTGTTATCTTTATTTTTCAGGCAAGAGAACTGGTATCAGTAAGGTTAGGAACCTTTCCATAAGATTGTTGAGACCGATACGATACTTGAACATCACAAACCTTAAATGCTACATTTATTTTCGTTGTTTACACACGGCAATTGTATTTCTGCCTAAACATTCCTTTGAATCAAGGCAAAGTAAAATTTGTTTATTTTTATTACATTTTTTCAGGAGTGTTTTTCTAAATAAACTCTGTGCTCAACATTGCCAACCAAAGTTATGGCTTAACATTTTGCACTAGAATTTCTTAACCTTCTTTAGCATCACAAATTTGCCTATCACATTTCATTTTCAAAGGGAGATTTCCATTATCATGCAGAACCTCAAAGCACTAGAGAATAGATTTTGGGCTGCAGTGAATAGGAATTTGTTCACTATTATTTTACCATTTAGAAGTCAGAAGTTATATCTCTGTTTTTTTAATACTGTATATGTAAATTGCACCATTTCGTGTCATGAGGAGAAAAGAACTGAATTGATTCCTTTGAATTTAGCCCATCGTTTTTAGTTTTCTAGGTCCAAAACTTAGCCTAATAAAGTAGTAATTAACTTTTAAATCAACCTCCTTTATATAGTCCAAAAGGCAGTCATCAAATTCTATTGATTTTTTTTTCCTGTATCATTGTTCCAGGGCTTTATTTTCAATAAAACTTTTTGGATTTGGAAGGATGCCAGAATTCCCTTTCTTTTGTATCAGACCTTATATTTTTCTCCAAATGATGTTCAGGAGAATGATAATAATAACTGGCCTCAGTTTCTGAGGACTTGCCAACATTTTTTTGAAGGAATGCGATAGTCTGGACCTGCAATCATTTCCACATGTCTTAGCTCTAAAACTGAAGGGAGTAAGTGCCAATCCCAATAGCCTTATCTTAATATTCAGTGAGCCTGGGAGGTTGCAGACAAATTTGCTTTAGATGCAGGCACTATCGTACATCCCAGCAATTTCTCAACCCCTTCGTCACACTCGCTCAGAGGTGTTGTACTGAGCTAGCCAGAACACTTGTTTTATGCTCTATACTGAGCTGACTCAAAGAAAGCTGTCTTTAACATTAGAACAATCAAAGTCCAATTTAGAGTTTTTTGGCTCTCAGTGTAGTGGTAGATAATATTTAGCTGCTATAACCATATCATTAATTCTTACAAAGTTTACTCTGCAGGATTCAGTTCTAATAGTTAGAAAAATAGAAATGAATAGTGGTATCTATTAACTTAATCGACAGATGCACCCCCATGCACCGTCCTGACCTGGCGTCTATAATAACTTTTATAGTATACTTGTTTACCTCCCGTATTCTGACAGCATAGAATATAGTCATCATTCAATTTTCCCTTTTGAGGATGCACATAAGAAAGAGAAAACAACATGGAATAAAATCACATACTTTACAAGGCAAATTTTGCACAGTGCCTAATAAATTTTATTGAGGTCACATTCTGCACTTCTGTTAATAATAGTAAGATTTGTGATTCTAACTGAGCACTCATAAACTTAATCTTTCATCTCAGTTCTTAAAAAATCTTGGTGTGTCAAAGTTGGCAAACTCTAGCTTTACTGAAATGTACTATCTTATATTCTTTGCTGTTTCCTTTCATAGTGATATTACATGCACTGCCAGCACTTACTGCATTGCAAAGTGCTCATCTTTCTATGCACAAGGTTACAAAAAGAATTTATTTTGCAGAATATGTTATAAACACATTTGATAGTTTATATCTGATTTAAACTAGTACCTTTACATAACTATTAGAACTTAGGATGCATAATTCTCACTTCGCCATATGGAACAAATACATGCCTTTAATGTTATAGACTTGATCAAGGTAGTATTGCTTGAAATAAATACCCATGAAAGCTGTTCTGAGGAAGTGAACATCACTGAACATAAAGCAAACATTTTAAGTTCATCTCTAAGTTGTGTGTCTTTCAAGTTCAAAGAAGAAAAGAAATTTATTTGTCCTAAATTGGAAGTATACCTACAGTGCTATTCTCTGCCTTGGGGAAAAGAGGAAACCACAGTAGATTTTGGGAAGTGAGTGTGGTTTGTACTCTTCTGGAAGGGGATTCTAGTCTTGCTCCTAATATTGATCATTACCACCAGATACCTACCGACTCTCCTCTTTTGCTCGGGGTCAAAACTCTTTGAAAAGCTCTTGATTTGGAAAGATGCAAGTGATGATGTTATCTATATTTTGAAAGCTTTTTGTGGCAGAAGAGGAAATATTAAAGACAATGAGAGAAGGATTACTTAGGCAGTCTGGGGTGGAAATTTTTAGGAGTGTGGCAGTGGCTGTGAGAATGGAAAAGAGTGTAAAGGTATAAAGAGATGTAGAATTTGTAGAAGCTAGAAAAGTAGACAAAGTTCAAACATCTTAGAGATCAAAGGGATGTATGTTTGCTCATATCCAAGGAGGTTTCATAGCCCACGTATTTGAGCTAACTCTCGTCTAGCCTTATGACTTGAAGGTTCTGGGATCTCACATTATTAAGTTCATAAGACCGTGATATTAATACAAGGAAAGATTTAATTATTTTGCTTGAGAACTCTATCACAGAAAGCAGATCACCCAATCATATTGATCTGCTCATTTTCTTCACAGGGACTCATTTGACAAAATACTAAGAAAATACCCTACAAATAATTATTTCTTTCCTGCCCTTCTTCCTTGCTTCCTTTCTTCCTTCATTTCTTCCTTCTGTCCTCTTTCCTTCCTTCTCATCCTCATTCATCTCTCTCTCTCTTTCTCTTCTAATGAAAACTAATCATTATGATGATTGAAATGGGAATCTATCTCCCCTATAAATTTTTCATTAAACCAAACCAATAAAGTTTGAGTTTTTTTTTTTCTTTCAGCTCAATGAATTTGTAAGAAAATTCAGATCACTGGATATACGCAACGACAAAAATTTCAGTTTTAAAAATGTGTTATTTGTCTGCATTGACATTCCTTACAGCCGATGAAATTTCAGGAGCTTTTAATGAATTAAAACCACATTGCCCTGAAGAAGCCAGCAAAGTTACTGACTGGTTCAAAAATAATTGTGTACTGTAGGATGAGGAGACACTTACACAATGGTGTTGCTCTTCAATCACCAGTATTATTTCTGCCAAATTCATAGTCTGTATATAAGAGCACGTGGAATGGATTTCTGTGTACCCAAAACAACATACAAGTGTGGCACAGAAGACAGGAAAATGTAAGAGAGAATGCTTGGGTTGGCGTATATCAAATCAAACAAGGATTTCAAAACAAGTGGTGCCATGTAGAAAATGAATGTAAGCATATTCTCTGAGGAGAACCATACTCTTAGAGAAAAAAAGCAGTTATTCATTGCAATACTAGATATCAAAATATGGTTAATAATCATGAAAGTCAGTCAACTCTGGACTACCTCTGTGCAATTGCCCACCAACTATCCTTGTAATACACTTTTCTATAGGTCAGATTTCCCTTTCAGTTTTTAGAGGGGGGGGGTTGGTTTTTGTTTTGATTTTTCCATTTTAGAAGTTTTTCCACTATTTTGAATTGTCAGCATTATTGTTTACAATTTTCTGTGCTATGAATTTCATCTTTGCATCATTACCAATACTGAACGTATAAACCATGTAAGACTTATAGAGATTTCTGATTCATTTTATGAAGTTTTTGCATATTTGACTCCATGAAAGTACGTTACCACCACATTGGCTATGTGTATAAACATTATGCACGTACATAAAAACATTGAAACTTCTTCAGTAAATGAAGAGATGTCCTTTTTTAACATTTACATTTGGCTTATTGAACAATTGTATATGTGCTGGTAAACCATCACAGTTTTTGATGGATCTCATCAAACGATTTACATTGTCCACTATGATATTTTAGTGACTGCAGTAATAAAGCTGGGTGCACCCAACTATAAACCATAGTGATATAAATTTACACAATTCTTTTTTGACCTATTTCTTTATGACTACTATTGACCTGTTCATAACTGTTATACCTATGTGACTGCCATTAGTATATCTGAGTATTTATGTTTCCAAAAATATCTATGTTGTTATTGCTTATTTTATTGTATAAAGTGTCCTATGAAGTGTTCTGTCATATTTTTATGTGTTTTCAAATAAATTCCATTTAAAAATGTAAATAAATATCTCTTAAATACTGTTTAAAATTATTTTTTCCAGAATTGTATTTTTGAGATCATGCTGGTTTGGGATTTCAATATTCAGAAATTTAAAATTATGGTGTTTGGCATGTATCTTTCAGGATTATAATTATCTCCCAACTCACAGTGATCTATCACAAGCAGTGCTAATCCACAAATAGATTTTGTTTTATTTGCATAGTGTTTAAAATTTTGCATTTGAATTTTCTTAGATAAGGCATGTACTGCTAAGGTTGACACAGCCCCTCTTACTTTATGTTATTATATACAAGGTTTATTTCATTACTTTTTATTTCCTGCCTGGCTCCTGAAAACATTGAGGTTTGTGATCATGGGAACAAGAGGACAAGGAAAACACAATTCCTTGAATGACACCACAGTTCAGTAGAGAAACAAAATTTGAAGAAAGTAATTTGGAGCCTACCAGGAAAACCAGATAGATATTTTCTAGCAGATCCAAATGAATAGACAAAGATGCTGAAAAACATGTAGTACAGCAGAAAAGTGAATAAAATGAAGAGTAAATATAAGACACTGAGAAAGCTGTTGGGAGGATATTGGTGAAACTTAAGAAAGAAATTTCAGATGTTGAAGGAAGGAGGCAGATTTTGAGGGATAAAGAGTGGGTACAATGAGGTAAATAGAAAGAGTGAGTATAGATAGATAACTTCAAGAATACTCAGGCAGACATATGCAGAGCTTTTCAATCACACTGAAATTTACAACTATCTACTCAGCACTTTTATGCAAAGTATTTCACTCAAAATATCTCTCATCTCAGCTAATTGAAATTTCATCTTTCCATTTACATAGACCAGACTCCTTGGATTCATACTTGGCTCCTTCCAGCACAATATCTTCAGCATCCAACCACTTCTTAACACTTCTTCTCCTATTGGCATAGTTGAGCAATTGTCATCTTTTACTTAGTACTAAAAACAACTCGCTAAGTTGTCTCTCTACCTCTTTCCTTCTTTTCTTTCCACTGTACATTTACAACAAAAGAGCCAAAAAGATTATTTTAAATGCAAAGTTAGATCAGGTTATTCCTCTCTTGACAATTCTTCTAATGGCTTAAATTTCACTCCAAGTCAAAGTCAAAGTCTTTGCAATGGGTTACAAAGCCATGATCTAGCCTCTTACCCCTTGACCACATCTTCCACTACTCTCCTAGGACCCAGATTTCTTTTCTTTTCTTTTCTTTTTTTTACTTTTATCTTACCCTACTTGGAAAGGGGGAGATAATAATGGGAGAGAAAAAAATTTTGGAGGAGTGAAATGCACAGATGTTGAAGTTATCAAGAATAATGCAGATAGTAATAACGAAGAAGCAGGTGTTCTGCCGAGTACTACCGTCTCCAGAGAGCAGGGGCAGCAAACAGGATGTTGATAGACAATAGCAATAAAAAATGAGCAAGTTTGATTGATCTTTGGCTTATGTATTAGATGGGTTCCTGAAACACAGACTTCGGAATGGATATTTCTGTGCAGGAAATCTGCTGAAGTGTACACTTAAGATGAGCATCTGTGAACAAGAAAAGGAAATAGGATTGGGCAGAGGGAGGGATGGAATAGCAATCCACAGAAGGTCTCTACCTGACCCAGTTCACCAGGAAACTCTGATACTGAAGTGGCCCCTCAGAGTTTTTTCACTTTGAGGAAAGGGAATTGGTCCTCTCTGGCCATAATGATTGGTTGTGGTACGGGAAAGGGCATAGTTTTGATTGTTCTTTGACTGAAGGCAATTCTTAGAGGGGGATTCAGCTGAAAGTCATCACCTATCACTAATCCTGGCAACTCGGAAAATGATTTCTCCCTGGAATCTAGGTGATTCATCCAACATCCATTACAACTTGCTGAAAAAAAATGCTTTTTTTTTTTAGATGGGGGCTTACTCTGTTGCCCAGGCTGGAGTGTAATGGCATGATCATAGCTCACTCCAGTACTGCAGCCTCCAACTCTCAGGTTCAAGCAATCCTCCTGGCTTCAGCTAATTAAAAAAACTTATTTATAGAGTCTTGCTGTGTTGTCCAGGATGGTCTCAAACTCCTAATGTCAAGCAGTTCTCCAGTCTCAGTCCCCAAATAGCTGGGATTATGGTTGTGAGTCACTGTACCCACTTGTATTGTTTTTTTAAAAGGAAAAGGAACAATTATGGTAATAAGTCATTTGGAGAAATGAGGACACTAATTTGCCTTACAAGATATGGAGTAATGCATTAAGGGATTTTTAAAAAAGCAACAACAAAACCTTCAACGTGGCCTGTGTGGGAATCAGGGTCCTCCAAGGACAACCAGGTATGATTTATTTTTTAAAATGCATAGAACATTTGAAAATAATTTGAGAAAATGCTAGAGTTTTATGAAGAAAGACCTTAATTTATAGAAGGTGGAAATGTGGATTCAAATTATTATATAGCCAGTGAAATATGTGGGGATACTCCTGTACAATGACCACATATTAGCTGTGATTTTGGGCCATACACTTAACCTACTTGAACCTCAGAATATTCATTGTAAAGTTGGGTTAAAGAGAGCTGCCTGATAGTTTTCTGATTGTGTGTTTTTTGTTTACTTTTTAATGTCTTTCTTTTTCTTATTTCTTTTCTCTTTTTTTCCCTTACTGTATAGGAAGATCGAGAGCAGTATCAATAATAGAAATATTGTTAGTATTGATATATAATAGCTGTGAATTTCTTTGATACTTAAGTAGTTCTCACAAATTATTTATCATCCATCTATAATCTCATTTTCAATTTCTCTAATCCTGATACTGTATGTCATATTTTTTTGCATTGTGATATTTGTTTTATATATCATATTTTTCCCAATATGTTACAAGCTCTTAGAAAACAGGAACTTTTACTTTTTTGTGCTTCTTTATTACCTAATCCATGCTAATGCTTTCAATCAATTGTTTTACTAATAGCAATTCTTTTACTACCCCTGGGGAAAACTTGGGAAAATTACCTTTTACATTCTCAATTTCCCCCATTTAATGATACCTATTGTGCAGAGTTTCTGTAAAATAATTTTAAATGTCTTGCACGGTATCAGGTACATATTAAGTATTATGTGTTTGTTCTCATCTCTTCTATATTCTATTCAATAAATAATTGTTAACAGTGGAAATGACTATTACTTAATGTCTAATGAGCATCTGAGAGAGCACAGACAATGGGTAGAGGATATGCCAAAAGGAGTCTAAAGGAAAAAGCTGCTGTAACATGTCCCCATTTTATTAGATAGAAAGGAGTACATGATAGCAAGACATAGTTAGTTTTGGTTTCATGTGATATTTTTCATTATTCCCCAAATCACCATATTTACTATATCCTTAGATGTTTTCCCTAATTGAACAATCATTTTACATATAGGAGTATAATTGAAGAAAGCTGCTCTATTGTAGGATAATAATCCAAAGTTTTGTCTCAGTAATAGCTTCCTCTTCACCTGTTCCAAATCACGAAAGCTGTGACAGGTCACTTTGACACAAGCTTTCTGCCTTTGGAACCAAGTGGTGAGAGCAATCCTGTTTCTTCAGTGGGAGAAAGCGAGCATCGCCTGCTGGTGAGGTGGGTTAGCAGCTCTGGTGCTCTAAAGCACACAAGTTCTCTCCAGACAGCAGCTAAAGCAGACTAAAGTGAGAAATCCATTATAATAACCTGCGTTCTGAGGAAAGGGGATTACAGGTAATTTTCTTTTATTCACTAGTAACAGGGTTTTAATACAGTGCTGAGACAGTAGTTGAAAATCAAATACCTCTTTGAATTCAGGTGAAAAACAGACGAATTGTCTCATTCCTTTCTCAAGGCCTTGAAAATGTGGAAGTTAGAGATTTTTTTTTTTTTTTTTTTTCTGAGTAAATTTTGAACATCAGGTTTGCTTCCATATCTAGAAAGCACATTTTCCTCCTAGGTCTGATTGAATACTTAATTGTAAATTCTACGACATTCATGTTAATAGGGTTTTGATAATAGAATGCTTGAAAATGACCCATACTCTCGGAAACACACATGCATGCCAGTGAGCATATACCTTGCAGTCACAAATTTATCATGTCTACCAGTGAATTCCTTTTTCTGAGATTAGGCTGAAAAAATTCAGGAAAACTAGCAGAGGTGTGTTTTTTATACTTTTGCCCCTTTTCTGTGCTGGTTTGCCTGATGATTGGTGACTGTGGCTACAATAAAAAAAAAGTATAGTCTTTCAGACAATTCTCTCCTTGTTGGCTTGTAGTCAATATAGAAAATGTTTGTTTCTAGAATGATGATTAGGCAGCCTGTGCTGTTGGCTCTCATAGATGAATAGCCTAAATTTCCTGAAATTCTCTTTATGTTTATATATGGCAACCCCTTGAAACTCATTCAGTAAAGATGGGATGGTGTACTAGAAATATTGCTGGACCAAGATACATATCCAACTTGTCCATAAGCAAAGAAAATCACATATCCTTTCTGAGTCCTAACATTTTCATTTTAAAAATTGGAGAACTTAGTTTAGATAACCATGATGGTCCAGACTGATTCTACAATTCAGTTACACACACAAACACACATACTCACACTCACCTTCACTACCAGACAATAGCTCCTGCAGAGTATGGTTTGTAAGTTCCCAGCACAAAGAAGATAATCAATAAATATTTGTTGAGTAACTGAAAGGAATGTGGACCTGCATATTTTGTTAAATGGCAGACTTTACTAGATACTAAAAGCAACTCATTTTTTCCAAGTGTTATTTGTAGGCTTTGGTGTTTTTGCATAATTTCAGATCTATTGCAAGGTGGAATGTTGATATATTAAACCCTGAAAATGGGTTTCTAATGTAAAACCCAATTGACCAAGTAGAGTGGTGTTAGCAGCATCTCCTCTAATGGTACATTTATAATGAATAGCTGATTAGCATCATGCTATAATTAAAGAAAGGTGAATAACCTTCTATTTTATCCCCTTCTGAGGACTTGTGCTCGATGTTAAATTGTTTTGAAGCCCAGCTTTGTGTTACTTCTGAGTTTGCTGAGCAAGTGGAAACCTAAAATTATGTGGTTTTCAAAAGAATTTACTCATCTCATCTTTCCTAACAATGTCAATGCACAGTGTTTTATTGGGGGATCCCATAATGTAAATATGGAAAAAAATCAAATTATTAAAAGAAAATAGCATAAACTCAAGGATAAATAGAAATATTCTCATAGATAAGAAAAATTAATCAAGGCAAATAATATCATCTACTTGTAGAGGACAGTTAACATCTAACACTGCAGAAGTGAAAATTCTGATCACACTGTAGAACTGGGGAGAAAATGGTAACATCATGGTTGGGCAAAAAAGCACGTGGTATTTTGCAGGAATATGTCTTTGTCACTGGTGAAACTTCAATTAACTGGGTAAAGGCTTCTGAGTACAGAATTTCTCTCTACAAGTTTTGAAGGGACAAAAATGAGGAGAAAGAGGGTTATCTCAAATGTATGGGCAGACTTTCTTTCTGCTTGTGAATTCCAGCATAAATCAAAAAGGCAATAGAAACTGATTGAAGTGGAACTAAAGCCAGATGGTGACACAGAGGAGGGAAGGGTCCTCAGCTGGCACTCTCTACTACCCAACCACGCCGTGACGACAACGCTGGGAGTTGTTGGAAAAAGAAATACTGTTTTTCTCCCTGTCAAATGCAATTTCAATCATGGCTGACTTAAGGCATATTACAGTATAGCAGAATTTCCAATGCGGTATTTATATGTATTTGTAAATTACATTCATTTCCTTATAATACATAAAGGCAGTATTAAAATGTCACTAAACTTGTCTCTTATATGAGATAATATATATTATCACTAATATTTACCCTCCTCATTTTCCTTAATCATCAGAGACAGAACAACAGCTGGGGATTGTCTTCAATCTGCTAAATATGATACCAAATACAAATACACAATCTTCAGAATTATTTCATCAGTTTCTAAAACAATAATATAAACATGAGTTATCATCTGTCACAATAACTTTAAGTGATGAAACCCTTGCAATTGATCAAAATCAAACTATTCAGCAAAATTATAATAAAGAAGAGTATATGATAATAAGATCCCTATGCATCCTGAATATTTCACAGCTATAATGAAATTTTCCTGGGAGTAATATAGTGTATTTCATGATGCCACTGAAGTTCTCAAATATCTCTATCCCTGGGGCTAGAAATTAGGCCTGAAACTAGTAGAACTGTTGAAGTTTCAGTGGCAGAAATTCACTAGCAACACAGATATAAACTCTATGGACATATTTATCTTCTTAGAAATAGTTAATAATGTCCCAAGCAGGTGGTCTTTAATCAATGATGCCTTCTTTATGCAAAAAAGAAAACAAATACAAGTACATATAGGATAGAGGAGGTAGGGAGTCAATGAAGAGTTAAAGTTTAAGTGCATCCATTACTTTTCCTTTACTGCTTAAATGACAGATCCTTGTGTTATTGTATGGTGAAACATGTACCTACTGAGGAGAGTTGGGTAGTAATATGAACACATCAATGTTTCCGTTGTTCAGACTAGCAACTGAAGTATCTTCAATGTTTGAAATACAGAATACAAAGCTGAACATTTGCCAGGCTCTTCTTGATTGCAAGGAATAAAGTCAATGGCTAAATCTTCCACCTATAAATTGCAAAAATACCCCGGGGAGTAACAGCGTCATGAACGAACCACACTTCCATGCCTCTCAAGAAATCAACTAGGTTTTGTCATGACTGAAATGCATTTCTAGAACTAGAACGAGTATTCAGGACACTATACAGGACTCAACAAAGTTGCCTTGTTGGTAACCTCTCTGCCACCTTCAGTTATTCTCTACAATAATTTCATTATGTGTTTCAAGAATATTCTTTTTCTATGATCCTTGATTCAACTATATTCTATTGGAGTTTGGTTATTTGTGCACTTACCAATATTTATTGAGTACTCTTTCCTATGAACTGATGATTCTTAAAAGCAAAGCAGACATAGCCCCTACCCTTAGGAAGCTCAGAGTCCAATGGGGAAGAAAAATATTAAATAAAAATCACAGTTAAGATAATGCTACAAGTCAATTCATAATTGCAAAAATGTGAAAACAGACTAAATGCTCATCCACCAATGAGTGGATAAAGAAAATGTGGTAGATATATATCAGGGAATACAACTTGGCTATAAAAAAGAAAGAAATAATGACGTCCACAGCAGCCTGGATGGAGTAGGAGACCATTATTTTATGTGAGGTAACTCAGAAATAGAAAATCAAATAGCGTATGTCCTCACTTATAAATGGACCAAAGCTATGAAGATGAAAAGGCATAAGAATGATACAGTGGACTTTGGGCACTCAAGGGGAATGGTAGGAGGGGGGCGAAGGATAAAAGACTACACATTGGGTACAATGTACACTGCTCAGGTGACAGTGCACCAAAATCTCAGAAATTAACACTAAAGAACTTATCCATGTAACCAAAAAATCACCTGTCCCCCAAAAACTATTAAAATAAAATAAGTGCATGAAAAAAGATAATGCTACAAGAGAAGAGTATAGACAGTTACAAGAGTAAGTAAAAGGTGTTTTTACCCTGTGTTTCCTACTTAATTCTACTTATTTATGCTTCCTACTATCTCATGGCTCCTGCTTACACTCATCTCTTAGTGGGCCCTACTTTAGATTCTATCTATTAACCACGACTCATTATTCTGTCACAGAGGAATTGATTGATTGATTTGGTCACTATCAACTTAGAGCATCTGCTTTGGGAAGAGTAAATATTGCCGGGATGTCTAAAGAGACACTGAAGAAATATAAGATTACTGGCTCTGCAAAACTCACTCATTCATTTGTGTTTAGGGTAAAGGTGACGTATATTTAAAATGTGGGCATCTATTTATAAAGAACTCCCTGGAAGGAGTATAGGTGCAGCAGGGATTTTGAGTCTTGCATTTGAAACACATAGGTATCTCACATGACTTAACCAATACTGGCATACAAATGTCTTCTTCATCTTATAATAGTTTCCTATCTTGAGAAAACTCCCTTACAGACTGCAAGAGTCCATTTAGTACACGAAAATCACACCTATCGTTTGAACAGGAAAATGTGATATTAAGAAGTATTAAATTGGTAAAAGAGGATTCAGCTCTAAAAAGGGATGGAGAACTCTAAAGGATATAGGCACAACAGAGTTAGAAAACATCACTATCTTTAGAGCTGAGGGAAGGAACCCAAAGAAAGATCAAACATGCTAGTGAGCTCCACCCACCTTCCATCACAGAGCTGAGCTTCAGACTCTGGCAGAGATGTGACTGAGGTCCCCTTGGGTGGCAGAGAAGTTCACTGAGATGCCATAGTAAACCACCCCTGAGATGCAGGTAAAACTCACTAGAAATCCATTTTATGGGGGTAGCCATGAAAGTCACTGAGAAATTGTTTGCTCTGATGTGAGGAAACAGCCTGCTGTAATGCTGTAGTGCCGGGAAGTTCCACAGGAAGCAGCTAGAGGATGATGGTGAAACTCACTAGGAAGTCTAATTGGGGTGTCCCTCTAGAATGTTTAGTATCACGGTGCAGATGGCAAAGAAAAAAGGGTGGCAGGATCCAGTTCTAGCATCATAAAGCATGGAAAAAAAAGGTAGATTTGAATTGAGAGATATTTAAATTGATAATGGGCATATACTCATATTTAGATTTGAAATTTTAGCTTTTTTGTTACCATGGTTTTCAATGATCTTGATGACTTTGGTGATTCTCTGATGCAAATCTGTCCTCATTATATTTATGCTTACATCTAGAAAGTGTTTATTTCAAAATTATTTACTCAAACTAATAATATCTGATACAACTCCATCTGAGAAAACATAATGATGAATTCAACTATTTTTAACATGCTTGTTCACATATGAGTTTATTAGATGTATACATCTTAGGAAAAATTTATTAGTTCAATTTAATTGAGCAGTTATTCACTGCCTATTATGTACAAATCTCTTTAAAAAGATGCAAAGATTTAAAGATGATATTGTCCTCCTGATTGTATAAGATAAATTTATACAAAAATAACTATCACAATAAGTCTCATGAGATCTGATGGGTTTATCATGGGTTTCTGATTTTGCTTCTTCCTCATTTTTCTCTTGCTGCCACCATGTGAGAAGTGCCTTTTGCCTCCTGCCATGATTTTGAGGCCTCCCCAGCCATGTGGAACTGTAAGTCCAATTAAATCGCTTTTTGTTCCCACTTTTGGCTATGTCTTTATCAGCAGCATAAAAACAAACTAATACAAATCATTTGACACACATTGTTTGGTCGCCGACCATGAGCATGCAACTGAGTATAGTAACAAAATATAAAGGCATTAGGGAGTTCCCCTGGAAGTCTCAGAGATTGTTTATAAAATTTGGGATTTGAATTATACTTTGAAGTATGAAATTATTCTTCAATAGCTAAATTTGAAGGATAGAAAATGAGCAGCCAAAGTAGAGATAACCACTTGAGCAAAGTAGAGTGTATAAATTGTTTCATTTATTATATTCAAATCATAATTGAGCTTTGATATCTGCTTAGTTATCTATTAAAAACTGGGACAAACCCTTGCTATATTGCCCAGGCTGGGGTGCAGTGGCTCTTCACAGGCACATAGCTCACTGCAGCCTCAAACTCCTGGCCTCAAGGGATCCTCCTGCTTCAGCTTCCTGAGTAGCTGGGACTCCAGGTACATGTCACTGTGTCCTGCTGTATCTTTTATCTAATATTAATAGGTTCCCTTCCCTCTTCTCTCTGCCTTACAGTTTTCATACACACTATAGGTAAATTAATCTTTGCACAACAAAGTTTGGATTGTATCTTTATCACTCGCCATCTCAATGCCTTCAAATCCTTGCATGCTGAAAAGAATAAACGCTGCCTGGTTTTCAAGGCCCTCCGAGGTGAAGCCTCAAACTCGTTTTTCAATTTGTTCTTCCACATCTCTCCAGTGCTCAACTCAACTAATTTACCTTAAGAGTCATTGTTCAAATGCACTTCAGCTGGAATACTCCTTGCAACTCTATCCAAACCCATCCTAAAAGTTAAGATTTCCGTAACAATAGCCTTTATTTCCCAGTGGGTGAAGCTTCTTTTCTGTACCCCGATGTGAGTAGAAGGGTTTCCAAGATCAATGATGGGCCTGACTTGTTATTACACCTCAAAGAGAGCAGTGAGGGTTATGAAAAAGCTGCAGGACTACCAAATATGAGATGACTGACATCAAAGTACCTATCACTAGAAAGGATCAAATGTTATTATCAGGAGAATGCAATACCTACTCAGAAAGAAGATGGATCCCAAACCCCCAAATCAAACAGACCAAAAATAAAATATTTTTTCTTGGATAAGAGAAATAGCCTGTGCATTCTAATATTCTTCTCAGATTTGTTCTAGAAATAAATGGCTATCCACTTCATGTCAACTTCCAAGGTCAGCGACATGCCCCACCATATCCTGGGTTTTCTTATAAAACTTCAGTAGGGAGAGAGAAAGCCAGAAGCAGATTTACTATCTATCTGGAGTTGTCTGATTATTTATACTTCTTCATTCTTCCAGGGCTTCAGTGAATAGTAAATTTGCAGTTGGCATCTATGATTGCACTCCTGGTTCTATAAATCGAAGACCAAAAGATATCATACTTTTAGTGGTTTAATGATCAAATGTTGTCAGTCCCGGAGTGTTTAAGAAGGATTTTTGCTATCCAAGTTTTTTATTTTCCATTTGAAAATCTTATTATGAATGTAGAAATACAAGTTAGATTCCAGATGTGTGTGCAAACAGCATTGGAATAGAATAAAATAGTATGAAAGACCATGATCCCTCTCTAATTTCACAATTTATTCTTTAGAGTTGCCTGTCAATCTTGACACATCACTGAAATTTAGCGTTGAAGGAAGCTAGATTTCTTGTGCTGGAAACCACGTCTTTTGAAATATACACTTCTGTGGCATAGCAGATATCATGGCTCTGTGGTCTCTGAAGACTTCTTGTGGATGAAGCACACTATATACTTTTCACTTTCTTTTCTTTCTAGAGTGTTGGATTTATTAAAATTTAGCTGATTTTTTCTTACAATGTGTCAAACTGGCATTTTATTGATGTAGGTAGTGGTGTAATACCATAATACTTTTAATATAATTTTATATTATAGCAGGATTTGGAAAGAGAGTCACTAGCTTCACTTAGTCTTCTTCCTCTCTCCTCTTTCTCCTTCTTCTCATATCTTCTTAAATGAACAATTTAACATAGATTCACTTCCTTTGATACATAATACACAAAATTTACCGATCAAATAAACTTTCTGAACTTTTTGCTGAATAACCCCTGTACCTTTTAAATTCAAGTTGCAGAAATCCTAACAAGTCATTTGAAACAAAATAGAACAACTTCCCAAATCATAAGCAAATGAAAAGATAGTGTGTTTATTTTTATTCTTGTGGGATAACCATTTTCATTCTTAGTTTTACTTATTAGGATTTATCAAAGCCTAAGAACATTATAGTCCGTAAATTATACATTAATATCAATTACAGTGAATAATCCTTTCCTTGATTATTGGAAATATTTATTTTTCTAAACTTACCAGAATCTTAAATTTGTTCATGTTAAAAGGCAATCATTAAATTATTTAAGCTCAACTGAAGAACGCTTTAGGTTTACAGTGTCATGGAAAGTTTTCAACATCAACTGTACACTACCAAAGAATGGAATGTTTCAAAGTACTAACAGTTAACTGCTTAACAATCCACTTAAAAGATCTGGCTTTAAAAGTACATGCACAGACATTTATTGTCTACAAGACTGGCATCACACAAGTGAGACTGGCTTTTTATACTTTTGCTTTTCACTCAGGGCACCTTTGACTAGGAAGACCATTTATCACGGTCACCATTGTCTGGCACTTTAGAGATCTCACTACCAACAGGAGCAGCAGGAGACTCCGGTTTAGAAGAAGAAACGGTTCCAAAATCATTTTTAAAGAATCTGAACCATTTAAAATTCTTTGTATTTTGACTTGTTCTATATTAGTAACAATGTCAGTAGCACTATTGTCAATGTGCTCTGAATACATACTTATTAAGGGGCAGCCAAGACATTAGAAGCTGTGTGACTCTTAAGGTTGGCCTCCTTTTTATTCTTTTGCCAAAGGGCTCTGACTGAAAGGCAAGGGGATGGCGTTAGTTGTGCTGGTCTCCATAGCCTCTAAAATCGATGGGCTAGCCGAGTCCAGGGAAAGAGCTGGGGAAAACAGTCTTGTACCAGTAAAGGTACTTGGTCTCTCCATAACCCTGCAATTATCAAACCTTAAGTTTCAGCAGGAAATCTTAATAAATGATAACTTTTCAAGGGCATTTTAAATCATACAATTTATTTCTAAAGATGAGTCAATATAGTTATCAGGACAAAACTACTCTCCAGCCAAAATATTGGCATGTCTTTCACAGGTTTTGGTAGCTGTTTTTCTGATACTCATTCATCTCTCTGATAAATTAGGCTGAGAATAAAGGATGAGGCCTTATTGCTTGAATTCCACAGGATGATTTTTTTCCTCTTAGAAAACAGAGCAATGAGCATAATTAGATGATTTATTCAAAATTCTCAGGTAGTAAAATCAACCCTAAGATGCTCTGAGGTCTAAGAGATACAGACTGGATTGGGGGTCGGAAGGCCTCGTCCTCTTCCCAGTGTTGTCTGACCTGCCACAAAAGCTAAGAGAGTTGGATTGCTTCACCTGCAGGACCAAGATTGGAAGTTTTTAAAATCTGTGTCTGCTGTATTATTGCTCAGCCTCTTGCTTTTCTTTGGTTCTGCATACATCAAACTTAACATTGGGTAAAGGAGATTGGTAACATATTCCATCCTTCTTTAAGCAAACACACCACTGAGAGTAACTGCACTTGACACACAACTCTGTGGAAGGAGTCATCTTATGAGAGCTGTGTCTCTCTATTATATACCCTTGCTAGAACTTGTACTTCTCATTTAAAGCACTTCCCACAAGTGTACTTCAAATAAAAGCATGCACAGTTATCTATTTAGAGTCTGTTTTCCCCACCAGACTCTGCATTCTAAGATGCAAGGAATTATATCAGTCTTACTCTCCACTGTGCCTAGCACATTGTCAAACATATCACATGAAGACTTATTAAGTAAGTGTTCTCTTAATAAATAATAAATTTCAACTAAAATACTTCAGAATCCCAATGGCCCTAACTTTGGTACTTTGAAAAAGCAGGAAAATATAAATGGAGAAGGAGAAGGAAATATTGGACATTCTTGTTTTTAATTCACCAGAAAAGCCCCACATTAAGTTAATACTAAAGTCATTTTATAAACTTCTGTTTGTAACTAATCAAAATATTCAGATATTTTTGATAATGATACTAACTTCTATTTTAAGATAATAGAATTCTTAATGCTGTGTTTATATGCAATAGCATTCTATGAACCAACCCTTTTACCATCATCAAGAAAGAGATGCATGGGTAGGGAATGACTTATACTGATAAAGTTTTTAGAAACCTAGAACACTTGAGACAGAGCAATATGGATTCAAGTCCTGACTAACTCATTTTTTTTTTTTTTTTTTTCGCTCTGTCGCCCAGGCTGGAGTGTAGTGGCCAGATCTCAGCTCACTGCAAGCTCCGCCTCCCGGGTTTATGCCATTCTCCTGCCTCAGCCTCCCGAGTAGCTGGGACTACAGGTGCCTGCCACCTCACCCGGCTAGTTTTTTGTATTTTTTAGTAGAGACGGGATTTCACCGTGTTAGCCAGGATGGTCTCGATCTCCTGACCTCGTGATCCGCCCATCTCGGCCTCCCAAAGTGCTGGGATTACAGGCTTGAGCCACCACACCCGGCCCCTGACTAACTCATTTTAACTCATTTTAGGTAAGTTACTTAAATTTTTATACTCATAAAATGTGGATAATAGGGTTGATCACTAGGATTGTTGTAAGGTTAAGGATAACTTTAGATAGTATAGGCAAAACATCTATTATGATGCTTGGTGCATAGCAAGCACTTCATGTATATTAATGGAAATTTTATCATCATTATAATAGTACTTTTAAATCATAATTTGAGTATCTCAAGTCCACAAAATAGGTTCTCCATTGAGTCATCTAGAACTTATTATCTGTGAACAACAAAGTTTATGTAATCTTAATGCCCTCTTTGAAGTTTCCTTCCATCTGTTCCTGAATTGAGGCTATTTCTGAAGATCACCGCTTCCCCTGCTCTCACATGGAAACCCTGGCTCCCACACATCACACAGCATGAAGCCTGGAGGTGCCCTCCTTGATTTTCAGTGCAGCTGTCAGAGATTTTCTCACTTCCTGTCAATCACCACAGTGCCAAAGAGGTGCCTGCCATCAAACTATACTACCCATGACCCCTCCTTGTGTACTACCTCACCATTACTCTCCTCATCATTGAATGTTCTGGAAATTGACCCACTGTTTTCCCTGTGAAGACCCTTGGCATCATTCTTGGCAATTTTTAGAACTACATGGATGGTTTGTCTTATGCTGACTTCAGTTCTTTGACCATAGCATCAATCTTGTCCTCTAGCCCTCTTCAGACACCCAGTCCTGTGGACAGGACTTACGTTTTGTCATCACCAATAACTGCTTCTCTTCCAAATGCCCAAATTCAAGGATTCTATATTTTGACTATCATCTTATATTTTTCCCAGTGTACTTTCTGCAACTGTAGTAATTCTTCAGCCACTCATGAGCTCCAATCTATTGGATCCCTCCACTTTCTCACTCTAATTTCTGTCCAAATCTTTATCGCTCCTACTTACTAGGTTTGCTCCCATGATCCTTCATTGAAATCATTAAAATGTTTCTCTTGCAGATGTTTTTATGACTCTAGTACACTTTTCTACTCCTTGCTCATATCGGATGGTCACAGTAGTAAAACATTTTTGTTTTAATCTGAAAATAGCAGTGAAAAGAGAGTTACACTTTGCTATCACTAAATCTGTTACTCTTCTTAATGTAACCTTAATCACTAAATCTGTTATTTGTCTTAATGTAACCATATTCTTTATATTATTTTCCCTCTCCCAGTAAATAATTACTGTTCTGTAGAAAGCTAACCCCCTCAACTTGGTCTCCATCCCCTTATCTCTTACTTAAAGATTTTGCCCTTGCAATTAGTTCTTCTATCCCCTTTGCCATCAATTCGTGCCTCTTACCCTCCACTATTGGATCATTTCCAATAGAATAAAAATGTAACGGACTAATTAAAAAATCCCCCCTACCTCCAGCTCCTGTCACTCTTCTCAGTAGCCTGTTGCAACAAAGCTCCTTGAGTGATTGGTTTATGCTCACTATATGTTCACCTCTTAATTCTCTCATTAATGTCTTATCAGAATTTTGTCACCACCATACTATTGTAGCTGCTCTTTAAAAAGTCATCAGCAAATCTGTATTGTGCAAAATACAAGATCCATTCTATATCTTCATCACGTTCAAACCCTCAACAGTGATGGACACAAATGATTACTCTTCTTTTCTTGACTAGTTATTCCCTATTAACTTGACTCCTAAGACACCAACTTCTTTTGTTTTCCTTATACTTCATTGACTATACAAAATCTTTCCTCCCTACCTCTCCTTCTTCTCCCTTGAAATATTGTCAGCCCAAGGTTCTTTCTTTTCTCTGTCTATGAGTGCATCTGAAGGCAATCTCATCAGCTTCTGTGACTTTAAACATAGTATAATTTTATCCCAACTCTATAACTTTTATCACCATACTTCAATCTAATATGTAAATTTTTTTTCTCATTATATATAAACAAAATTCTGATTACTACTAACTATAGGCCTAAATCTGACCCTCCTAGTTCCTCCATAGCTCAATTAACAGCACAGCCACACATTCGTTGCTCAGGCAAAATTGTTAATCTGTTTCTTTATCTCTCACTTTCCTCAATATCCCCTTTTCATTCAACCAGCAAGTTTCATGGGCTTTATTAGCTAAATACATCAAAATTTGATCTTCTTCTCACCATCTATACTGCCAAAGGCCTAGCACAAGCAACAGTTATATCTGGCCTGAGATGATTATTAATCTGATATATTAGATAATTACTAGACAGATATATTGGTTTTCTAATTGTTCTCTCTAGCTCATTTATAACTCCCGTAGTATATTTTCCACAAAGCTGTTAAAGATATATTTAAAAAGAAAAAATATATGATGATAGTATTCACCAAGATGTAATCACTGTCACTCACTATCAAGCCAAAACCTTATGAAGGCTTCTTTTCACATTGTGAAAAACATAAGAAGTCTTCAATCTTCATTGTAAAAGCCTTACACTTAATGGTTCTCGATGCTTTTTCACTCGCTCATTCACTCCACTCTAACCACCTGAGTACTGTTGATGCTTCTCGATGAAGCAAAGTCATCCTTACCTCAATCTTGACAGTGGTTGCTCTGACCAATGGGAAATGCCCTTTGTTAGATCCTCATGTGATTTGCTCCTTCCTATCTTCTCAATCACTGTTCAAATGTCATCTCCCTAGGAAGGAATTTCATGATGGGTTTATTTAACATATCTCCTCTCATCATGAACAATGCCTTTATTATCTACTTTATTCCTCAACACTGTCAAATTATATATGCATAGACATCCACATGCACCACATATACAGGTTTGTTTATTGATTTCTTCCAGTAGATTTTTTTTTAACTTTGTTGAGAGAGGGTCCCACTATATTTCCTAGGCTGGTCTTGAACCCCTGGGCTCAAGTGATCCTCTTGCCTTGGAGTCCCAAAGTGCTGAGATTATATGCATGAACCACTGTACCAGCTTCCCCCCCCCCACAAAATGTCCAATGATGTAATTTTATGGAACAGAACAGTGCTTGCCCAAAACAAAAATTAGGATGCAAAGTAAAAATTGTGAATAAATATATAGAGAAACTATCTCATTCTCATTTAAGGTATTTTGTTTTTTGTTTAGTTTGGAGAGGGTTAGGAATATAATCTTATCTCATCAGCATGCTGTGCTCCTTGCCATGGCAACCCCAGAAATATCTGCTTTTAAATATGGTCTTAAGAGCTTCATAATAACTGACATTTTTCATACCCAAGAAAGCTAAAAATATACTGTATCAGGGAGGCAGTAACACTAACAAAGGAATAATTTGAGTTCAGCAATTCCATTTTGTATTCAATTCTATTGCCTTTGTCTAGTCTCCTTGGATTGGTACGAGGGCAGCTCTTAGGAGTTGAATCACTGCCTAATTTGCCTGAGCCCCAACTTTACTTGGAAAAAGCTTCTTGGCCAATTAATAACTCAATAAATATTAAGCCCCTACTATATGTTAAATACTTCTGAAGACGTTGAAGAAACTCCAGTGAATAAGATGAACTCCAGTATTTCTGGTCTTCATTCAGTTAACAGTTTACTGGGGAAGATATTCATCATCAAGAAATTGTAGGTGTGATGGGCATTACGAAGGGAAATTGCAAGGCGCCATATCCTAGTGGTTCCGTCTGCCTAGGGATAGTCTTTCTTCATTCCTTGAGGGTTTGAGTGCCTTTGGCTTGACTGCTGCTGCCAACCTGCTTCCTCAGACTCCCAGCAACATGAATTCCTGTCTTTTCCTCCTGTGTCTTAAGAGTTCACTATTGATAAAGAAGTTATGTTCACTCTGCACCAATTATATTCCAAGAGCCCCAGCCATTACAGATCTGAAAAGTAGTCAAACAAAAAAGTTTCATTATGATTTTAGCATCCTGGGAATTTTCCACTAACCTGATATTAAGTCTACCTTGGAACCAGAGGTAATTTATTATTATTATTATTATTTATCATTGAGATACTTACCACCCAATAATGCCCAGAAAATAAAAGTATCCTATTTTTAGGATCAGCTCATGCTAATAAGACTCAGAAAGCAATACTCTACTGAACCAGCTGTCTCCAACTCCAGTCACTAGCCTAGGGTTAATCACTGTTAAATTGTATGTGATTCAATTTGAAATCTCCCACAAATTATGGAATGTGACTTGTTGATAAATTTTACAAGGTTCACAGAAAAATATAGAAATTACAAACTATTTCATCGAGAGTATTTACCTTTTTTGGGTTGGAGAAAAAGATGTGAGGAATGATATTAAAATGAGCTTGACATGCTGTGAACATGCGACATGTTGTGAACATGTGGTCATGTAATATAGCAGAATGGCAATGAAACAGGAACAAGATAGTCTATTTTATTGTTTGGACATTTTAAAGTAATGCTGTTTTAATATTTGATAGATATGGAATTCTGAACTTGAAATAAAAGAGAAAATTATATTTGCTTCTTGTCTTTTACTTTTAGATACTTTTTCAAGGCCTTCATGACTTGTAATTTCTCAAGGTTAACATATTCAAGCTAAGATTCCCACCAAGCATTTGATTTATTAAAGCACGTGTAGCTCCTTACTGAGTGGAATTGCTGAACCTCTTCTAGTGTACATTTTTAAAGTAAGTGTGGTGAAGCAAAGCAAAAATTGTGTCTCCTTTGTGAATGTGAGTGCCAGCTCTTCTGGCAGAACACTTAATTTCCAAGATGAATGTGCAATTGACACTGGATGGAGCACATTTAAGCTTTTAACCCTCCGACAAAATAACTGAACCACATTGTGATTTTAGCTTTTTTCTGTATCTGCTTTAAGCCAAGGCATTGTGATCCACTGGCAACAAATACACTTCAGAATTTCACAGGTCAAAACAGGATTGATAATGAGTGCTTTGCTATTAATGAATTAGATGAATTATGGAAACTATATGATACAAACCCAGCTAAAAAAGTAGTGTGTTATTCAAAAGTTTAGTTTATGATCACTTAATGTACTTACTATAAACCTTTTTAAATTAGTAATTTGATTAAAAAATTGAGAAAGATTAAAAAATGTGAAACTGATACAATACATTTGGTCTATACAAATTAACCAACTATCTGGCCATATTTAGATTTTTTTTTGTTTTGTAGATTTATGCTCTATCTCCTTTATTTTATTTATTTATTTATTTTTGAGATGGACTCCAGCTCTGTTGCCCAGGCCCAGGCTGGAGTGCAGTGGCACAATATGGGCTCACTGCAAGCTCTGCCTCCCAGGTTCATGCCATTCTCCTACCTCAGCCTCCCAAGTAGCTGGGACTACAGGTGCCGAGCTTATTTTTTGTATTTTTAGTAGAGACAGGATTTCATCATGTTAGCCAGGATGGTCTCAATCTCCTGACCTCATGATCCACCGGCCTCAGCCTCTCAAAGTGCTGGGATTACAGGCTTGAACCACTGCGCCCAGCCTATCTCCTAATATCAGTGTTTTAAAAACATGCATGTTTGTTATACATTTTCATGTGTTAAATTATGTTTCTGACTGCACATTATTTTTCAGAGTAACTAAACTTTGCAGAGACCCTCAGTCTTAAGTAATGGGATGTGTAAGATACTGACTTTTTATTACTTGTATCTAAAATATTATTTCCTATTTTCTGAGATTCTCAACTGTAAAGAAGTTGCTTGTTCTAGGTTAACTAATAAATTTTTTATTTTCAAGAATACATAAGTGTTGTACATATTTATGGGATGTGTGTGATATTTTGATACAAGCATACAATGTGTAATTATCAAATCTGGTTAATTGGGATTTCCATCTCCTCAAACACTTATCATTTATTTGCATTAGGAACATTCAAAATCTACTCTTCAAGCTATTTTAAAGTATACAGGAAATTATTGTTAACTATAGTCGCCCTATACTGCTACCAAACACTAGATTTTTTTTTTTTTTTTTTTTTTTTTTTCAGATGACGTCTCACTCTGTCACCTAGGCTGTAGTGCAGTGGTGCGATCTCGGTCTGCTGCAACCTCTACCTCCTGGGTTCAAGCTATTCTCCTGCCTCAGCCTCCTGAGTAGCTGGGATTACATGCACCTGCCATTACACCCAGCTAATTTTTGTCTTTTTAGTGGAGACGGGGTTTCACCATATTGGCCAGGCTGTTCTCAAACTCCTGACCTCAGGTGGTCCACCCACCTGGGCCTCCCAAAATGCTGGGTTACAGGCATGAGCCAAGTTTTATTTCTTCTATCTAACTGTAGTTTTGTACCAATTTCATTATCTCGCCTCCTCACTACCCTATGGTAACAAATACTATAAGCACTATCAGAAATACAAAATTTTAGAAAAGAAATGTAATCAATTTATGACATATATTAAGATTCAGTTGTTAGACAAGTTTTGTACTTTGTTATATTTGTGTACTTGCATATTAATGTATAATTGCTTTCAATTGTTGCTTTAACATGTTTGAAAGTTATCTCTTCTCAGAAGATCCTGCCTCTTGACACTAACTTATCTTTTTAAAAGTATTTCTATCATACTAGAGGTTGCAGAAAGCCTCTAAGTTGAATACTGTGCTGACACAAGACACAGTGCTTAAACTCCCTAAGGAATGACAGGCTTATCTTTGCTTTACTCTTTCTTTCTTTTTTTTTTTTTTTATTATTATGCTTTAAGTTCTAGGGTACATGTGCATAACGTGCAGGTTTGTTACATATGTATACTTGTGCCATGTTGGTGTGCTGCACCCATCAACTCGTCAGCACCCATCAATTCGTCATTTATATCATGTATAACTCCCAATGCAATCCCTCCCCCCTCCCCCCTCCCCATGATAGGCCCCGGTGTGTGATGTTCCCCTTCCCGAGTGCAAGTGATCTCATTGTTCAGTTCCCACCTATGAGTGAGAACATGCAGTGTTTGGTTTTCTATTCTTGTGATAGTTTGCTAAGAATGATGGTTTCCAGCTGCATCCATGTCCCTACAAAGGATGCAAACTCATCCTTTTTTATGGCTGCATAGCATTCCATGGTGTATATGTGCCACATTTTCTTAATCCAGTCTGTCACTGATGGATATTTGGGCTGATTCCAAGTCTTTGCTATTGTGAATAGTGCCACAATGAACATACATGTGCATGTGTCTTTATAGCAGCATGATTTATAATCCTTTGGGTATATACCCAGTAGTGGGATGGCTGGGTCATATGGTATTTCTAGTTCTAGATCCTTGAGGAATTGCCGTACTGTTTTCCATAATGGTTGAACTAGTTTACAATCCCACCAACAGTGTAAAAGTGTTCCTATTTCTCCACATCCACTCCAGCACCTGTTGTTTCCTGACTTTTTAATGCTCTTTCTAATGAGGAGACTCTTCTTCAATGCTGCAACATCAGCAAGTTGGAGCTATTCAACTGCATAAAAATGCAGATCCATCTACTGGAATTCTTCTTGGTAAAACCCTACTTTGAACTTATCTTATTATCTGAATTGTTTTTATTCATTTAATTTTCTTGGCTGAATTGCTCCCCAGTTAATCTTCCTCAATCCAACCGTGCCATTCAGGTTGTTCATAAGCTGATGGTGAGTACTAATGTAACCACCGGAGGAGCTCTTCCTGAGCACTATGTAAAGCGAGGCCAGTGCATTGTAGCAGAGAAAGAGTTTAATGGACAGAAGCCTGGCCACAGCTTCTAGGGCAGGTATTTTTCAAAGGCAGTTTGGATGAAGGGGTGGGGTTGCTGGTAATAGGTGCTTGCTGCTGATTGGTTGGGAAGAAGATGGACTCACACTGGGGGTCGAAGCTGTCCTCCTGCAGGCTGAATCACTTCTGGGTGGGACCACAGGAGTGGGGTTGGCAGGTCCAGGTGAAGCCATGGGTGTTAGATATGAAAAACTCCTGAAAAGATATGTCAAAGGTCAATCTTAGATTCTACAGTAGAGATGCTATTTGCAGAAGTAATTGGAGATGCTGCATATCTTATACCTCTGAAATAATGGCTGACGATCATTTACGTCTGAGCCTTAGAAGCACTCAGTCTCCTCTCCTCCCTCGAGCCTGATGGCTTTACAAAAGTTGTTGAGTTTTGGGGTAAAGCCTATTATCATTTAAACTGTAGTCTAAATTTCATCCATAGATAGCCAGCTCAGCCGATTAGCCCAGAAATAATTAAAGGAAAGAAAAGATGGGGATGGCTTAGCTTACTGTTACAATTTTGTCATTGCTATAATTTTTGGAAAGGTGGTTTCACTGTTACCGAAGCTTTTTTTTTTTTTTTTTGGCAGATTCTCCCTCTGTCATCCATGCTGTAGCGCAGTGGCACAATCTTGGCTCACGGCAATCTCCACCTCCTGGGTTCAAGCAATTAATCCTACTTCGGTACTCAAGCTTTTATTAAGCATACTCCATCAGGCAGGCTTTTGTCCATCTTCATTTTCTATAGTTTATAAGAAGAATAATGGCTTTTCATTTTATAGTATAAAATTGTATAATGTTGAAGGTGTTTTGAAAGCAGCCTCTATACCCATTATTGCTCTTAATTATTTTTGTTACCAAGAGAACAAAATGTGTATCTCTTTCTATATCAGGCAGTGACTTAAAATGTCTCTGTTTATGACAATCAGTCATTAAAAATATCCTGTCTCACCATTTTTTCTTCCACTCCCTCAAAAACATTTTTTTCTTAGACAAATCATTATTAAAGGTCTCCACATGTAGTATAAAAGATTTCCAGGGGTATGTAGACTATATTTGTGGCACTCTTTACAGAGGTGTTTGAACCAGAGCAATTCCATCTTGAATAGGAGCTGGGTAAAATGAGGCTGAGATCTACCTGGCTGCATTCACAGACAGTTAAAACATTCCATGTCACAGGATGAGAGAGGAGGTCGGCATAAGATTCAGGTCATAAAGATCTCGCTGATAAAACAGGCTGCAGTAAAGAAGTCGGCCAAAACCCACCAAAATCAACATGGCGATGAGAGTGACCTCTGGTCGTCCTCACTGCTACCCTCCCACCAGCACTGTGACAGTTTACAGCTGCTAAGGCAACATCAGGAAGTTACCCTATATGGTCTAAAAAGGGGAGGCATGAATAATCCACCCCTCTGTTAGCATATAATCAAGAAATAAGCATAAAGATGAGCAACCAGCAGCCTTTGGGGTTTTTCTGTCTATGGAGTAGCCATTCTTTTATTCCTTCACTTTCCTAATAAACTTGCTTTTGCTTTACTCTACGGACTCACCCTGAATTAGTCTTGCATGAGATTCAAGAACCCTCTTTGGGGTCTGGATCGTACCCCATTCCTGTAACATCTTTCTGGTGACCACGGAAGGGACTGTAGTGCAGAAACCCACGATCCGAAGGCTAACTTCAGGTAAGTGGTGGGGTCCGGTAACATCTTTCTCCTGAACCCTGAAAGGACGATACTGAAGAAACCCTGCAACCCAAAGGAAATAGACTGCAGCACTGATCAGCTGACTTCGGGTACGTGGTCCTGCCACCCAAAGGAAATAGACTGCAGCACTGATCCACTGACTTCAGGTAAGTGGTGAGGTATCCGGGGAAAGGATGGGATTGGGTTAGAGGCCCAATTTAGGGGAGTTAGAGTCTCTCCTAAGACAGAGTTGGTTATAGGCCTCTCTTAATAAAAGATAAGGATGCTTGATCAACCTTGGGTTAGAGGCCCACCTTAGGAGGGTTGAAGTCCCTTCTAACATTTAAGGGGTTAGAGGCCCCTCTCAGTAAAATACCTTACATCTAAGAATGGGTTTGGCACCATGGGATGTTAACTGCTATTCTCTTTGGAATAATCTGCCTTTTACACTTAGCAACCTGAGCTTTACAGTGTCAGCTGCAAGTGGTGGGTCTTTTCTCTGGCCTCCCTGAACACCTCACCTTCCCCACCCTGTCACAGGCAATGCTTTTCTCTCTCTTCTTACCCTTATCTTTTCTGTTACTTGGGGAGACCATCTTGCCCAAAGACCACAGGTTAAAACTCCTAGTTGGAGGTTGGATTAACTATGATGGGGCCCAACTGGAGACAAGTTTTAGCCTTGCCAGTTTGATATTGGGTGCTAAGCAGAGTGGCTAATTTCTATGTTTTGTCACACGTATTTTGCTTTGGCCAAAATGGAAAAAAATAATTTTCCCTCTTGTTGCAGCTTGGCCCCCAGGTCACTAGGGCCGGTCAGGGAAAGGGAACCCAGAAACCTGGCATGCTGGCAAAAGGGGAAGGATTTCTTACAAGCCAGGCTTCTGGCCTTTCTCTCTCTCTCTCTCTCTCTCTCTGCAAATCGATTGAATGAATGGTAAAAATCACTGTTTATCTCCTTTGTAAAGTTTTGATTAATGGAAGAAAGGATTTGTGAGGCTAGGCTTAAACTATAGTGAATCTAGTGTGCTTTGTGCGTCTTTCTGTATTGTTCTGTTATAAAGAGGGCTACTTAGGACAGATTGGGGCCTAGGACCCCTGTACACCTGGTTTTCAAGATGGCCCAGCAAACTGGTCAATTACAAATTTTGCTGTAAGTCACAGAAAAATCTGTATGAGGTTTTCTTCTTGTCTTTTATGTCCTTGGGAGCTTGACCTTGTAACCATGTGGCCATGCTTTCTTTTTTCAGTGGTGACCTCGGTTTGAGGTTCAATTCCTGGCATAGGGGATGAGTCATTTATCTTCTTCTGTGTATTTACATGTGCTGTGTGTGATATAAAAAAGTTTTAATTGGTTTAAAAATAATAAGTGCATAAATCAAATATTTTGTAAAAAAAAAGTGAAAAGTGTAATGCCTTTTAGTTTTTAGTTCAAGTGACTTAAGTAATCTTTGGGAAATAAAGACCGTTTTAAAGATTATTGGTAAAATGTAAATATCTTCAAAAATGTAAACATTTGCTCTAAATTATACAAGTCAGATATTAAGTTTGCTAAATACCTTAAGGTCATAAACTGCTTCCTTGACTTTTGAAAATTGTTCAATTTACTTTGGAGAATTAAATTCTATGTAAGGCCTGGGAGATGTGGACTTAGATGCTGGAAAGAGTCAGACTTTATCTGCACTTCTGTCTGGATCATAGGCTTCATACGTAGCATGTAATTAAAATCCCTTACTTACCAAGGTTTTCACCAAAGTAAAAGCCACTACGAGTTAACAGTGTAACATGTATTTGAGACTACTGAGTAAACAGTTTTACAAGCAAGGTGTATATGAAAAGTAAAATGAGTTTTTGGTAAAAGATTATCAGAAGGCATGGGAATATGAATTTTTTTTTTTTTTTTGCCTAAAAGGTTAAAGGATTGTTTTAAGTTAGATAGGAAAAATCTGAAGGTTTAAGCAAAGTGTGGAAATTCTGTGAAAAACTGATTGTAAAAGAGATTCTGTGTGTGTACTTTGGCTAAAGTTAAAGGGGTATTTAGTTTTTCCATAAACTTAACATTGGAGTAAAAGCACAACAGGTTGTTTTTGAAGCCAAAACCTGCTTATAATCTGCTCTTTAACAAAAATTTGTAAAGGGTTATAAAAGATTTGTAAAAATATTACCTTATAGTCAAACTGATTAAAATTAAATACATTTGTCTATAAGGTTTTATTAAGAATTTGATTTGACATCAATAATACATGAATGCAACAGTGACATTTGGTTTATTTGGTATAAAAGTCATATAGGAAGCATTATCAAATGTGAAATGGTGTTTAACTCTATTTGGGTTATATTCATATAAATTTGTTATTAGTATGTGTTGCAAAATTTTATATTCCTATAATTCTAATATGCCTCAGTATATGTCACTGATAATAATTATAATTGTTATATAAAATCATTGTATGCCATGAAGGTAACCAAATTTCTTTGTCAATCGTGTTTTTAACTATGACTGTCCTAACATGTTTTGTCAACCATGGATGATTGTTGTCTTGTTTTGGTCCTCTTTAGAAGGTGGTTTATAATCAGCCATAGAACTCTAACAGGTGTTCTTAAATACAAGTTTCTAATAACTTTGAAGACTGTGACACTAGAAGAAACAGTTTTCAGAACTCTTATGGAGAACTGGAATGTTCATGAATATCAAACAGAACAGGAGTTAACTGCATGGACTGAACTACAGAAGCTATTCACAGCTTGGAGCAATTAAGTAAAGTATACTCCTATAAACAAAATTTGGAGCATATTTGTTTATCTCTACCTAATTTCTCCAGAATTTGGAAACTATTTGTAAGTATTCTTAATTTATGGCAATATAGTTATTTGCTGGTGCTGGTGGGAGAGTAGCAGTGAGGACAACCAGAAGTCACTCGCATTGCCATCTTGGTTTTGGTGGGTTTTGGCTGGCTTCTTTACTGAAACCTGTTTTATCAGCAAGATCTTTATGACCTGAATCTTGTGCCGACCTCCTCTCTCATCCTATGACTTAGAATGTTTTAACTGTCTGTGAATGCAGCCCTGTAGGTCTCAGCCTCATTTTACCCTTCTCCTATTCAAGATGGAGTTGCTCTGATTCAAACACCCCTGACACTTTCCCCCTCCATTTTATAAGATAACCCTTGCAGAGAGATGAACATCTGTCTTCTGTAACTTCTTCAGGCTGAATAAGGGCAATGATATTCCTGTCTAAATATGAGGGTCTCTCATACTCAGGGTAGACAGGCACTCAGTCAGAAAGCATTAGTATGGCGAGGGCCATTCATAACTCTTTAGTTCTGACAAAAAGTGATATCTGGAAGATTAATAAATGTTTAAGAAAACATTGAGTAAGCTTATCCTCATTCCTACATAACAAGTGCAACAGCAATATATTCCACAAGAGTAAAGCAAAATAAGTAACATAGCCCAAGTAAACTAAATTAGAAGACTTTCCATGAACTGGAAAACTGTTGGAACCAAGCTAATATGGGATTATTCAGTGATTCCAGTACATGTCCAGAATTAGAATACTGATTCAAAGTTTTACATTATCCAACTCTCTTGTTTCTTCTGAGCAGCCATCAGAGATCCTGATTGGTTTACAGGAATAAGCAGGGTTAGCCTAAATTTCAGAGAAATAAACTTAAAAACAACTGATAAACTACAATTTAATAACAAGTGTACCACAGTCCTTGAAACATAATATTTTTCTACAGTTTTCTATTTTTAATAAAGACAAACCATGATAAGATTCATTTGCTTTAGGCCGGGCGCGGTGGCTCAAGCCTCTAATCCCAGCACTTTGGGAGGCCGAGACGGGCGGATCACGAGGTCAGGAGATCGAGACCATCCTGGCGAACACAGTGAAACCCCGTCTCTACTAAAAAATACAAAAAAACTAGCCGGGCGAGGTGGCGGGCGCTTGTAATCCCAGCCACTTGGGAGGCTGAGGCAGGAGAATGGCGTGAACCCGGGAGGCGGAGCTTGCAGTGAGCTGAGATCTGGCCACTGCACTCCAGCCTGGGTGACAGAGCGAGACTCCTCAAAAAAAAAAAGAAAAAAAAAAATATTCATTTGCTTTATTATCCTTGGCCTGACTATTTGTATAAAGTGCAGCAAGAATAATTATTTTTCACATAAGCTCTTTTTAAATTGGTTTAGATGGAACTCTGTTCCATAGAAGGAATCTTAGATAAGACTTTTTTAGAGCTGAGCACTGACATGGGCTTGTACCCTCAAATACCTATGAATTGGGTAAATTATTCTCTTCTTGAGATCCAAAGATAACTTGGGGCTTCTGGACCTGTTAGAAAGTGACATTCTTTACTTACCACAGGTCAGAAACCCTGTACAGGGACTGCGTAGGCAAGATATGAGACCAGTTCTGCCAGGGCCTTTTATTGGCTTTACAAGTCAAATTTGATTCCTTAAAGGAAAACATGCCATTCCAGTGAAGGCACTGGTAAAACAAGCAGTTTCTCCAACTGTGTCTTCTTGCAAAGGAAAACAGATTCTTACTGCACTTATGCCAGGACAGTTTACAGGTGCCATGGCAACATCAGGAAGTTACCCTATATGGTCTAAAAATTAGAGGGCTGAATATAGCTATCCTTATGCAGTAGCAGTACTAAGGAGAAGCCACTCTTTTATTCCTTTACTTTCCTTATAAACTTGCTTTCACTTTACTCTATGGACTCGCCCTGAATTCTTTCCTGCAGAAGATCTGAGAACCATCTCTTGGGGTCTGGATCTGTACCCCTTTCCTTTAACGGTCTCACCGCTTACTGGTAAGTTTCTTACAAAATTGTTGTATTCTTGTTCTTATAAAGTGTTCGTTAATTTATAGAATAGACTTTACATATAAATGATGCAAGTACAATTAAACTGAGTGACAATAGTTGAAACTGTAGTTATACTTTAAGAAGTTATAATTCTGTCTTTCTGTCACAAACAGCAATTTTTCAAAACCGCTTGAAGGAAGCCACATACTCACAACACACATTTACACTCAAAATTTGGGGATAATAGTATATTTAATATCCCCCCATATGAAACCAAGTTTCTTTTTGAATAAATTGTAGGTTTTGGTTTTTTTGTTGTTGTTAAGTTCAATACTCTTCTACAGGAACACTCAATCTTAAGTTAACTGTGTTATAGTTCTGACTACTTTTACTGCCGGCAGAGAATCTCTATGGGTCTGCAGCAACCTCAATTCTTGCCTTCTCAGAAGAAAAAATTCGACGGAGGGGCATAAGGCAGAAAGAGAGCCTGAGGCAAATTTTAGAGCAGAAGTGAGAGTTTATTAAAAAGCTTTAGAGCAGGAATGAAAGGAAGTAAAGTATACTTGGAAGAGGGCCAAGCAGGTGACTTGAGAGATCAAGTGTGCAGTTTGACCTTTTGAGTTGAGGTTTTATGTGTTGGCATATTTCTGGGGTCTTGTGTCCCTTCTTCTCAATTCTTCCCTTGGGGTGGGATGTTTGCATGTGCATTGGCCTGCTAGTGCTTGGGAGGTGAGCACGTATGGTGAATTTACCGGAGTTGTATGCATGCTCACTTAAGGCATTCTTCCCTTAACAGTCGAATGTTCCTAGAACATCATGTACCAGTCAAACTTCGCCATTTTGCCCCATAATGCACATGATTGAGTCCACTCACCCAACTCCTGAGATTTCATCAGGAAGCTACTGAACACCAGTTTCAGGTTTTTCTCTATCTATCAGGAGACTGCCTTTCCCTGGTGTCAGCTGTGACCAATTACTATTTTAGAGAGACAGTTAACCATCCGATGGTCACTTGACATTCGTGGTGTGTGTGCATGTGCGTGTGTTTGCACGTGCATACATGTGTGTATACTGGGGGGAGCCTTTTCCTACCCGCTCATGCCTGACTAGCTACCTACTGTAACACTTCTTGTTTCTTTTCTAAAAGAAATAGCGTCCAGAATTATAGTGATCACTACCAAAAAATCAAAATCGGAAGCTCTTGAATATTTATTCAGCCTGTTATCAATTATTAAAAACAGAAGCTCATTACATTTAGTTATTTAGAAGTATATGTTGAGATTCAGTTTTCCCCTCAGATTTTCCCTTATATGAATTCCATATTGATATTTTTCTATAGCTAGTAATGGTGGTGTATGCTGTACATTGTTCTTTTCAAGCAAAGTTTATGAGAATCATAACCTAAGTTGAAACTTTGGAGTTTTAAGCATTAACTTTCATTCACATTGAAGTGAAATTAGAATTTTTGTGAGTAAATTTTGCAGTCGTCCACTCCAGTTCGTCTGTGACCATGTGTGCAGGTTATCACAGAAGTCCTCAGATAAGGTCACTAGAGAGTGATGACTCTGCCTTCCCTCAGGTGATTTGTTACATAATGAACATGGTGTATGTGAAGTTCAGTTTTTGTCAGATTATTTAACCTTGAATTTACTGCTGCCTTCATCAAAACTTTGGTTATGAAATCACTATTCCTGGAGGACTTAATAAAAATAAAGTTCATTCACTTGAGGAGTTAAAAAAAAATACATATGCCTAAGACTCACCTATAGAAATTCTGATTCTGTCATTTGGGGATAGGAATATGGCAGCTCTTTTCTTTTAAAACCCATGGTTGATTCTGAAAAATAGTGAGGATTAGAAACTACTTTTATAAGTACTTTAAGTTACATTCCTGAATCATGTCGGAGAACCTCAAACTCCCAATTGTCAGAAAAAGGTGTAAATTTGATTTGAACTTTTTTAGGAGACAAAACTCTGAGGCTGCACATATTAGAACAGTCTCATCCAACCTCCTGGAATCCATTGAGTCTATTTGTATTATGGGCTTGGGATGAGACCTGGAGCATCATGATGGTACAGAATGTACTGCACATTGAGGTACTTCATTACATGTGATCCTGTCTGGACAGTGGGGCAGGAAAAGATTCCCAAACAATGCTAAGACCCTCTTCCTGATTCAGGGCCCAACTCAACTCCGCCGACACCCCTGTGAACTGCCCTCACAACCCCCACTTCCTCCGGGAGTCAGATCAGACTCTAGTTCCCACATCATTTTGTTTGAATCTCTATTAACAGCTTTTTTTTATCCTGATGGGTTAGAGTTAGTCATGTGTTTCTTGGTCTTTCCCTGAATTTTCCCTTTGAGTACAAGGACATGGTCTTTCCAGCACTTTTCCCATCAACATCAGCCAACATGAGGTCTTTCCAAAAGGTGTGTTCAGTGAAGAGATGTTCCTAGATCCCAAAAATAAGCTGAATCCTAAGAACATAGCTGATATTGCTTTGTTTGCAAACTTAATATACAATCAGTTATAACAATTGCCTTCTTGAATTAGTTTTTTATTACTTGTCACGATGAATACTGAACCAAATTTTCACACACTTAGTGGCTAAAACAACACAAACTTATTATCTCACAGTTCTGCAGGTCAGAAATCCAGTAAAAATTCACTGGTTCCTCCACATACCACCTTCCAGAGCCAAAATCAAGGTGTCAGCTTACTCGTATTTTGGTGTGCTAGGAGAGGATCCACTTAGCTCATTTAAGTTGTTGGCTATGTTCAGTGTCTTGCAGTTGTAGGCCCCAGTACCTGTTACTATGCTGGCTGTCACCTGGGAGCTTCTCTCAGCTCCTAAAGGCCACTTGCATTCTTTGTCTTGTCTCCAACAGGCAAGCAGGAGTCCTTTTTAATGCATCCAGTACCTCTGATCTCCCTTTCTGATGTATGTCTCTTGTCTCTAGCTTGAAAAATATTCTCTCCTTTTAAGTGCTTATATGATGCTATTGGGCCCTGGTGATCCAAAATAATCTCCCCATTGTAATTATATCTGCAAAATCTGTTTTGGTATGGAACATAAAATATTCACAGGTTTCAGGGTTTTAGGGAATGGACATACTTGGGGATGGTTTTTCTACCTGCTAGACTTTTGTACACCTATTGTCACTCTACTTTTCCCCTATCCATTTGCTGTTTACCACTGTAACTCATGAGGATTTCTACCATCATGTATCACTTTTTCATAGAGCTAGTCTAATTGTATTAGTCAGGGTTCTCCAGGATGGATGGATGGATGGATAGATAGATAGATAGATAGATAGATAGATAGATAGATAGATAGATAGATAGACAGACAGACAAGAGGTAATTCTTAGGGGAAGTGACTCCTGGTATTACGTAGCCTGAGAAGTCAGTCTTATGATAGGCTCTGTGCAAGCTGGAGATCCTGGGTTGCAGGTAACCTGGCTTGGTCCAAGTCTGAAGGCATCAGAACCGGGGAAGCCTTTGTCCAAGGCGAAGTAAAGTCAGAGAGCCTTAGAGGCTGCTGGCACAAGCCTCAGAGTCCAAAGGCCAAAGAGCCTGGAGTTCTAATGTCCGAGGGCAGGGTAAGAAGGGTGTCCCCGCTCCAGGAGCAACGAAATTCACCTTTTCTTTGCCTTTTTGTTCCACAGGGACCTCAGCCTACTGGATGGTTTCTGATCACCTTGAGGGTGAATCTGCCCCACTCAGTCCACTGAGGCACATGCCAATCTCCTCGGAAACACCCTCGCAAATACACCCAGAAATAATGGTTTTCCATCTATCTAGGTTATTTCTTAATCCCGTCAAAATGACACCAAAAATTAACCAATACACTAATGCTTAATCAAAAGGCTGGTGAGATGCTACCTCTTTAGTTAGATTCTGGTAGATAGCTGGGAACTGTTGATACCACAACCTATCTTCCCTCCCAAAGAAATACTGATACTTTGGAACTAGTTTTCTTCTTTCTTATTCTTATTCCAACTGAGCCTTACCACACCATGATCCAGAATATACTGACTTCATATTTGATTATCTCTGAGCTCATAGTATGTCTTCACTTTAGAAGCTGCAGAGAATATTTTTCTGAATTCGTATACTCTTTCTTATTAACTTACAAGAATGAGCATGAGTCATTTAAAATGTGTGCTTCCCAATGGATTTAATCTATAATTTGTTCTTAAATTTGCAGAAAAATAAATGGGATATTGGAGATGTGCTCTCATGGAGTTTACCAAAAGAAAACAATGTACATTTAAAATGTAGCTTCAAGATTTGTTTCACTCTAAAAACAACCAACCCTGTCTTAAAATACAACAGCACTTTGTGTTAAAGGCTAAATTACTAAAACACATTTATTTCAAATAAAATCATAGCAGTCTCAAGAGCTGCATCGTATCACACTTATTTGTCACCAAAAAATAGTGTTGTGTACAGTTGGAAGCAATGATGTAATGTAATGTATGTCAAGAATATTTGTTAAGATACCATTGGGGGCCAAGGCTTTATAGCAACTGCAGTCCTTTCTTGGTGTGCTTGCTTTTAAAAAATGATTTCTCATCTATTCAGACAGGTTCTTTTTCTGAAAGTCTCCAAAGACTATTTCATTATCGTACCTTTTCAATGACTTTACGTAAAGGAATACAAGATGTGAATCTGGCTTTTAATATGTACCATTTAAAGTAGTTATCAATGATACATTAGTCATTCCATCCAGTACCCCTGTGAGGTGGGTGAGTGAATAATTACAGGTGACCTTCAGACAAGTGAGGATCTAATGTAGCCTTGAAGGCTTCTAAGTGTGGAGTGTTTTCTTTGATGAGTGAGTAATCACTGAGTCATTAGCATGACATTTGGGAAGTCATTAGGGATTTGCAACTAAAACAAGCCTATTTTTCTTAGTCATGATAATGGGCTACTGTTCTTATCCCTAATGCTAGATTTTAGCTTTTTCTTTTCTTATCTCAAGATTTATCACTTAATGGGTATATTTTCCTTGAGGAAAGGACACAAAGTTGGAGCTATCAGAAGCAACAATATTTAACAAAAACAATTTTTTTTCAGCTGTAAAACAAAAGAAAAAGTCAAGAAAAAAATGGATTCCTATTTTCTCTTCCATGGCTAATTTGAAAAGCAATAGCAACAACAACAACAAAAAAGCCATTTCAAAGCAATTCTAAATGTTTAACTCTAGTTTATAAAAGTGACCTGCTCAATTACCTTGAATGAAACATTTATCCTGTTAGTTACAACATTAAATCTGTCAAACTATCTCAGCTTCTTGAGAGGCTGAGGTGGGAGGATCACTGACGCACAGGAGTTTGAGGCTTCAGTGATCTATGACCATGCCACTCACTCCAGTCTGGGTGACAGGGTAAGACCCTGTCTCAGGAAAAAAAAAAAAAAAAAAAAGACTATAAACGGTGTATGGAAAGACATTTGCCATCCATTTTTGTATCCCCCATACCCTGAATAGAATAGGTGCTTAATAAGTATTTGTTGAATAATGATGACAATTTCTTTTTGTATTCAATAACTTCTTTCTCTCTCTACCTCAAAGTTATAGGAAAGGAAGGGAAAAGAAGTGGGGAGTGGGTGAAGCATTCTCTGCTTTTGATACTTTTTCTGGTTGAGCCACATTCAAAACAAGAAACAATTTAAGCAGTAAGGGATTGAGTACTCATAATTAATACTTCTACCAACATTTATTTTTGCTTATCCAATGCACAAAAAGAATGATGAGAAATCATTTCTCTCTAGTTTAATTTTTTTCTAACTTTTATTTCTATATTTATTCCAAACTGTTAACCTTCCCTGTGATGATCTCCCCCATTCCCTCTTCTGCAGCATTTTCTCTTCTTGTTATTCAATTAACAAGAGATCCTAGAATAACAATCTTTCATCTTTACAGACTAATTATTCTTTTTTCTTAGACATGAAAAACTAGATAGGTATAAAAATATACATCAATTGAGTTGTGAAGTTTAAAAACAATTCATTTTTCTTTCTTTTCATCTTTTCTTCATTTTCCTCATGCTTTTCTCTATTTATGTTTTCAATGCCCTTCTTCAGTTTTATTTCTCTTTCTGTTCTTTAGAGATCATTAGCAGTGTGTCACTTTTTACACTCAGTCTCCAAGGCAGAATCTACTTCATAGTTAGTCTGAATAGATATACCAACCTGAACAGTCCTTGGCAGCAGTTTAGTTAGGTACTAGAAGCATATGTTAAGGATTTTGTTCAGTATATAGCAGAATCAATACAGTGTTGATTTAAATTTATTTATTGTAACAACACCTGAAAGCAAGCTTTCATTTAAAGCAAGACACACTTTCCTTAATCAGATGGTCAATAATTGCAACAACTAAGATAAATTGAATTGCTTTACTCAGAAATTGCATCATTTATTAAACGAGGGGAGACAATATTACTGAAATCGTCTTTCAGAATTGGTTTGCGCTATATTAGGAACAAGTACAAAAGACTGATAAGAGGAGCCTTTATCATTTCATCTGGAGGATACTTATAAAGTCTATCAATCAACAAAAACTCTTGTTCATACATCGATTCATTCATTCATTTACTCATTCAACAAACATTTATTGAGCTACTAGCATGTGTCAGGGCACTGTGCTAAGAACTAAGACATATTTTTGTCTTAGTTTGGGCAAAACCACCCAGTGAGTAAGTAGCAGAAATAAGATAAGAATACTGACTTCTATGAGTCCTAAGTGAAAACTCTTGCAGTGGAAATTTCCAAACTTATTTACTGAGAAAGCAGCTGTACAAAATTGTCCAAGCTTAATATAAAATAAAATGGAGAGGTTTTTATAGTTAATGTATTGTTTATATATTTTTTTAAATGCACCCTGTTTAGTTTCCATGGAATCTGTGAACCTGTGGGGAACATAGTTTACTTTTCTAAGGTCAGATGCTTAAGTTCTTTCAAACATCTGACATAAGAGTTAAAGTTAGAGACAGGATGATTAAATGGAAAGTGAGTGGAACAGGCAGCGTGGACACTCCATGTTGAAAATGTGTGGCCTTAAAATTTTTGAAGGGTCTTTTGAGTTAGCTGATGTAATTGCTTCTAAAGCTCTAAACTCACCACAGTAAGTAGAGTTGCTTTTAATTATGCCCACAGCCCCCAAATTTTCTCTTCACTCCACTTCACCACCTGGTTCTACTGACACACAGTTATACAACTAAACTCAACAGAGATAGAATATCTACTACAAGGTCACATTTTCTTTCCCTACTCTCTCATCTGTAGTAGTTCTTCTCATTTCCTATTTCTGAAAAATGGGCATCTTCCCATGTACCTCATACTATTATGAAAATAAATTAATAAATGAAAATAAGTTGGGTGGGCATGGTGGCTCACGCCTGTAATCCCAGCACTTTGGGAGGCTGAGGCAGGCGGATCAGTTGAGGTCTGGAGTTTGAGACCAGCCTGGCCAACATGATGAAACCGCATCTCTACTAAAAATACAAAAAGTAGTTGGGTGTGTTAGTGAATGTCTGTAATCCCAGCTACTCAGGAGGCTGAAGCAGGAGAATCACTTGAACCCAGGATCCAGGAGGCGGAGCTTGAAGTGGGCTGAGATCACACCATTGTACTCTAGACTATGTGACAGAATGAGACTCTGTCTCAAAAGAAAAAAAAAGAAAAGAAAATAAGTCTATGAGAAGTCATATTCAAATATGATAATACAATTTAAATTTCCTAATCGTTCATTCTGAAGGGCAAGGTTGGTGAAGGAGAAAGTATTCAATACTTAGCTAACAGTCTTGCAAGAGTTGCACTTATGTAACTTTAAACCAAGTCACTTTTGATATTTTTGGCATATTTGTACCTTTTTAAAAAAATGTTTTGAGAAAGCCATAAATGAGAGATTTGTAGATAAAGTTATAATTGTCAATATTCTTAAAGAAAGTAATATAAATTTTGGGGGAAAGACTCCCTCCCACTCTGTAAGCTTCTAATTGCGAATCTAGCTCAGATGAGTAAGAAAATTATTATTGAGGAAACATTTTAGTGATACTGTTCATTTTGCTTCCACCTTTCTCTGCAATAAATGTGAAAGCCAGTTGCCTGATGATGTTACTCTTTATCTGTGGTTTCCGGCTGGCAAAGGAACACCTCAAGGATCCCATGACAATACTTCATATTTAAAGCCTATAACTTCAGGGTAATAATGTCTATATTTGTAATATGCTTTCATGTTTCACAATTTACAAAGAATTTTACATGAATTGCCTTTTTGTTTCTTAAAAAATCACTTAAGATGGGTAAGGCAGGAATCCTTCCTTTCATTGTATGGATGAGCCATCTGATGTCAGAAATGTGACGTGGCATGCTCCACCACAGACCGGAAATGGAATAGCCCGGAACTTGAATCCCAGCCTTCTGATACCAAAATTCTCCTTTGGTATGTGAAGGCGCCCTCATCACTCCTGTAAATGAAATCATTATGTATCAAATGAAGACCCAAAGAACATTTTTATTGACTCTCTATTGCTGAATATTTTTTTCTCTATAAATCTTTCTCAGATTCATCCTTTGTTTTACAGTGCAAAATCATCCCATGATATATCAAAGAAAAGCAAATCAACTGAACTACTGATTCTAGAAGAATATATGGAGGGTTTAATTCAGTCAGTTTAGTCTCTTGCAATGAAGAACCCTAATAAACTGTGACAAATACATTATCAGTGAAACTGGCAAGCTGTTTAACTTTATTGTCTTAAAGTTTTTTAACTTTAAAATGGGGATTATAATCAAACCTACCTCAGATAATCATGTGAGAACTAAATAATTAAATATGTATAATGCTCTTACTAAAGTGTGTGGCACACAATAGGCACTATGATGGTTAGCAATGATTAACTATTATTAGTGAATAGGTTATAATGATAACACATTAACTTGTGCTTTAATTATTCCAAATAGTTTTAAAATCACTTGAATTTAAATAAACTTTCTTTTTCTTTTTCTTTTTTTTTTAATATTTTCACCTATAATTTTAAAGACTGAGGTTTTCAAAACAGAAAAGATAAGTTTTATTAAGATTAAGTAATCTCCAGGGTGAGAGTTTAGAAAAGAAGGTCAGTGCTACAAATCCTGAGTGTGTTTTGGACTTACACATTTTTAGACATTTTGACCTAGGAGCATCCTGGCAGTTTCAGACTAAGCATAGAGTGCTCTCTTGCTTTAGTAATTGGCACTTAGAGTAATAATTACATCAGTCATGCTATCCAGAAACATACAGTGTTTAGACTTAATGGGAAGAAAACAATTTATTAGAAAAATTCTGTTAATAATGTTAATCTTCTATATTAAGCCTCTGTGTATATATCAACAGAAATGAATGATCACATTTGAGAGGCTAAAGGTTCTCCTCAGTTCATGATTCTGCTCACTGCATTCCCTTACCAGTGAGGCCCAGTCTTCAGGGACTTGACAGTTTGTTATTAGTTATTCATTTTGAAATACAACCTCTTTTTTGTGGGATATTGAGTTCAGACAGGAAATAGATGGATTAATGGGTAATTTTAAAAGGAAGAAGGGAAGGAGGAAGAAGAAAAGAAGAAAGGGGAGAAGAAAGGAAAGGAGAGAAGGGAAGGTGAAAGGGGTAGAGGGAGAGAAGAATGGAGGAAGGGAGGAAGAATTTAGAATTCTTTTAGTTTCAAATAACAGGTAAAGGAAAACAAACCTCCAGCTAGTTTAAGAAAATTTACTTTGTGAATACTCAAGTGTCCCACACAACTAAAGACCACAAATGCATCTGAGTCTTGAGGATGATTAGAGCTGGAGTGAAAATACCATCAAGACTTTTTGTCCATATTTTTTTAATGTGGGAAACAAGATTGTGATCGGTTCCTAAATTTTACATCTAAGAATCAATCATACCATGGAGATTGACTTGACATTTTCTTTGTCCTAGACCACAATTCCTAGGGAAGGGATTTACTGGTCTAGATTTAGTGAAATTGGAGCCTCAGTCCCACTCACTGTGACTGGGGTGGGAAGGGAAAGAAGTGGGGCATTGTAATCAGCCCAGTTTGGGTAAGTTATATACTTTTCAACCAATCACCTATGGTCGGGGTCAGGGTCATTACTAATTTGCTTGTGCTTGCTCCCATTATGTGAAGGTAAGGGAGAGTAGTTGCTAGAAAAGGGGTATACATAGATAGCCCTATTGCATTCCACTGAAGTTCAGTTGTTTATAAAACATTCATTCAACTAATATTTAATGAGCAACATCTACGTTCTAGGTGCTGAGGGTACAGCAATAAACAAAACAAACACACTGAACTCATAGAAAGCTTGCATTGTTTTTATTAGATGATGATTTCAGAACATTATGGTTACTATTCCCATTATTTTACACCCACCTCCAGAGAATTTAAGCTGTCCAAAGTTTTTGTTTGTTTGTTTGATATTTAAACTTAGAGCTAAAATTACTTATTACACCATTCAATTTGAACACAGTAAAATGATTTGGTTTTGGATGATACACTGCTACTCTTGATTGATCAAAGTCTGAAGTGTCTACCAGGATTTTGCATGTTTCAATATTAGTGTTTTTCACCCACTTTTTTCTTGTTTTTCTTTTCTTTTCTTTTCTTTTTAGATCTCTCTACTTGTTCCTCAAAGCAGCAGCCTATTTTTAATTTGGTAAATTATAGCCTTGGAACCTAATTTGGTAAGGCTTCTGAGACTTGATAAACTTGGCCTTTCTTCATGGGAAGTCTCACGTGCCAGGCCTCTGAGAAGTTCATGACCATTTTAGCTAACGTTCCTTTGATAAGTGCAGAGAAGATAAGGGCACATAAAATAGGCTGTTGGAGGCTGGCCACGGTGGCTCAGGCCTGTAATCCCAGAACTTTGGGAGACCAAGGTGGGTGGATCACTTGAGATTAGGAGTTCGAGACCAGCCTGGCCAACATGGTGAAGCCCCGTCTCTACTGAAAACACAAAATTGAGCAGGGGGTCGTGGCACGTGCCTATAGCCCCAGCTACTCAGGAGGCTGAAGCAGGAGAATCACTTGAACCTGGGAGGCAGAGGTTGCAGTGAGCCAAGATTGTGCCATTGCACTCCAACCTGGGCCACAGAGTGAGAATCCATAAAAAAACAAAAAAGCCAGGCTGGTGGAATGCAATGTTCTTCCTGAGGTCAGCTGTCTAATTTTACTTTCTGAGAAGAAAGCTAAAACCATTGGCTCTAGGGTGAGGAGAGGGCAGCCATCCTAACGTGAGAAAATGCCAGATATTATGCAGTGCATGAGGGCATAAAAGACATTAGTAGCAGAGTGGAAATACTTTGGAAATAGTACTCAGTCAGTAAAAGGAAATGAGATGAAGTCTCATCTCAGCTAGGAAGAACCAGAGAATGTAATTGTATGTAAAAATATTTCATTCACTTTGTTTCATAAGACAAAATTGTCATCTATAAAAAAAAATTAGGTCCTATTCATGAACAGACACTTCTCAAAAGAAGACATTCATGCGGCCAACAAACATGAAAAAAGGCTCAACACCATTCGTCATTAGAAAAATGCAAATCAAAACCGCAATGAGCTACCATCTCATGCCAGTCAGAATGGCGATTATTAAAAAGTCAAGAAACCACAGATGCTGGCGAAGCTGTGGAGAAATAGGAATGATTTTACATTATTGGTAGGAATGTACATTAGTTCATCCATTGTGGAAGACAGTGTGGTGATTCTTCAAAGACCAAGAACAAGAAATACATTTGACCCAGCAATCCCATTACTGGGTATATATCCAAATGAATAAAAATCATTCTATTAAAAAGATACATGCATGTGTATATTCATTGCAGCACTATTCACAATAACAAAGATATGGACTCAACCCAAATGCCCATCAATGATAGACTGGATAAAGAAAATGTAGTGCACATACACCGTGGAATACTATGCAGCCGTAAAAAGGAACAGGATCATGTCCTTTGCAGGGGCATGGATGTAGCACGAAGCCCATTATCCTCAGCAAATCAATGTAAGATACAGAAAACCAAACACTCCATGTTCTCACTTATAAATGGGAGCTAAATAATGAGAACACATGGACACAGGAAGGGAAACAGCACGCTGGGGCCTGTCCAGGGGTGGAGCCAGGTGAGCGAGAGTATCAGGATAAATGGTTAATTCATGTGGGGCTTAATACCTAGGTGATGGGTTGATAGGTGCAGCAAACCACCATGGAACGCATTTACCAATGTGACAAACCTACATGCCCTGCATATGTATCCCAGAACTTAAAATAAAATTAAATGAAATTTTTAAAAATGAGGTATTATTAAAAGGAAAAATGTTATTTGCTAACTTCCCGTTATTAATGATTTATTAGCATTAAAGATATTCACTATTAAAAGCAAATTTTCTTAACTGAAATTTTAAAGAATGTATTAAAGAAGCCCCTGCTTCCTGATATTGCTAAATTCGTGGTTTTCAAAGATGTAAAAGTGAAAGTAAGTTCTAAATCAACCACATGACATGGTGAAAATTTTTTTAAATTAAAAACTAGCCGGGCGAGGTGGCAGGCGCCTGTAGTCCCAGCTACTCGGGAGGCTGAGGCAGGAGAATGGCGTAAACCCGGGAGGCGGAGCTTGCAGTGAGCTGAGATCCGGCCACTGCACTCCAGCCCGGGCGACAGAGCGAGACTCCGTCTCAAAAAAAAAAAAAAAAAAAAAAAAAGAGACATAGAGTGCCATTGACCTGTTTGAAATTGTCTCTAGCTCATAGCAGATGCCAATAAAGATTAAGTGGATTGTACCTTATAGTTTGGTAAGTTATTTTACTTATTTTGTGGTTTAAGATGGAATGTATAATAAATAGGACACTCATCAGCTTTTTTAAAGGAGACAATAAAAAATACTGCACTGGACAAATTACTCTAGATTTGAATGGCAATATTTCCATATGTATGTCCAATGTTCTTCAACACTACATACTATTATGTTTAATGAGAAAGAAATAACTTTTAAATGGCACATTATTTTGCATATAGAAGGTATGCAATGCATTTATTTAAATGAATTGTGCTGAATTATACAAGAAGAACTTATACACACTGGGTTCCTCTTGACCCAAATATCCCTGAAAGTTGAAGTGTTTTGCATGTTGGTCAGTATTTCTGCATTTACACATAGCCAGAAGATTGATTGCCACTCAAAATCATCAGCATCAGACCCATAAAGTATGTATTCCTCTCTATGGTATTTCTGTGTTTTGCTATAAGCAAAACTCTGTAAAATAAACACAACTCTCATTGTGTTAGAGATGAAGTTGTCACAATCATTCTAGTTCATATCCAGATGATATTAAAAATAGGGTTTTTCACAAGCTAAGCAACAGAGAAATTACATTTCCTAGATTCAGGTCCCCTGCACAATTTCCAAGTGATGTAGCATCAACAACAGTCAAGGAGTATGATTTTATGACAATGTGTTTACAAATATATTAAGGGTGGAATTTTCAGCACCCTGAATGGGATTTGAGATTCAGTTCTTGCTTATCACACCCGTGGATGCTTATCTATAGTTGTGTCTCTTGGCAATATGATAAAAATGAATCCAGTGTTTATTTTTGTTCCTCTTTGGTTTAAACTATCCCCCCACCAAAATAAACAAACAAACAAACAACTATTGAGATGATACTTTAAGTGCCAAAAGAACACATTAATTAAATGCTACAGAGTGAATATTCCAGAAAAGATGTCATTCATACAGAAAGCCTCAATAAGGAGTCATTTTGGGATACTGAGAAGTCCCAAATGAAATACAATGTAAATTACAGTAGCTCATCAAAACTAACATATATCTCACAAACTATTTAACAGTTCTCTGTTTCATAGTCTGAAATAAAAATTCGTATGTTTTCCTCTAAGGTCTAGTCCCTGTTGTCTCATGTTTTTGATGGAAAAACATTACTGGGATATTACTTTAAGTAACTTACTTTTCCTGTTTTTTATTTTGTTTTGTTTTGTTTTTATTTTAAGTTCTAGGGTACATGTGCACAATGTGCAGGTTTGTTACATATGTATACATGAGCCATGTTGGTGTGCTGCACTCATTAACTCATCATTTACATTAGGTATATCTCCTAATGCTATCCCTCGCCCCCCCTTCCCAAAATAGGACCCGGTGTGTTGTGTTCCCCTTCCTGTGTCCAAGTGATCTCATTGTTCAATTCCCACCTATGAGTGAGAACATGTGGTATATGGTTTTCTGTTCTTGCGATAGTTTGCTGAGAATTATGGTTTCCAGCTGCATCCATGTCCCTACAAAGGAGATGAACTCATCCTTTTTTATGGTTGAATAGTATTCCATGGT